>NC_073255.2:42229848-42532878 GCF_029289425.2 Pan paniscus | reverse complement strand
AAGGTCATTGGGCAACCCATAAAATACCAAATACCCCCTTTTCTGGTTGAAATTAGTGACTGACATTTCTTTACCTAATCATAAAGTTGTCCCTGCTTTCTGACAGCATCCAATACATAGCAAATCCCCAGTTACCCAACCAAAACCCAAATCCTTCCACAGACTGTTTCTAATACTCTCTTACTAAGTTGCCTCAAGATTCCCCATGGCGTGTTTTCCCTCCCCACAATGAGTCATAAGCCCTACACACAGGTTCTCGTGGCCTTTGGCTGAAAGTCGTTGACTGATGGAATAGTGAGACAGGATAGTTTGTTTTTATTTATAGATGTTATAAAAACTAAAAACTGTACCATGGTGGTAGGAGGGAAGAAGGGTAATAATTTTGAATAATGCTCTGTCCTAGGCATTTTTCACACATTATTACTTTTGATCCTCACAATTTTCATTTGAGTTAGATATCACTCTCTTCCTTTTACTTACATGAGAAGCTGAGGCTTGATGAAGCTGAGCAAGGCCATGCATCTGGAATATGGCAGGTGTGCTTGTTTCTTTAAAGTACTCAATAGCAGAGAGAACCATCACGGTTTTTATAAAGAAAGTCTAGGCAATAAGGAATAAACTTACTAGCCTATATTTCACCCTGTGGCATAAGCCTCCTGTATGTATCCCATGCTGCCAGGCACGGGGGCCAGGATGCACAGGGTGTCTCTGAATATCTTAGAAACTTCTCTATTCCTCCTTCTCTTAAACTTAAGCCCTCAGAGCGGCTGTTAGTTATGTCCTTGGTATTGGCACTTACTATACAAGATTAGGATACAAGATGAGAGATAACCAGGCTCCTAACCACTAGCCTTCATAATCACCTAAAGAGATTAATCAAATCCCTGGTGCCCAGAGCCTCTTCTCAGACCACTGGATTAGAATTTGTGGAGAGACTGGTGCTGATAAGTGGTTCAGGTGATTCTGAAACAAACCCACTTTGAGAATCACTGCCTTAATGTGCCTGAGTGTCAATTTTCTTGTTGTTTATCCAAATGCCATTTGTACATTGAGACTCAGTGAAGAGTCAACCTTCTGATCTCGCCACCTTCACTGATCTCCCTCCTTCCTAAACCACCACAGCGTTCAGGGTCCACATCCGTAACTCATGCCTGAGCATGGAGGCTGCTGAGACACACTTAGAGCTTGAAGTCAAAATTCACTCTCCTGACTGGCTAGGTGACCTTGAGCCTTGATTTTTCCATTTGCATTATAAGGCTTTAAAGTTTTTAAAATAAACTTTAATTGTATTAGGACATATTCTAGAAAACTAGCTACAAAACTAGCTACCCACTCAGTCATTTGGTTAATGATATTTACTCAATGTTCTTTTTCCATTTATGCTAACAAAGATTATCTAATCACTCTGTTTTTCTGCAAATGTCTCCGAATTGGCCTGTTTTAGATCTGTTCCTGTGAAGAAAATTTGACGCTTAACTTGTAATTTCTCGTAATTAAGTATCTGGGAAAAAAACAGTAAAATAAGAATTATTACTTCTACCTCCTCCTTATAAATCATAAAGCATTTTACAAGTATAGATTTTCAGAAAGTCTTCTGATCTTGGCATTAGTTTTACATATATAAATTGTGTCCTTCTAACTAATTATAGTCTCCTGGAATGCATGGGTTATAAAAATATCTTTGAATCTCTCTGTCTCTCTCACTCTCTATCTATCTATAGTATTATAAAGATAAATTAGGTAAAATCATTTCTATTTTACTATTAAAATTTTTTCCAGAAAACTCAACTAAGAAAACCTATATATGTTTGTGTCAAATTTACTGCATCTGAAATGAGTATGAAGGGTGACTGGGGAGAGGAGAGAGAGAGTAGGCATCAAATTAATGTGACAATTGTTTAACTTTTTAAAACATTATTGCATCTCATGCCAAAATTTTAAGCAAGGCCATCACATAGCATAAAGACTGGATCCTGTTCTACAAGGAGATTACAACCAAATAATAAGATTAAACCTAAACTAAAATTATCTTTGTAAGGCAGCATAGATGTGCTATATGAGTGCCATTATACTAGATGACACAGAGAAATGAGAACAATTCCATACATGCACATCAGTGGTCCTTGTGCTGGGTTGAATAACAAGTCGCGCTGAGGAAAATGAGGTGGTTGAATGCCAGGCATAGAGCATAACATTCCAAAGAAGGGAATTGACAATATATGTTTGCAGGAGCAACAGGTGGAGGACAGTGGGCGGTAATGCAAGAAAAACACATAGCAAGGTATTCTTAGACAAGATTCCAATATGGATGCTCCTCAATTTTCAAAGGGGTTTTGTCTCTAAAAACTCATCGTAAGTTGAAAATACCATTAAGTTGAAAGTGTATTTAACATACCTCACCTACCAAACATCATAGCTTAGCCTCAACTACTTTAAATATGCTTAGAACACATCCATTAACCTACAGTTGGGCAAAATCATCTAACACAAAGCTATTTTATAATAACGTTATTATAAATGATTTTTAAGCAAAAGTCAAGATTCAGAGTCTGTTTTCTACTGAGTGAGTATTGCTTTCACACTATTATAAAGTTGCAAACTTATAAGTCAACCATTGTTTATATGGGGAATTGTCTGTACTTCCAAACCAGAGGTGGCTGGAGGTCAAGGTATATGGGTAACTTATTTTTTCATGTGATTCCAAGAACAGATGCAAGAATTTATCTTTAAGCAAAAGAACAAATATTATGTAATTTCATTTATACAAGGGACCTAAAATTGTCAAATTTATAGAGACTGAAAGTAGAATAGAGATAATCAGGGGATAACCTCCACCGCCACACAGTGACAACATGACATGTTGGCTTGTCAACATACATTTTTAAATTCAAACACTACATAAGTGTTTAAAGAGAAAGTATAGCTGAGTGACAGAAAGATAGCTGACTAGAAGCCCCTAGCACATGTCCTCACCACAAAGACAGACAAAACAATGAATAAATAACTACATTTTAATAAAAAAGGCTAAAGCAGAGTGGCGGAGTTCCTTAAAGAAGTAATAGAAACCTGAGTGAACACGGAAACTTAGGATACCCACATAGAGAACGGAAGGAAACACAAGGACTTCTACATCCCATCCCCCAGCCAGGATCAGCTGGGAGCCAGGAGGAATTTCTCCCATTGTCAGAAAGGTGAGCAAGAGAACCCTAGCCAACATCATCCACACTTTGGACATCTACAGACCTTGCCAGTGGGTCTCTACAGTCCTCACAGGCATTAAGTCGAGCTGAGGGAGCTGCCTGGAGTCCACACAGCTGTGCTCTTAGCAGAGAAGGAGTGGACACAGTGCCCCACCCCCAGTGGCCTGCATGGCTACTGTGTTATGCCATTTTGGAACTGGAACTATGTTGGAGTGTGTCTTGCTCCAGGGGCATGGAGCTATGGGTGCCTCTTCATCCCTGAAGTTAAGCTGCCACAGAACCACCCCCATTCTGTGGCCTGAAATCCCCAAGT
Source organism: Pan paniscus (assembly GCF_029289425.2). NCBI lineage: Eukaryota > Metazoa > Chordata > Mammalia > Primates > Hominidae > Pan > Pan paniscus. Next base: position 42,529,365 of record NC_073255.2, on the reverse strand, counting down.
TGAGCTGTGAGCAGCTGTTACACCCTTCCCTGGAGACCAAGCGGCAGTGGAACCACTCTACCTGCTCCTCCATCTGCCCCCTTGCCTGGAGCTAAAGCTGAAGCTGTGCAATCCCTCCTAGGGAAACCTTGCTTTGGCAGAACAGCTCCATATACATCTCCCAGTCATGGCTGTGCCCTGCCTTCAGGGCCCTAAGCTGAGGCTGCACACTGCCTGCTGGGAAAATGGTGCCTTAGTGGAATTCCTTTATCTACCCTTCCCAGTCACTGAGGTCTAGCCTTAGGATAGAGCTGTAGTTTGGATATTTGACCCTCCAAGCCTAATGTTGAAATTTGATCCACAATGTTGGAATCCAGGCCAAACAGGAGGTGCTAAGGTCATGGAGGTGGATCCCTCATGAATGGCTTGGTGCTCTCCTCATGGTAATAAGTGAATTCTTGCTCTATTAATTCCCATGAGAATTTCCCTGAGAGATGGTTGTTAAAAAGAGCCTGGCACTTTCCCCATCTCTCTTGCTTCCTCTCTTGCCATGTGATCTGCACACCTGCCATGTTTCTTGTACAGGCTGCAGAGCCATGAGCTAAATAAACCAATCTTCTTTATAAACTACCCAGCCTCAATATTCCTTCATTGCAACACAAATGGACTAAGACAGGGTCTGACCTGCAGCTGCACGCTCCCTGCTAGGAAAACAGTTCTTCAGCAGAACAGCTCCATCTACCTCTCCAGTTGTTGCTGCGCCCTGCCCCTTGGGGCCTGAGCTCAAGTTGCACAACCTTTCCTGGGGAAATGGTGCCTTGGTGGAGTTGCTTCATCTACTTCTCCCAGTTGCTGCTGCACCCTGCCCTGAGGGGCCTAAGCCAAGGCTGTGCATTGCCTCCCAAGTAAACAGTGCCCCGGCAGAGCTGCTCCAAAAGCCCCTCCCACTCGCTGCTGCAACTGTCCCACAGGACCAATACTGAAGTTGCACACTGCTTCTCATCCCTTCCAGTTACTACTGTGCCCTGACACAGGTTTCAGAGCTGAAGCTATGCCTGATATCCCAGGGAAACAGTTCCTTGGCTGCCCAAAGCAGTCATACCTCACCAAAGTCTAAGTTGAAGCAACAACCTGCCTCCCAGGAAATTGTGCCTTGACTGTCTGAAGTGGTCATACCCTGCAGCACCTAAGCCGAAACAGTGCCCTATATCCCAAGGAAATGGTGCCCGGGTCATCCAGACTAGTCATGCCTTCCAGGACTGGCTGAAGTGGCTCATTGCCCCTTGGGAACTCTGTCTTTACAGACTTCAAGCTAAGAAGCTGCACATCTAAGGCTGAACTGACATGACACCCTACATCCAAGGGAAACAGCAGTGGCTGAGCTGAGACACCCCACATTTACAGGCAAAACAACTCTAGTATTCTGCTTCCCTGGAGTTGGACTAGCCCCCTAGAGTCTGAACTACTGAGATACCCCTCTTCCGAGGGAGTAGAGTCATTGTTGTGCTGCTTCATGCTCCCCCAGGGCCCCAACAGCTGTGCCCCACCATTCTGGGGTACTTGCTGCCACTGTACCTGCTCTCACAGAGTCTGGGATGCTGCTAAGCCCCACCATCCCAGGGTCTAGACTCACGACTACAAGGTGCTTCATCCCCTTTGTCCCAAGTTGCCACTGAGGCCTATTGGTTCAGTTTACAGAAATACAGCCGTATGTGACTCCTCAAGCCCATATAACCAAGACAATCCTAAGCAAAAAGTACAAAGGTGGAGGCATCATGCTACCTGACTTCAAACTATACTACAAGGCTACAGTAACCAAAACAGCATGATACTGGTACCAAAACAGACATATAGACCAATGGAACAGAACAGAGGCCTCAGAAATAATGCCGCATATCTACAACCATCTGATCTTTGACAAACCTAACAAAAACAAGCAATGAGGAAAGGATTCCCTATTTAATAAGTGGTGTTGGGAAAACTGGCTAGCCATATGCAGAAAACTGAAACTGGACCCCTTCCTTACACCTTATACAAAAATTAACTCAAGATGGATTAAAGACTTAAATATAAAGCCTAAAACCATAAAAACCCTAGAAGAAAACCTAGGCAATACTATTCAGGACATAGGCATGGGCAAAGGCTTCATGACTAAAACACCAAAAGCAATGGCAACAAAAACCAAAATTGACAAATAGGATCTAATTAAACTAAAGAGCTTCTGCACAGCAAAAAAAAAAAAAAAAAAAACAACTATCATCAGAGTGAAAAGACAACCTTCAGAATGGGAGAAAATTTTTGCAATCTATCCATCTGACAAAGGGCTTATATCCAGAATTTACAAGGAACTCAAACAAATTTACAAGAAAAAACAAACAACCCCATCAAAAAGTGGGCAAAGGATATGAACAAAGACTTCTCAAAAGAAGACATTTATGTGGCCATCAAACATATGAAAAAAAGCTCATCATCACTGGTCATTAGAGAAATGCAAATCAAAACCACAATGAGATACCATCCCACGCCAGTTAGAATAGTATCATTAAAAAGCCAGGAAACAACAGATGCTGGAGAGGATATGGAGAAATAGGTATGCTTTTACACTGTTGGTAGGAGTGTAAATTATTTCAACCATTGTGGAAGACAGGTGTGGTGATTCCTCAAGGATCTAGAACCAGAAATGCCATTTGACCCAGCAATCTCATTACTGGGTATATACCCAAAGGATTATAAATCATTCTACTATAAAGACACATGTACATGTATGTTTATTGCTGCACTATTCACAATAGCAAAGACTTGGATCCAACCCTAATGCCCATAAATGACAGACTGGATAAAGAAAATGTGGCACATATACACCATGGAATACTATGCAGCCATAAAAAAGGATGCGTTCATGTTTTTTGCAGGGATATGGATGAAGCTGGAAACCATCATTCTCAGCAAACTAACAGAGGAACAGAAAACCAAACACTGCATGTTCTCACTCATAAGTGGGAGTTGAACAATGAGAACACATGGACACAGGGAGGGGAACATCACACACTGGGGGCTGTTGGGGGATGGGGAGCTAGGGGAGGGATAGCGTTAGGAGAAATACCTAATATAGATAACAGGTCGATGGGTGCAGCAAACCACCATGGCACATGTATATCTATGTAACAAACTTGCATGTTCTGCACATGTATCACAGAACTTAAAGTGTAATAAAAAAAAGAAAGAAAAACAGCATGCAATTCAGCCCACAAAAAAAAAAAAGAAGTCAAAGACAGCGAGAATTCTTAAAACAGCAATAAAAAGTATAAAGTCACTCTAAAGGAATCCCCGTTAGATTAACAACACATTTCTTAAGAGAAATCTAACAGGCCAGGAGAGAATGGGATGACATATTCAAAGTGTTAAAGGGGGGGAAAAAAACTCCCCTCAAGACTACACCCAGAAAAGCTATCTTTCAGAAATGGAGATAAAAACATCTTTCCCAGACAAACAAAACTAAGGGAATTTACTACCACTCACCAGCCTTACCAAAAAATGCTCAAGGGAGTCCTACATCTAAAGCAAAACGACAATCATCACGAAAACATGCAAAAGCATAAAACTAACTTGTACAGCAGATACACAAAGGAGAAACAGAAAATAATCAAACTTTATACTACAGAAAATCATCAAACCACAATACTAAACAATAAGAAAGGAAAAAAGAACAAAGAACATACAAAACTACAATAAAACAATTAACAAAATAACAGGAGTAAGTCTTCACCTATAAATAATAACCTTGAATGTAAATGGATTAAATTCTCCACTTAAAAGATATAGACTGACTTGAACCCGGGAGGCAGAGGTTGCAGTGAGCCAAGATGGTGCCACTGCACTCCAACCTGGGCAGCAGAGCGAGACTCTGTCTCAAAAAAAAAAAAAAAAAAAAAAAAAAAAAAAAAAAAAAAAAAAAAAAGATATAGACTGGGTAACTAGGTTAAAAAAAAAAAAAAAGGACCCAACTATATGCTGTTCACAATAAACTTACTTCACCTGTAATAATACAGATAGACTAGAAGTGAAGAGATGAAAAAAGATATTCCATGTAAACAGAAACCAAACGTGAGCAGGAGTAACTATACTTATACAGATAAAAGAGATTTTAATCAAAATTCTAAAAAGATACAAAGAAGGTCATCATACAATGATAAAAAGGATCAATTCAGAAAGAGAACACACCAATTGCAAATATATATGACCCAACACCAGAGCACATAGATACATAAAACAAATGTAATTGAATCTAAAGGGAGAGATAGACTACAATACAGTAACACAGGAGACTTCAACACTTTGTTCTCAGCATGGCCAAATGATATAGAGAGAAAATAAACAAAGAAATATTGGATTTAAGCTGCACTTTGGATGAAATATACCTAACTGATATTTACAGAACATTTCATCTAGCAGCTGCAGAATACACCTTTTTTTTTTCATCAACACATGAAACATTCTTCAGGATAGGTTACATGTTAGGCCACAAAACAATCCTCAACACATTTAAAAGAATTGAAATAATATCAAATATCTTTTCGTACCACGATGAAATAATCTAGAAATAAATAACAAGAGTGTATTAAGTTGCTCTTGTATTGCTATAAAAAATACCTGAGACTGGGTAATTTATAAGAAAAGAGGTTTATTTGGCTCATGGCTCTGCAGGCTCTACAGTAAGCATAGTGCCAGTATCTGCTTCTGGGGAGACCTCAGGAAGATTTTACTCACTGTGGAAGGCGAAGCAGGAGTAGGCACGTCGCACTGTGAAAGGGGAAAGGACAGGGGAAGTGCTACACACTTAAATGAATGGATCTTGCGAAAACCCTCTCGCTATCAGGAGGACAGCACCAAGCCGTGAGGGATCTGCTCCCACGACCCAAACACCTCCCACCAGGTCTCATCTCTAACGCCGGGAATTACATCTTAACATGAGATTCGGAGGGGACATCCAAAGTATATTACAAGAGAAACGTTCAAAACTGTAAAAATGCATGGAAATTAAAAACAAAAACAAAAACAAACAAACAAAAAAACATGCTCCTGAATGACCAATTGGTCATGAAGAAATTAAGAAGGATATCTTAAAATTTCTTGAAATAAATGAAAATAGAAACCTAAAATTCCAAAATTTATGGAGCACAGCAAAAGCAGTATTAAGAGAGATGTTTGTAACAATAAATGCCTACATCGAAAAAGTAGAAAGATTTCAAATAAACAATGTAACAATGTATCTCTAGGGACTAGAAAAACAAAAAAAAAACAAACCCCAAATTAGAAGAAGGAAAGAAATAATAACGATCGGAGCAGAAATAAATGAAATTGAAACTGAAAAAAAGTAACAAGAGAAATGAAACAAAAACTTAACTGTTTGAAAATATAAACGAAATTGACAAATGATTATCTAAACTAACCAAGAATAAAAGAGAAAATACCCAAATAAATAAAATCAGAAATGAAAAGAGACTGTACAATTAATAGCACAGAAATTTAAAAAAAAAAAAAAAGGATCACTGAAGACTACCATGAACAACTGTACACCAACAAGTTGGAAAACCTGGCAAAAATGGATAAATTCATGGACACATACACCCTACCAAGACTGACTCAAGAAGAAACAAAAACTCTGAATAGACCAATTATTAATAATAAAACTGAATCCATAATTTTAAAAAAGTCTCCCATCAAAGAAAAGCCCAAGACCTCATGATTTTGCTGCTGAACCCTACCAAACATTTAGAAAATAACTAATACTATTTCTTTTCAAACTCCTCCAGAAAATTGAAGAGAAGGAAATTCTTTTAAGCTCATTCTACAAGGCCAGCATTAACCTGATTCCAAAACCAGACAAGGATACAACCAAAAAAGAAAATTATAGGCCTATATCCCTGATGAGCACAGATGCAAAAATCCTCAACAAAATACTAGTAAATGGAATCTGGCAGCACATTAAAAAGATTATTCACCATGACCAAAAGGGATTTATCCTAAGGATAGAAGGATAGTTTGACATATGCAAATCGACAAATCTGATATATCACATCAATAGAATGAAAGACAAAAGCCATGTAATCATCTCAATAGATTCAGAAAAAGCATTTGATAAATTTCATCATAGCTTCATAAGATTACCAGGGGCCTGAGAGAAGGAAAGAATGGGGAGTAACTGTTTAATGAGTAAAGAGTTTTAGTCTGGGATGACGAAAAACTTCTGGAAATGAGTTGTAGTCCTGGTTGCACAACAAACTGAATGTATTTAAGCCACTAAGCTATCTAGTAAAATATTTAAAATGGTAAATTTTACATACTTTACCATAATAATAATTTTTAAAAGAAAGGGGAAAAGAATTGTCTTTATGGCAGACTCTCTCTTTAGTCAAGAAAGGAAAATTTTGATAAGCCCTTTAGTGGTGTTAATGGAAGGTAAGTGCTACTGGTAGTTTCAGAGATGCTTCCGACCTCCATGGACCACATTTCTGTTCAATGGGCCTTCCTCTTGTCAGATGACTATGACATGAACTTGTTTTTCACATCCCTAGCTGGGGCTTAACCTGTGCGGAGAAGAACCTGAAATTGTGGAAGTGAAGGCAAGGAGGAGAGAGGACTTCTGGCCAGGAAGGATGAGTGGGTCTCAGTAGCATGGCCTCAGGCCAGGGCTAAAATGAATGATGGACACCTCCAGGAAGGGAAGTGCTGATACCTCTGGAAGGCATTCTCTAACTGTGAGTTTTATATCTCTTTTTACTACATTGTAATTTTATTTATTTATTTATTTATTTTCTCAGATGGAGTTTTGCTCTTGTTGCCCAGGTTGAAGTGCAATGGTGCAATCTTGGCTCACTGCAACCTCTGCCTCCTGGGTTTAAGTGATTCTCCTGCCTCAGCCTCCTGAGTAGCTGGGATTACAGGCGTGTACCACCATGCCCCAGCCAATTTTTGTATTTTTAGTAGAGATAGGGGTTCACCATATTGGCCAGGCTGGTCTTGAACTCCTGACCTCAGGTGATCCACCCACCTCCCAAAGTGCTGGGATCACAGGCGTGAGCCACCGCGCCCGGCCTACTACACAGTAGTTTTTAAAAGTTGACACGAAGCATTCAATATAGTTCATGGGCCAGCAAAGTACATCCCATGGGCTGGCCACTCGTTTTTGTAAATACAGTTTTTATCTGATCACAGCCAAGCTCATTTATTTATGCATTGTCTGTGGTTGCATTCACATTGCAATTGTAAGTTGTATCGTTGCAACAGAGATTGTTTGGCTCACAAAATCTAAAATATTTATGATCTGGTCCTTTAAGAAAAAGTTTGTCCCAAAAATAGCTTTGTCATAGATTTAAGTTTACTTGTGTTTGAGAGGGAATGGAAGGGGTCTTGACCACGTTTTGGAGTAAAGCCTTCCAGGGAAGTGCAGAAGTCATCTGAAAATGGAGCTCGGGACAGCAGTCGAAGCGAGAGGAGTGTGTGCTACCAGTCTTGAACTTGTAGAACATGCAAGCACTGCCCAGGGAGTCTCAGAAATCCTCAGAGAGGGGACTAAGCTTCCTGCCACACCCAAGTGAGACCTTGGATCATAAGACATATTTGAGCTCCCATTCATGAAGCATGTGGTCTTTGGATTATATTTGGGACTTATCTCAATCCTTAAGGAGATCCGGGAATATGTCCTCGGTAGAACTGCTAAATGTGTGAAGAAAATGGTGCTATTTAATATAGAGTGATACTGCACAGGCTCACTGTATAATTGTATCCCAAAGCAAATAGTATATTGCTATTTCCTAACAGCTTCTGAGATGAGGGGATGACAAGAGTAGAGGTGAGAGGCACTTTTTTGAATAAGGATGTCTCAGGCATGACACCAACTATATACAAAGCTACTCAGGTTTTTCATTACCGTTTCTTAACATTTTAAATCTTAAATTTCCCTAAGAAGTGAATGAATCATATACTAGCTATTATAGATTGGATTTCCTTTAGTGGAATTGTTCCTGGAGTGAGAACAGAGCTACAATTTGATTGATCACAAGTTATTCCCCTGCCCTGGGTAGCTGTGGGAAATTCCCAGGAAACAGTGCTCCGACTGACATCATCAATTGGGCAGGCAGTGGAGCTCAGTCTGAACTTCTTTATCAGGGAGCAGAGTGGTGCCCTAGATTCTGCCAGACTTGACTTTTGGATTTCCCAGAAAAGCTACCATTTATGCATGATGTTCCAGCTGATACTATCTTCTACCCAGTCTCAGGACACGAGGGGCTCGGATGCTGATGGCAATGCTTTTCATTAACAAAATTTCACTCTCCACTCACGCCATCCCAGAGAGTAGGTTACTAGCAACCTTGTAAAAAGTATTTCTCTCTCCTATGTTAATTAAATTCCACAAATTTCACTCTTTTTAAAAAGTGACTTAATCATCAGGAACTGCAATATTGAGTTGGCCAATTATTTTGAAATCACAGTTACATCCAAATTTGAAAAGAGAAGCCATCTTTGGACTTAGCAACTACTGCTTTTAGACCATCTGGAGTTCCAAGCCTTCACTATCTATGGTACATAATCTCCATGATAATACCTTCATCATTTCATTCACTTATTCACTCATAAAACCATTCCAAAGATGCTGGGTACTTATTATGGGTCAAACCCTGTTCTAAAATATAAAGGTAGCAAAGGCATAGTTCCTGCCCTTAAGGAAATTATGTTTTTAGGAAACAGACTATGCTTAGATTAAGTTTGATTATGACTGTCACGAATAATAACATTGTCATTCAAAATAAGATGGGACAATAACATAATTTGGAAAATACTTTGGTATAACGTATGAACTAGCTTTGAAAACACTTTGCAAAGCAATGTCTCAGAAATCTTTGACCAATTGAAAATTGTTTTCAATGTTATTACTTTGAAAGACAGCACAGACTTGCACATATTCTAACTTCTTTAAAATATTTTTAGTCTGAGTCTGAGTCAGGAAGACTGCTTGAGCCCAGGGATTTGAGACCAGCCTTGGCAACATAGTGAGACCCCCTCTCTAAAGAAAAAAAAAAAAAAAAAAAAAGGCAGGCAGGGTGGCTCACACCTGCAGTCCCAGCTATTCGGAAGGCTGAAGTGAGAGGACCACTTGATTCCAGGAGGTGAAGGCTTCAGTGAGCTGTGATTGTGCCACTACACTCTTGCCTTGGAGACAGAGCGAGGCCCTGTCCCAAAAATATATTTTTTAACATATTATTTAACAATATATTTAACACATTATTTTAGTCACAACATGCTACGTCTCTTATAGTGCTAGCACAATGGCTTACCCATAGTAGACACCAGTAAACATTTCACAGGCTCATTGATTTTAAATTTGGAAAGCACTTTTAGAAATTAGCTAGACCTGTGGTCCTTAACTATAATTGGATTTTGGACCACTTTGAAAATCAATCCGTGTTTTTCTTATTTAAAAAAAAAAAAAAAAAAAGCGCTGCCAGGCACAGTGGCTCATGTTTGTTATCCCAGTACTCTGAAAGCCAAGGCAGGAGGATCACTTGTGCCCAGGAGTTTGAGACTAACCTGGGCAACATGAGCAAGACCCTGTCTCTATTTAAAAAAAAAAAATTAATTAATTAGCCAGGTGTGGTGGCAAGTACCTGTAGTCTCAGCTACTGAGGAGGTTGAGATGAAAGGATCACTTGAGCCCCGGAGGTCAAGGCTGCAGTCAGTGAGCCATGATTGAGTCGCTAAACTCCAGCCTGGGCAACAGAGAGAAAGGCCCTGAAGAAAGAAAGAGAGAAAGAGAGAGAGAGAGAGAAAGAGAGAGAGAGATGGAGGGAGGGAGGGAAGAAGGCAGGAAGGAAGGCAGGCAGGCAGGCAGGCAGGAAGGAAGGAGGGAGGGAGAGAAACACACACACGCACAAAAGGAAGAAAAGAAAAACACACACTTACATTTTTGCATGCAATTTCAGAGGATTGGTGTATCAGTCTAAAGACCATCCAGGAACTCCCTTAGCTGAGCATCTCTTATCCAGTCTACAACTTCCATTTTATAATTGCTGAAAATCATTGCTAGAATAGTTGGAAAATTGTGTCCCCTAAGCCAAAGCTGGCTCACTTCTTGTTTTTGTACAGCCTGTGAGCTACGAATGGTTTTTATAGTTTTAAATGGTTATGTAAGTACCAATATATTAGCCTCAGTTCTACCTCTTGGCTTGCAAAACCTAAAATATTTACTATCAAGGCTTTTGTAGAAAAAGTTTGCCAACCCCTGGTCTGGAATCCTTAGACAATATTCCCCCAAATTATGCAGCCAATTACTAGAAAACAGAGGACTAGAGCTCACACCACCTGATTCCTCATCCATTGGTCTTCCCATTACTTCTATTGACTGATTAAAATCCTAATTAATTGATTTAAACCCAGTAAAACAGAAAACAAAGACATGTAATTCTGGAGTACTTAATAAGTAATTTCTCAGATAAGTAATTGTGCAGTTATGTAGAACGCTGAAGTCCAGAGAATTAAGTGACCTATCAAAAGTCATATAACAAATTTGTGAAAGAAACAAAATTAAATTTCTATATTCAAGTTAGGCATTACTGACTTATTGTTTAAAAACTTTGCATTATATTTCATTCCACATATTTGAAAAATATTACTTCTTGAAAGTAGAAAATACTGGTATAGAAAGTATTTTACTTAAAGTAAAATTATTTGAACAGATGTTGTTCTTTTTATTTATCTTATTTAAGAAGTTATTTTCAGATCCTTCCTGTTAAGTAGTACTTTAAAAGTGGGATGGAAAGAATTATAATTACCATTATTTCACATGTTATTTTGAATATACTTCTTTTAGAAATTTCTAAGTACCTGATTGCTTACAGATTGTTTCCTTCTATTAACTAGGGCTGCCTGAATAGTTTCAAACTCTATCTGAAAATAATGCAGTAATAGAGTTAAAGGATTTTCATAACAAAAGGAAATTAAGACATCACTTAAAAGATAAGCATTTGAATAATTATACACAAATTCAATAGTGCCAACTGCTCTAAAAAATTCTATGATATGTTTAGCTGGTTTTTTGACAGAGAGATTCTGAAATCATTTTTGTTCATATTTACCAATAAATATCAGGTTTTACTTTCAGAGCAGCATATCCTAAGCAGTAAGAATAGAACAATTCTTTCTATAAAGGATGAGTTGTGGTCAGAGAATAAGCTTGCTTTTTACAGCAGAACCATTTGAAGATTCTGAATTAGGACTATGCCAACAAATTAAGTGTGCTTTATTTCTATAGCACTTTCATTCATGTCTCCCCAAACCTAAGTCGTCTGTACTTACCTTGAAAATCCAGATTTCTCAGTGATGGCTACAGAGATGGGCCACATGTCTGCCTTCCAAATAGGATTCTGTTTCAACAGCAGGGCAGCTGGGGCATTTCCACGCTCTGCATGCATTTGCAAAGGCTCTGGACAGCTCACCAAGCAAAAGGAAGTGAATGTGTTCTAAGTTCCTCAGAATGTCAACAGACCATAAAACCTCAAAACCATTTGAAACACAATAGTCTTGAAAAACCAACTCTTAAACATGAGTAGTCCAGGTTGCAAACTACAGAGAGGCCAATTGTCAAGAAATATTTATGAAGGATTGATGACTACGATGAATCAAGTTTTTAAAATGTTATTCAAACTAAATTTTGTAGAGAATGGGGAACAAAGTGACATTATCAAAAACGAAAAGGGAAGGTAAACTGTGTATTGTTCTTCTGGTGAAGGAATATGTGTAATATTTCCTTTCAGTAAGGAGAAAATTTCCAGAGTTGCTCTATATCTCACTGGTAACTTAGGGCTCCCACTTTTATAATTGTGTTAATTAGCTGTCACTGATAAATGGCATTGACTGGGATATGGCACTATAATTATGTCATTTAATTAGAATTAAGAGAGAAAATATTTAAAATCAGAGTGTGCTATAGGGGCAGGGGAGGGGAGTAAATCGTCACAGCTTAACTTTTTAGACTGTCAACATTATCTCCAGAAGAAGCTGCCCACACAGTAGTAGAAATGCACTGCAAGTATTGAAAAAAAAAATCATCAGTTCCTCAAACTGCTTGAACTTTTCTACCATTTGATGACCACTCTATAAATTAGGATTTTATAAACTTTCTAATTATGTAAATTGGTGGTCCCCAACCTTTTTTGGCACCAGGGAAAGGTTTCATGGAAGACAATTTTTCCACAGACGGGGTGGGGATGTTTTCTGGATGATTCAAGCACATTACATTTATTGCACACTTTATTTCAATTGTTATTACATGATAATATATAATGGAATAATTATACAACTCATCATAATGTAGAATCAGTGGAAGCCCTGAGGTTGTTTTTCTGCAACTAGATGGTCCCATTTGGGGGTGATGGAAGACAGTGACAGATCATCAGACATTAGATTCTCATAAGGAACACTGCAACCTAGATCCCTAGCATGGACAATTCAACAATAAGGTTCATGCTCCCATGAGAATCTAATGCCGCTGCTGATCTAACAGGAGGTGGAGCTCAGGCAGTAATGCAAGTGATGGGGAGCAGCTGTAAATATAGACGAAACTTTGCTGGCTCACTCGTGCACTGCTCCGCTCCTGTGCAGCCCAGTTCCTAACAGGCCACGAACCACTGCTGGTCTGTGGCCCAGGGGTTGAGAACTCCTGATGTAGACAGCATGATAATATTATATAGAAATTGGTCAGTTAAAAAGTACTAATTTATTAAATATCAACATTTTCAACATTCCCCTATTTTTAAAATCCATTGTGACATTTCACTATTTCAAAAAGAAATTTTAAAAGGCATCAAAATGATACTGGCCCTGGGTTCTTTCTATTTTAAGGTCCCTAAGTAGAATGATAACTTTGGTAATTTGGGGTGATTCCTGGTATTCTTTACAATGCTAAAACACTCATTATTTTTGGCGAAATTTTTGCAGTTCTGTTTTCATCAGTATTCACATTTCTTACTCCAAACATAATGTTCTAAGTGCTTCCAACTTTGTTTCTTAGTTTGAAGAGAAGGCCTCTGCATCAGGAAACTCTTCAATTTCAGCAGATGTGTGTTCTTTCTGCCATATGAGTTAAAATGCTACCTGCTTCAAAATAACTCATGCTAGAGATATTTCAAGCTTTATTAGTTGTAGAGAAGATTGTTGCTGACAAACCCTCCTGCTGAGAGCAGCTTACAAAAATGAACAGAATGCAAAACCTATAAGTTTGAAGGCTTCAGAAAGCTGCCCAGGCAATGAGAGCTTGAAGAAATAAAATCCCCAGAAGACAGGAAGTACAAATCAGTGAATCTGATTTTCAACTCCTGAGTACTTTTTACTCAAGGCACTGCTGATTTGAAACTGGACACGGAGAGGTGAAGAAACAGGTGAAATACAGTGGCTAAGATGCTCAGAAGTTAAGGAAATCTAGTTTAAGAAGCAAACAGAGACCACCAAGGAGGTGGTGCCCTTATAATTACCTCAAATTTTCAGTTAGGACCCCTGAAGGGCTACACCCTAGGAGACAGCATGTGCTAAAAATATTGTACCATCACAAAGTGGGAGCCCAATTTCAAATCACCTAAATTGCTTAATTAGGTAGACAATCACTGAATAGATAGGAGATTTGCCATCGTCATAACGACCTCCTCACACACATCAAGCAAAAGTAAATACTCTCTGGAGGACGATAACACTAACCAGATCAATGAATTGACTCTCAAACTTTTTAAACACAATGTCCAAATTTCAATAACTATTAAAAGCCATGTCTGAAGATAAGTCTAGAAAAACAGACCATGAAAATAAACAGAAAATAGAAACAAATGCACAAGGGCATTCAGAATTGATTGGTTTTAAAATAGCTGTAATCAATTGTTTGAAGAGAGTACACAAAATATAGAAAATTTACACTAGAGAATTTTTTTAATAAAATAGAAATTCTGAAACTGAAAAATAAAACAACTAAAGTTACTTAACTGATGAAGACTAATAGAAGATTAGACACAGAGGATGATGGAATTGAAATATAGGTCAGTAGAAAGTAGCAGATTGGGCTGGGCATGGTGGCTCACACCTGTAATCCCAGCACTTTGGGAGGCCAAGGCAGGTGGATCACCTGAGGTCAGGAGTTCAAGACCAGCCTGGCCAACATGGTGAAACCCTGTCTTTACTAAAAATACAAAAATTAGCTGGACATAGTGGTGGGTGCCTGTAATCCCAGCTACCAGGGAGGCCAAGGCAGGAGAATCGCTTGATCCCAGGAGGTAGAGGTTGCAATGAGCTGAGATCACGCCATTGCACTCCAGCCTGGGTGACAAGCACAAAACTCAGTCTCAAAAAAAAAAGAAAAAGAAAAAAAAGAAATACCAGATTGAATAATGGCAACAAAAAAAGATAAAAATTATATAAAATCACACAAAAGTCATGAAAGACATAGGGCAAAGTTTTAACATGCCTATAATGTTGCTCTGGAAAGAAACAAGAGGAAGAATTTGGAAGAAATGATATTTTAAAGGGCAATACATTTTTTTAAAAAATCATAATAAAAAAAGACATAGACTCAAGAAGCACTATGAATCCCAAAGAGAATAGAAACAACAACAAAAACTCTACCAAGGTCCAATATATGAAATAAAAAAATGAAGAAAGGAATTTTAAAATTATGTTACAGGAGAAGCTGAGATGATAGGATTGCTTTCAGCCAGGAGTTTGAGACCAGCCTAAGCAACATAGTGAGACCTCCATCTCTAAAGAAAAAACAAAAACAAAACTTAAAATCTGTTTGGAGGCAAAAAACTTTGAAGTGTGCAACAATAAGATTGAAGACAGCCTTTTCAACAACAGCAATGGAACCCAAAGGAAATGGAACAACATCTTCAAAATTGTAAAAGAAAATAACTGCTAATTTAGAGTTCTTTATGCAATAAGAATATCCATCATCTTGATGACAAAATAATATTTTCAGACAAACTGAAACTATGATGATTTGTAACCCACCAACATGAACTAAGGGAAATGCTAAAAGGAGTGATTCCAAAAGTGCAAAGGCAATCCCAGGTGAGAGCCAGAACTGCACAAAGAAACCAAGAGCAATAGAAAGAGCAAATGTGTGGGTAAACCTATGTACATATCGAAGATTTACAATAACAATAGTAATCACCTGACAGGATTTGAAATATAGGTAGAGTCAAAATTCATGACAATAATGGGATGAAGCATGGAGAGATATAAATTGAATTCAAGTGTTCTAAAATCTTTGCATCTTCTTGAAGGTGGTAAAAGTACTAATTAATATTAGACTTTAATCAATCAAGAATGTTCACCATCATCTTTGGAATAGTGACTAAAAAATAACAACAAAATTAGCAAGATAAAACAGGAAAAAATGGAATGAAGAGATATTATCCAAAAAAAATGCCAAAAAGTACAGAAAAGACATATAGAATGAATAGATAAGTAGAAAACAAAGAGTAAGAGAGCAAATTTAAAACCCCAAATTTGATGATAATAATATGTAAATGCACTGAGCACTTACCAGATTAGACTTTAAGGCAAGAAACATTATTGGCAACAAAGAGAGGTAATTTCATAATAAAAGTTGTCAATCTTTCTAAAACATTACAATTCTGAATTTGTTGCAGTTTTAGTCTCAAATATGTGAAGCAAAACAATGACATGACGAAAGGGAAAATGGACAAAGAGAAGATTTTAACAAACCTCTCTGTGATACAACAAGCAGACAAAAATTCAATGTGAATATAGTACACTTGAACAAGGCAATCAATAAACTTGACCTAATTCATGTTCCTTATACTCAGCAAATGCAGAATTCACATCACATGAACAAACTCAATTAACCCAATGGTAGATATAAAGCAAATATAACAAATATAATAAGACTGAAACTATACAGAGTATATTTTCTGATAAAAGGCACAATTAGGCTAGAAATCAGTAACAAAAAGATAATGTTAAAACCTTTATATGTTTGAAAAGTACTCAATATACTTCTAAATAAATCACAAGCTAAAATGTGAGTATGAATGAAAATTAGGAAATACTGTTATTTGAATGATAATGAAAATTCAACTTATAAAAACTTTAATATTACAATTAAGGTCATATTTAAATGCATATAGTAGAGGTGGAAAGGTGAAATGAATGAAACTCGAGGTAAGCAGCAAGAAATAAGAAAAATAAGCAGAAGTCAATGAAAGATAAAACAAATATATAAAAGAGAAAATAAATCTACAAGTTCATTCTTTTAAAGACTAATAAATTCAACAAATCTCTAGAAAAATAGAGAAAAAAAGAAAGAAGGCACAAAATCCAAGTATCAAGATTTTTTTGAAGAAGGGGCTTAACTACACAACCCTCAGGTAATAAAATGCTAACAAAAAGATATCATAACAGTTTTAGAGCAATGATTTCAATAAAATGGTGAAATAATTTTAAAAGCCATAATTTATATACTATACTGCCACATGAAGAAATATATAATACAAATAGTTAATATCTAGTAAAAGAAATGAAATCTGTAACTACAACCCTTTGAAAACAAATTTCCAGTCCTAATGATTTTATGTGAATTCTTCTAAACATTTAGAAATAACATCAATTTTACATATATTATTCCAGAGCACAGAAAAAAAAGAAAGATTTCTAACTCACGTTTTGAGGTTATCGTAACTTTGATAGCAAAATCCAGTGAGGAAATTATAATAAAGGACCTAAGCAAAGTCTACTCTGATTTATATGGACACAAAACTCATAAACAAAATATTAGCAAATAAAATCTAGTGATACATATATATAAATTATAGCTGGGCATGGTGGCTCAAGTCTGTAATGCCAGCATTTTGGGAGGTCAAAGCAAGAGCCCAGGAGTTCAACACTGCAGTGAACTATGATCAAGTCACTGCACTACAGCCTGAGCAACAGAATGAGACCTGCCTCAGAAAACACAGACACACACACACACACACACACACACACACACACACACTAAGTCATGGCATTATGGTCAGGCGAGAATTATTCCAAGAAGACAACACATGTAAAAATCAGTGAGTGCAATTCACCACCTAGGCAAAATAGAGGAGAAAAATCACAGGATCTTCTCAAACAGAGGCAGAAAAATCGCGATAAAATTCAACATCCATCCGTGATTTTTTAAAAGGCACCTACAAATGAAGAATAGATGGATACATACAAAATCCTACAGCAAACGACCTGCTTTAATGGGAAAATATTGAATGCTTTCCTCCTGGTAGCAAGTATAAGTCAAGGATGCCATCTGTTGCCACTCTTACTAAAGATGTTTTATTGGATCCTAACAGAATGCAGTGAGGCAAAATAATTAATAAAAGGTATAAATATTGGAAAGAAAGAAATAACACAATCTTTATTTCCAAGGGACATTATTTTATACATATAAAATACAGATACTCCATAGATAGACTGATAGAATAAATTTGTTAACTATTGCAAAGCCAAAAGTTACATATTAATTTTCAAAAATCAATTGCATTTCACACTTGCAACAAAGAAGCAAATAATACAATTTTTTAAAATAATACCATTTTAATTAGCATCAAAATGAAAAAACTTCAATGCCTAGGACTAAATTTAACAGTAGATAAGCAAGTCTTCAATGTAGAATAATATAAAATATTGAGAGAAATTAACAAAGATCTCAATGGGTGGAAGACTATGCATTACTTTCACATAAAAAGGTTCAATATTGTGAAGATAGCAGTGCTTCCCCAAAACTACCTATGTTCAATATATTCCTAATAAAAATCCAAATAAATGATTTTGTGAAAATTAACAAGTAAATCCAAAAATTTATATGGCAATGTAAAGCGCCCTAAATGTCCAAGAAAATGGAAGAAAATGAAAATATTTGAAAGACTGAATTACCAGATACCAAGATTTATTTTAAAGCTAAAATTATTAAAACTGCATGGTATTAGCACAATCATAAAGAAGTATAGTATAGAGTCCAGCAAATGATCCACATGCATAGATGAACACTTATTTACAAAAACGGTGGCAATGTAAAGCAGTGGGGAAGAAGAAAAGAAGAAAGAGGGAAAGAAAGAAAGGGAGAGAGGGAGGGAGAGAAGGAAGGAAGGAAGTCTTTTTAATAAATGATGTTGGGTCGATTAAACATTCAAATCAGGGGGAAAAGTGAATCTTGAGTTTCTACCTCACATTATTTGCAAAAAATCAGTTCCAGATAGATTGTTGACCTAAATGTGAAAAGTGAGACAATAAGGCTTCTAGAAGATAACAAAGATTATCTTCTTGACCTTGGAGTATAGGAAAAATTTTTTAAGAGTACAAAACTCACTAATCACTAAAAAGGAGACTGAGTCAAACTACTTTAAAATAAGACTTTATACTCATCAAAAATATCAAGACAGTAAAAAGAGAAACCATGGAATGAAAGCAGATATTTGTAGTTCATATAACTGACCAAAGATTCATATCAAATATGTATAAATGAGAAAAAAGATAGATAATATAATAAAATTAGTACATACAAAATACCTGGATAAGCAATTTGCAAAAGAAGGTTTTCTCATAAGTACAGGCGATGTTACTCATCTAAATTAGTCACTTGGTAAACGATAATTAAAAACAGCCATGGAATACCACTAAATATATACCAAATGGCTAAAATTAAAAAGACCACAATACCAAGTATTGAGGAGGATGTGGAGCAAATAGAATTTGCATACGCTGCTAGTGGTACAGCTAAAGCTTTACTTCTCAAGCTCAACATTCCTTTGTCTCATGATCCAGCAATTTCATTATTAGATATGTACCCAACAGAAAATGCATATGTATATGTGTCAAAAATACTACAAGAATGTTCGTAACAGAAAAAAGCACAGTAGTCAAAATCTGGAAATAATCCTTGATGTGGCTTAACAATAAAATGTATTCTTTTTTAAAAAAATATGGACGTGTAGTTGCTCTTTAACAATGAAAATGAATGAAATAATGTTACATGCAAAAACATAGATGCATTTCACAAACATAGTATTGAGAAAAGAAGCCAAAAACAAAGAATTCACTGTGTGGTTACATTTATATGAAGTTTAAATACAGGGAAAACTGATCTATGATGTTGCAAGTCCTGCCGGTGGTTACCACTGAAGGCATGGGAGGAGTGGGAGCAATTAGGGGAAGAAGGGGTACTTCCCTGCTATCTCTTGATCTGGGTGGCGAGCACTCAAATGTGCTGACATTGTGATAACTCATCTGGTTGCACTCTGTGATTTGTGCATTTTTCTATGTAAACAATATACTTAAATAATAAAAGTTCATTTTTAAATGTTCCACACTAAAAATTTACTGGTACAGGTGATTTGATACTAATTATTTTCACAGTTCCATTATTATTATCGTTATTATTTTATGATGGAGTTTTCGCTCTTGTTGCCCAGGCTGGAGTGCGATGGCGCGATCTGGGCTCACTGCAACCTCCACCTCCTGGGTTCAAGTGATTCTCCTGCCTCAGCCTCCATAGTAGCTAGGATTACAGGCGCGTGCCACTGCACCTGGCTAATTTTTGTATTTTTAGTAAAGACAGGGTTTCACCACCTTAGCCAGGCTGGTCTCGAACTCCTGACCTTGTGATCCACCCGCCTCAGCCCACAGTTCTATTATTTCTAAATAATGATTCAGCCAACATTCTGTTTTCTCACATGAAGCTTCACATTAAGTGTCCTCCTTTTCTGAATTACCTGCATGCTACAGTTCATTTTCCTGGGAACAATGCTAAAACATCCTCTTCCTCACTTTGAAATATATTTGTCCAATGCTTTATCTCATTGAAATAAATGCCAGAACAATTAGTTCCAAATCCATATTTAGAGCTCATTTAGAACAAATTTGCATATGGCATTTGTGAGCTTCCAGCTCTCACCTATTAAATCAACGTGCAAAGTAAACTCTGGTTGAACTCTGCTGCAGATCTTCAAAATTTTCTGAATCACCTAAAAAGGATGATTTCCATTATTGGGACTCCACACAAAAAAGAGGGTGGTGATAACATGCCAAATATTTAAAGAGCAAAGGAGGGATCTGTGAAGCACAGAATCTCAGTGTTCAGAACTACTCACTGATACTGGAGATACCCCTCCAAGTACCATCCAGTCTCTAGTTGTTCATCTTCTGACAGCTCTGGCATTTAAAGTTATTTATTACTTACAAACTGAAATGTTTCCTTATACTAACGACCCACATTTTAAATTCCCATCTTATAGCCAAGGAGAAAAAAAGTTTAATCCCTTTTCTCCCTGACAGCCCTGCAAGTACTGAATGTTGATTGTCTTGTACGGTCTGAGTCTTCCCTTCTCCGTGTCTGGAACTGTGATCTTCTAAAGCAATATTCACATGATGTGGTTTTGAGTTCCTCCATTCTCCCAGCCACTCTGTTTACAACATCCTTCAGTTTCCATAAGTTCCTCTTTCTTAAAGTGTTCATCCAGAACTGTACTAAATGCCTTCAGTGTGCTCCGATTTGTGAAATAAAATTTCTCTCCTCTTATGTGGTGCTTTAAGAACTGCCTTCAAGCACAGCTTTCACCATCCTGTGATTTGGGACCCAGGAGAAGGACCTTTTATCAATCATTATTAAACTTTAGTTTGCTCCTGCCTTCTTCAGGACTTTTTAGATCCTAAGTCTGACCACTCACCTCATTCAAGATGTGAAAAACTGTCCAAAACAACAGACCTGAGGTACGAGTCCTCCACCAGCTACCTGATAGCCTCCAGTTGGGCACCAGTTCATTCACGAGTGTCCTTTGCCTGGAGGTATTCTCCAAGTATCATACAGGCTGTGTTTCTGTAAGGTCAACATAGCCAGCAGCGGCCTTGCCAAATGCCTCGCTGAAAACCACATACCTGTGACTAATGAATATTGTCCATCTTCGTTCTGATAACCTGTCCAAAATATCCCTTTTGCAACTGAGCTTTCCAGCCATGTGAATTAGGATGTAGATGCTGCATTCACAGTAGTACAAGAGATTTGGAAGTTCATCTGCACTCAATTCCTCCCCTTCATCTAGTAAACTGAGTGCCTGGAGAAAGACTACATAGACTTTCTGAGCGTCATTTTGCTAATTACAACAGTGGGGTAATTGCCTATATCTCTATTATAGATTTTTTGAAAATTTCTTTGTTTTACAATTTGGTGACCTTTGTTTAAAGCAGTATTTTCTCTTTAATGTGTTCAACAAATTTCAAACTTCACACTTCAGAATGATCTGAAACAGGCCACCAAACATCCCCACCAGTGCAGAGGCAAAGGTTCTTACCATTTAATGCATTCAGATACTATATTTAGTTGTAGAAACCTTTGTCACCTGTAAAGAAATATTGTGAAAAGAAATAGTGATATCATGAAGATGACGAAGATGATGATGATGATGATGATGATATCCTGGCTTCCACCCTGAAGTCTACACCTGGAAGACTTCTGATGTTGGAATAACTTATGTCACTTGCTTGGCTTCTCAGAGTATGAGAAATTGTATTTATACTCATGTCAGGATATTACAAGGTATTTTAGGGCAGTTGCTAGGGTGACAAACATATTTTATGGGGAATATGAATGCACCTCAAATCTGTACTTCATCTTAGCAAAGGACTAGATTCAAGTCGTGTGTAATTCTCAGGAAACAGAGTTACAGAGTATCATTTTTAAAGCAGAATGTGTTTTTCCAGAAACAGAGCAGCAGGCCCTGCTCTGTGGGAGAGAATACCCCTATAAATAGAGAAGAAATCTAATGGTATTTTGTCTTAGGCAGGAAGGCTTAGAATATCAGGGCAGAATTTCAGTTTTTAATGTATTTATTCATCAATAAGTTTCAAACACACACATGTACACATATCAAATAGATCTAGTAACTGAATCACC
Source organism: Pan paniscus (assembly GCF_029289425.2). Lineage (NCBI taxonomy): Eukaryota > Metazoa > Chordata > Mammalia > Primates > Hominidae > Pan > Pan paniscus. The sequence continues at coordinate 42,507,404 of NC_073255.2, read as the reverse complement.
AAACAAGAGCTTTTATTCCAGGCTAAGCCCAGTCAGCCCCCATTTATGAGCTTCAGGCATCCTAGCCACGTTTACTGGAATAGTCTCCGACCTTTTCTTTTGACCTTAAACCTTAACTTCTTGCCTCATTGCCTACATTAGTCAGGGTTCTCTAGAGGGACAGAACTAATAAGATAGATGTATATATGAAGGGGAGTTTATTAAGGAGTATTGACTCACACGGTCACAAGGTGAGGTCCCACAATAGGCTGTCTGCAAGCTGAGGAGCAAGGAAGCCAGTCCGAGTCCCAAAACCTCAAAAGTAGAGAAGCCCACAATGCAGCCTTCAGTCTGTGGTCAAAGGTCCAAGAGTCCCAAAGCTGAAGAGTTTGGAGTCCGATGTTCACGGGCAGGAAGCATCTAGCATGGGAGAAAGATGGAGGCTGGAAGACTCAACCAGTCTAGTCTTTCCATGTTCTTCTGTCTGCTTTTATTCTGGCCATGCTGGCAGCTGATTAGATGGTGCCCACCCAGACTGAGGGTGGGTCTGCCTCTCCCAGTCCACTGACTCAAATGTTAATCTCCTTTGACAACACCCTCACAGACCCACCAAGGAACAATACTTTGCATCCTTCAGTCCAATCAAGTCGACACTCAATATTAATCATCACACTGCCAAGCATACATTTACTCAGCTCTTGACAGTTTAGCCTTAATTCCTTTTAGTGGCCCTGGGCTGCACCCTGGACTTGAAGGTAGATTTAGCTTCTTCAGTTCCAGGCAATCTCTCTCTCTGATGGAGTCCCGGCTTGGAACTCATCATCAATGATAGTTTTAACACTCACTCATTCCCTGAGAGGTTCAAAGAGAATGGCCAGCTCTTGCTTGAGAAAGATAAGAAACAGTTACACTGTGTCTTCACCTTAGTGGCTTTAAAAGAGTTTTACTCTCTTTAAAAAAAAAAAAAAAAATTCTGTGGCTTACTGTTTACTTAACATCCTTCTCTTAATCCTTTATTTTGGTCCCTGAATCTTCAGAGTGTATTTCCTCCAAGGATGACTTTATCAATTCATTCAAAAATGCTTATTACACCAGGCATTGTACTTAACAGCGTAGGTCCAGAAGCTGCCTGTTAGTTTGATTCTGCCTTTGCTAGGTAACGTGTCATCTGCTTGTGCAATGTCACTCAACAGCCTCCTTGCATTTGCCAGCACTCCATTAGACATAGTCTCTTTGCCTTTGAATTCCTTCACCTTTATGCACCAGTCTCCCTCTCACACACTCTCACTTTCACTACCATTTCAACTTGCACATCGAAACCTTAAATTATCTACCATAATAAACTCAGTTGTTAGATTCGATATCCATATTTTGTATACAGTTCAACAGAAAGGTGGGTCTATGAAATTAGGAACTATGATTTATCTATTTCCCTATGTTATCCTAATTTCATAGGGAATATCTGGATTATCCTAATTTCATAGGGAATTTTCTATGAAATTAGGAACGATGATTTATCTATTACTGCTTCACCAGCACTTAGCACAGTGGCACCAAACACACTGTCTGTGCTCACATGTTTGCTTAGTGGGCGGATGGACAGATGCTTACTTTGTGCCAGGCAGACAGTAAGAATTTCATAATTTTTTAATATTATCCCCACAACAATTTCATGAGGGTAGGAATCATCAGTTTCGTTTTATAGATAGGGAAGCAAACTAGAAATATTGTGGTAATTTGCTCAAGGCCATTATTAACAAATACTATTATTACTTGGTATTATGTTAGTCAGATTTGCATTTATGATATTTATAATCCTATTGCTAGCATTTATTGGATACTTATGCCTTCAACAAATATTTTCTTCCTATTATCTTACAGAGTCCTCAGGCAACCCTGCAAGATAGTACAATTATTACATTCATTGTATGTATTCTCTACGTGCAGGACAATCTAAATGAGAGCTGTTAAATGCGATCTTTTCACTTACTCACACTTCTCTCTCCATGGCCAACCCAGGAAATGGAGCATACAAAAAAAACTTCTGCTTTCCTAGAAACAGCATTACCTAAAGAAAATTAAATCAGTTTACATCTACAGTTGCTCCTCTGGTTCTCCATTACCAGAAAGTCATCAGGATCACTAAATTGTCATCACTAAATCAATTTGAAACTTCATCTTCCATTATTGATAGGGACCAGGATGGAACCGCAGGTTTTGACATGCTTTGATATTATTAAATATATGTATTTGTTTTTTCTTACACATCATATCAGTTAAATAAGAAATAAAACTGTGGTGTGTTTTATGATAGGAAAACTCAACTATGAATCAGGTTTGTCTAATTTCCTCATTCTTCATTTAAATGTACTCTACCATCAAGTCAATATATCTATCAATTGTTTTCAGGTATTGAATCTTTCCTAGTCTTCTATTTCCTTCTCTTCATCTACAGAAACTACAGTAAGTACCAAACACCATGAACCAAAAGTTGACACAAGGATGAAATTTCCTCTATATTGACATTTTTGGAAAACACAGCTATCGCTCACCCAGGGATTTTCCCACTTCCTTTCAAATGGGATGTCAATTTTGTTTGGTTGGCAAAGTGCCCAGCTCTGGTGGATCTATTCTCAGCCAATAAACTTTTAGCCAGCCTTGGTGATGCACATCCTCCTTGCTGGTGATTGGTCTAAAGATGGGAATATGACGCAGGCACAGCCACTGGAGGTTCCTGAGAAAGACTTTGCTCTCCTATTTTTTAGGGGGTTAGCAGGGAGATAACAAAGACACCTGTCCTTTCTTTTTGAAACTGAGTTGAATGAGAACAAGCTTCCATAGCTGTACCCATGCAGGGGGTACTTCTAAGAACAAGTACCCAACATGCTGAGGTTGGCATACTGGATTATTAAAGAGCTGGGTCTTTGGCATCTGTCCAGGCACTGCACAAAACCCCTGTTCCTCCATGTATTCTAAAAATTCTTGTAATATAAGATAATTTAATGCCTGTAACTTTTGTCATATTTAGTTAAGCTTTCCATTTCTTTAAGTGCAAAAAAAAAATCCCTAACTTAATCAATATATGTTACTAGTTGCAACTGAAGAGAAAAAGAGACCATTTGCATCCTTAAGAGACAATTTAACTGTGCTGCCAGCAGCCAGAGCTAACATGTGTCATGTCCCTCTGTCAACTTGGCCAAGTTGACAAACCACAATTTCTTCATGAAAAAAAAAAAACACACAGGAATATAATACTTACCTCACCTGATTACTGTGAAAAGAAAATGTACATGACACATACCTGATATATAACTAGTGTCAGGTAACTGATAAATACAAGTTTCTGTGATTTCTTTAGAATTATCTCAGTGGGTGATGAAGTATTGCTGAGTAATTGATTGTTCTTTTTGCACTTAACTGATATTTTTTGTATGACAAAGGCTACAGGAAAGGCAGGAAAATCCTCTCTCTCCATATTTCCAGAAACCCCTCTGAAGAGCTTTTTTCATGAATGCCCACTGTGCCTTTTTCACTGATGCCACTTGCTATTTCAACCTTTCCTGTCCTAATTCATAGACAGTGTCCTACCACGGCACAAACAAGCAAACAAACAAAAAACAAAACACACAGACACATACACAATTTTCAGACCTTCCACCATCCAGCTAATTTTACTGAAAAGCTGTAAAATAAACCAGCAGGCAAATAAAAGTAGGTATTAGTGAAATTTCCCTGTTTTTTGTTTGTTTGTTTGTTTGAGACAGGGTCTTGCTCTGTCACCCAGGCTGGAGTGCAGTGTCGTGATCATGGCTCACTGCAGCCTTGACCTTCCAGGCTCAAGCAATCCTCCCTCCTCAGCCTCCTGAGTAGCTGGGACTACTGGTGTACGCCATCACACCCGGCTAATTTTTTGTAGAGATAAGGTCTCCCTATGTTGCCCAGGCAGGTCTTGAACTCTTGGGCTCAAGTGATCCTCGTGCCTTAGCCTCCCAAAGTGCTGGGATTATAGGCCATGGCAACTGACTTCCTGTTTTTTATCTTTCTCTCAGCATTTTTTCTAGAAAATAAATATTGCAAGACCTCATCTGGGGAAAACTGGAGCAACATCACGAACTCATCCCAATAGTATCTCTCTGAAGGGACACTGGTAAGCATGTCCAATACCCAATATAGGTGAGCACTAGACACACCCAAACTGTGGCTGCACATGCCCTGAAAACTTGCATACGAATTTTTCCCATTCTCCTCAGTTTTGGTCTAATTTTAGACAAGAAATCTTTTCCTATCTAGCTTTCTCATCTGAAAAAGGAGCAATTAATATCGTCTACCTTTTAGCCATTGAAGGGATTCACCGATTGCAGGAAAAACAAAGTACTTGTCACGAAGAAAACACCAGTGACTCAAATACCACTCTTAGAGGTGAGAAGACCAGATACATATGCGGATTCCTTCTTCCCCAGATATGATAAAATGGGTAATGCCAATGTGAACTTCTTGGCAGGGGGATTCTCCCTGTTAAGTGTATGTTTACCAGTCTTGGACTCATGACCATGAGTCTTGACTGACAGACATCCCGGTGAGCCTAAAATCAAGAATATTTTCATGGTCTGTCTCCTTAACTTGCACTCCCATTGTGTTTCTGCTAACATATTTTGCCTGGGATACATTTTAGAAGCTAGGACTACTGTGATAAACTTTAAAAATATGAGGCACTCAATGACTTAACATTGAATTAATAACTTCAAAGGAACTATATTCTTCCAACTCCAAGACTGCAGAAAAAAACGTCAACTCCACCTTGTATCAAAAACCCATCAGGTTGACAGAATAGATTAAGAATTGACTAAGCTAAATCTGGAAGCTTGGTTTCTTTCAATTTTAACTTTCAGAGCCAAGTAAATTGGGTGTCAGGCCTTACTTCTTTTGGTCTTTAATGTATTTGGATTTTAACTTGCAAGAAAATTTATTCTTTGAACTAAATTCTCTCCCTTGGGATATCATGATGGAAGTCACTTACATTCCAAATTGGGGTGTCTCTCTTTTTTTTTTTTTTTTGAGGCGGAGCCTTGCTCTGTCACCCAGGCTAGAGTGCAGTGGTGCGATCTCGGCTCACCTCCCAGGTTCAAGTGATTCTCCTGCCTCAGCCTCCCAAGTAGCTGAGATTACAGGCATGCACCACCATGCCCAGCTAATTTTTGTACTTTTAGTAGAGATGGGGTTTTGCCATGTTGGCCAGGCTGGTGTTGAACTCCTGACTTCAGGTGATCTGCCCACCCTGGCATCCCAAAGTCTGAGATTACAGGCGTGAGCCATCGCGCCTGGCCTTGGAGTTTCTCTTCTAACTCAGCATCTTCATGTTATTATCTGATCTCAATGCAGAACCCTATACTGAATTATGTAGCTGGATATAATATGGGATGAAAAATAATATAGTCAATAAAAATGTTAGCTTTGGGAACAGAGTGGCTACAGGGTTAATTTTATTTAACATTTTGTCCTGATCCTTTTCAGAGTGTTCAGTGAAAAAAAATAGTTAAAGTCCTAGGAGGACCCTAAAATGAAGAGTGATTGATATTAGAGGAGGAGATCTGTGCTAATAGAATCATAATCTTCCCTCCCAAAGGGGTAAACACAAACTCCTTGATTAGCATGAGCTTAATGGTTAACCCCACTGAATTAAGAGAAGCAGCAGCTGAGAAAATGTTAGATGGTTTCCAGAAGAGGAGGTTTTTCCTTATGTTCTCTTGCCTACCTCTTAATTCTCCCCACAGAGGTGAGAACAATTATCGTACTGATGAACAATAGCAGTTGGTCTCCATACTTCCATATTGGGTGGAGCTAATTTATCAAAAGCCCTAGACATGGAAGATATTATCTTTTGCTTCTTTCTCCTCTTCTACCTGGGACCTACGGAAGTCAGCCCCTCAAAGTTTCCTCCCTGAAGGCCATTCTCTGTGGTCATGAAGTTGGCAAGCCCATTTAGCTCTCACACCAAAACCACGGCATTCAATATCACTTTATATGCACGATAATCTTTATTTGGTCTCTCTGGATCCTTCATCTTATATCTCCAGTCACGTGGACCTCATGCAAAGAAATGGGCGCTCTTAGCCTCCCCTCCTCCTCCCACAGCCTGCACGTTGGCCAGTTTCTGTCTTCTTTCAGATTGTATCTTATACTCTTATCCTGTTTTGTCACCTTTCATCTCATTTCAGCATCCACGTTTTCTTGTTTGTCCTTGAGAACAGAGTAAATGCTCTCAAAGGCATTGTCTTTTCTTGTGAATAATCATCAGAAGAAGTTAATTGTTAGGATTCTTATATTTCTCCTCCACATGCCTTCATGAGCCTTGAGTTTGTGCTGTTGCCTCTTTCTCTAAGTGAATGAGAGTAGAGACATAGTGATGAGGCTGCAGGAGAGAAGGAGGGTGAGGAGAGAAGAGGAAGGAGAGGGAGGAGGTAAGCAAAGGAAGAGGGGAGAGAATCCTCACTGCCTCAGAAAGGAGGTCCGCACAGTAAGTTAGGAGTTTCCTGATCTTTTTGCTTGAATATGCTAAGGATGCCTTTGTCCTGTCTGGCTCTGTAGTTTAGTTTCAAAATTATAATAAATGTTGGGCAACAGTGATTGCTCAAGACAGGACCAGTCATGCTATACAAACAGGTAATGCCTCATAGGGTTGACAAATCATTGAACAGTATGTGAGGTTCTTTCAGAAGCAATTGTTAAGAAAGAAGATTCATGCTGGGCAAGGTGTCAGAGCCTCAACTACAGAAAGTGATTGTCTCACAAGTAGTAAGAAGAATTTACCAACAACAGTATACATTTGAAGAGGAAAGTTTTATTAGATAAAAGAACACTGCAGAAGAGTGCGGTGGGGTGCCTCAGCAAGAGAGAACTGAGCACACAGAGGTGGATTTTTCCTTGGAAGTATTTATGGGCCTTAAAGCGGGAGCTTAAGAGTAAATTGGACCACAATAGCCATGTAAATCATGATAAATGATTACATTTGCAGGAATTTTGGTGCTTTGACATCAAGAAGGGTTATGCAATGAGCTTCAACATGCAAGCATTCCGGAGATGTATAGAAATTCTAGTTATAAATTGTGGGGAAAGAAGCCTGAAACCAGGTGCTGTCTTTAGATAATAGGGAAGTCTAATTACTTCCGAATTCCCTGGATGAGGAGTTTGCCTCTGGATGGTCTGCCTGATGGCCACCAGGTGATCTTTGCTTTCCTCAACGCAGAAAATAATCAAGTCGAACTAACGGGTTTGACTCTCAGTCCACAAACTAGGCAATAAGAAATGTCCTGTTTATATTCTAGTCACATGATTTTCTGACTTCAAGCCCCCATTCCCACAGGCTATAGAGAAAAACTTAACACAGTTCTTTCTGGAGATTCCTTATTTGCCCTGAGCAGTGCCTCATGTCCAGAGTCTCCAATGCTGCCAAGGCCCAGCAGGGCAGAAGGAAAAAGGCATCCGATCCTTCATTGCTTGTCTGTCATTGCCCTATCAGGTGGCATTAAGAAGACATTAAGCTCTCTGTCATTGCAGCTGATGAAAAACACAGGGAACGTCTGCAAGGTACCCACAGCCCCATCTTTCCAGAAACACCAGGTAGCCTTTCTCTTGTATTCGGCTGCCCCTATGGCAGTATACCACCAGGACAGCACAGGATCCCTCTTTTCTTACAGCCAATAAACCCGGCTCCTGCACTGCCTCCAACCTGGGCAGACTGAGTCCTTCTCTAATCCCCATCAAACCACTTCTCTATCCACAGATAATCTCCCTGAGGACCTGAGAATGTACAAACAAAAAACCACATCTATTGTTTTTTAATCTTGTGACAAATTTCTGTGCTTGTTTCAATGTGGGGAAGAAAAAGGGGAATAGATCAGTAGAAAAAAATATATGAAACACTAACCAGCCATCCACCATCCTAACCACAAAAACGCTCCTCTTATCTTTCCCCACCCCCGCCTCACAGCTTTGTGTTAACCGCATATTTGCCATAACAAAGGATTCAATTAAATGTAGAATTTTAAAATAATAATTGTGTTTTTCAAAAAATGGTATGTAAGAGTACCCCCATTTTTCTAAGAGATAGTTTCTTATTTTTCTCCTTTTCTCCTTTCCCCTTACCCCTACTTCTCACTTAGCCCTTTCTGAAATGCAAAATAACCTCTTGCCTCTCCCTCACCAGATACTCCCTAGAAGGCAAGCTCATCTCTGTGCTCTGGATCTCTCCTCTAGAGTTGACAGTCTATTTCCAGATCAAAGCATGTCCCCATGGAGCTCCCACCTCCAGGTGCATGCTTTAGGCATGCCCACTTGGCTACTTCAACAACTGACTCCTGCCCAGAAAGATGCCAACTCAACTGCCTAGTTGATAATTTCTGGGTATCAGAAGACCCCCTGCCCTTGCTTACTTCATTCCTTACCTAATAAAAGTGCCCACTTTTTGTTCCAAAAGCAAAGGGGCACATTCAAAGCAGGGTGAACTTCCCCCAAGCTAGCTTCAGAAATAAATTCCTTTTCTTGTACCAATGAGGCAGGAGAACAGGGTCTGGAGACAGGAAACTTAAGGCCAATTTGTGCTAACTTCCTAAAAGAGAAAACACCAAGGTCTGGGGGCAGGAAATCTACGGCCAGTTCACACTGACTTCCCAATACCTCGCTTTTGTTATTTGGGCTCTTCATGCAGAGGGCAACTAACCTGTTTTGTGGCTACAAATACATATTTCCTTTGGATACTTTGGAAAATTCATAATACTATAGTGAAGAAAATAGTAATATACAATGCCACCACTCTGAAATAAACACAAATGAGGTATTGATATGCACACATATGGGTAGTTTTCAAGAATTTTATGTGGCAGGTTAGCTGAGTTGGAAATTAAGGGTTTGATTTTTCTCAGCTGTAAGAAATATTGTAGCCAATGTTTCTATTTAGTTAGGCATTATACATTTCAATACTCAAAAATTTGGAGCCCAATATTTTATGAGGTTATTTTTACTATGGAATGTTTCTTTCGCTAATATAGAGTAACATTAAATTGTTCTGTTTAATTTTTAAATTTTTGCCTTAAATATGCTTTTAATATTTCTATTGTCTTCCTTGAGTCTGTTCATGGCTTCCTAATACCTAAATTTTACTTTTAAGTTAGTTCTGATTTCCCTGTTTTAACATTCGTTTTAGTTTGAGAGTCTTTTATTTAGTCGGTAACTTTACTCATGACAGATATTATCACAATTTCTGTTTCGTCTTGCTCCTTGTAAGGCTTAACAGGAAGTACGGCTAGGAGGACTCAGGAAACTTACAATCATGATGGAAGGCAAAGGGGAAGCAAGCACATCTGACATGGTGGTAAGTGAGAGAGAGGGCGGGGGGGGGGAGGGAGGGAGGAAGAGAGAGAGAGAGAGAAGAGAGAAATTGCCATGTATAAAACCATCAGATCTTGTGAGAACTGACTGACTATTCTGAGAACAGCATGGGGGGAAATGGCCCTCATGATCCAATCACCTCCTACCAGGTCCCTCCCTCAACATCTGAGGATTATGATTTGAATAACAATTCAAGATGAGATTTGGGTGAGGACACAGAGCCAAACCATATTACTCCCGTAACCGCCCAAAGGGTTCACCTTGCCCAATGCCTAGGCAGAGTCAATTTGTCAAGAAAGGGGAATTATGATGGAGAAAAAGTAATTCACACAGAGCTGGCTGTGTGGAAGATGGGAGTTTTATTATTACTCAAATCAGTCTCCCCAAGCTTTCAGGGATAGGAGTTTTTATTTATTTATTTATTTTTTGAGATGGAGTCTCACTCCATCGCCCAGGCTAGAGTGCAGTGGCGCCATCTCTGCTTACTGCAAGCTCTGCCTCCAGGGTTCACATCATTCTCCTGCCTCAGCCTCCTAAGTACCTGGGACTACGGGTGCCTGCCACCACGCCCGGCTAATTTTTCTTTGTGTTTTTCATAGAGACAGGGTTTCGCTGTGTTAGCCAGGATGGTCTCGATCTCCTGACCTCGTGATCCGCCCGCCTCGGCCTCCCAAAGTGCTGGGATTACAGGCGTGAGCCACCGCACCCAGCCAGAGATAAGAGTTTTTAAGGATAATTTGGCAGGCAGGGGCTCGGGAAGTGGGGGGTGCTGATTGGTCTGGTAGGAGATGGAATCATAGAGGGTCAAAGTAAGTTTTTCTTGCTGTTTTCTTTTCCTGGGTGGGACTGTAGAATTGGATGAGCCAGATTACTGGTTTGGTAGTGTCAGCTGGCACATCAAGTGCAGGGCCTGCAAACTATCTCAAACACTGATTTTAGGTTTTACAATAGTGATGTTATCCCCAGGAGCAATTTGGGGAGGCTCACCAGTGTATGTGAGGTGGATCTATTTACACACTGGTGAAGTCTTCGACAATGAATGTCCTGATCACGTTTCACTAATAAGAACAAATAGAATTGGTATAGGAGGCAATCACACTGTGAAACAATTTATTTTAAGATCGCTCCATCTTGTCAGAACCAGGTGTTGTCTCTTTGCCCAAATGTTAGCTGTCACTCTTCAGGCTTTTTCAATTGAGACAAACGAGGCTTTCATTCCTATTGATTACCAAGTCCAATCAACAGGTTAGCACAATCAGTTTAGGGTAACTATATTTAAAAGAGCTGAATAGATTTAGCAATAACAACACAAAAAGGTTTCCCTCACATTAAGTATAAGATCTGACAGAATCTGTTATACATAATTTTGTGTATGTTCTCCTAACTCTTTTGCCTACAGAACAAATTCCAGTGCCTCTCAGGTGAAAACTAAAACCCTGGCTCTCTTTGTATGTACTAAATCTGTTTGTCTCCAATCACTCCACAGTTCTGACCACAACTTTTCTACTTACCAGACCTGATTATTTACTATTTTCCAATTTAACTACAAGCTTTTATATCTTGATGACTTTACTCAGGTTTCCAAAATGTATGCTCCCCTGCCTGTCCAAAGAGAAGACTTTTATTTGTTTCTCATGACTCAGTTCAAATATCTCATTCTTTGTAACCTCACCTTCCTTTTGAGTAAAATTATTTGTTTCTTCAAGCTTATTCCTATAGCAATTACCACACTGCACTACATTAGTATGTAACACTGATATCTTTGAGAGAAGGAACTGTGTACTGTTTATATTTGAATCCCCAGACCTAGCACAAATGGAACAGACATCTATTCCTTCACTCATTTACTGAAAAAATAATTCATTACTATTAAATCAAGTTTAGCCTAAAGCTGCCTCCTTACATATTTAAGTTCGGCCTGAAGGTTTTTCTGTATATTGTGAACTATAACAAGTGAAGGTGTAAATCAACCATAGCCCACACCTGTGCCAATCACTGAGTTTTGGCCAATCAAATGTAGCCAACTGTTCAAACCATGTTCAAATAAGGCAAACACAGAGCCGTAAACAATCCAGTTGCTTCTGTACCTCACTTCCGTTTTCTGTACATCACTTTTCTTTGGCTGTCCGTAAATCTTCTTCCACCACGTGGCTGCGCTGGAGTCTCTGAATCTGCTGTGATTCTGGGGGCTGCTCAATTTGAGAATCATTCATTGCTTAATTAAACCCCTTTAAATTTAATTCAGCTGAAGGTTTTCTTTTAACATGACTTACCGTATTCCAGACACTATTCTAGGCTCTCGCAATACAATAATGAAAGAACAAAGTCTCTACTTTTTTAGAACATCCTCAATAAAAAACAGTTTAGTGGAATTGAAACTTTTGAAAATATATATTTTAGATTGTATCCTTATGAAATTGGATGGCTGACTTTAAAAGAAATTTAGTCTAACTGATTTATTCTCCATCTGACTTATATGAGAAATCATTCCTTTGTGATGATATTTAGCTGCTTTTTTGGAATTTATTGAAATAATTCAGTATTTTTTCTTCACTAAAACACACAGCATAGTTATGAGCTTCTTTCAGAAATTGTAAAATGAATAAAGTAGGCATGAAGGTTTTACTGAAACTTGAAACTGGGCTCAGCAGGTGGCCTTAGCACAAAGTAAGGGTTCACTAAGTATTTGCAGAGTGAATGAGTGAGCAAATGTATTTACAGAGCAATGCCTCTGTTATAAGATAGTTATTGAGGAAGGTAAAATAATAACTACATACTGGTTGCTTAAAATAGATACGATTTCTATATACAGTATATTTCTATACATATGAGTCCATTTTTTTCTCAGAAATTCAAATTTTATATTCACCACAAGGTAGGATAGATTCTACTTGATTATTTGAAAAGATTTTATTTCTACAGCAGAAAAGGAATGAATCCATCTGTCAGAGGTGTTTGAACCAGGGCAATTCCATCTTGAATAGGGGCTGGGTAAAATAAGGCTGAAACCTACTGGGCTGCATTCCCAGGGGGTTAGACATTCTATGTCATAGGATAAGATAGGAGGTCGACACAAGATACAGATAATAAAGACCTCACTGATAAAACAGGTTGCATAAAGAAGCAGGCCCAAACCCACCAAAACCAAGATGGCCACGTAATATATCAGCATGCTAAGAGACACTCACACCAGCGCCACGGAAGTTTACAAATGTCATGGCAATATCAGGAAGTTACCTTGTATGGCTTATAAGCCGGAGGGGAGACCCTCAGTTCTGGGGAATTGCCCACTCCTTTCCTGGGAAACTCATGAGTAATCTACCTCTTGTTGTCCATAAAAATGGGCCATCAGCAGGCCTCAGGGATGCTTTGCCTATGAACTAGCCATTCTTTCATTCCTTTACTTTCTTAAACTTGCTTTCACTTTACTCTATGGACTCCCCTTGAGTTCTTTCTTGAGCAAGATCCAAGAACCCTCTCTTGGGATCTGGATTGGAAGCGCTTTCCAGTAACAGATTCATACCCTTAGTTGTATCCAACTACATATAAGTTTCTGAACATTCAAAACAAAACAAAACAAAAAAAACACTGAATGTATTTGAAATAGAATGTAAAAGGTGAAAGAATACAGTAAGTTTTAACACTGATGTCATACAAAAGAAGCATGTCAAAAGAAGTCATTTGTAAGTACAGAGGTGGTGTACTCTGAAATGAAATGGACTAATATCCTTGGCATAGTTGAGGTTTTGCATCTCAGTTCATCTTGCTGTGCACCAGCCTGTCAAATTGAAGTGATCTCAAAAATGGTGTGAAAAATACTGTCTGGGTTTAGACAGATTCTTTTGTTTTGATTTTGCAATGTTCTTATATTTTTGACACATCTAACATTTTTCCTTCCTGAAGTATTAAAGAAGACATTTTTAAAGGTTAAATATCATATGACTATCTTATTTTAAGAATCCCTGTATTTCTAAATTTCCAGTTGTCACTTTCATAGGTGGGTAATTTGAGACAAACACACACATACACACACACACAAACATACAAAATTGTATACTTTTTACAAATATAGAAAACTATATTTTTATAGTTTTAAAGTGAATTTAATAGATAATGTAGTTACAGGATTCAAAATTCAAAACATACAGTAGAGTGACAATCTCTCATCCCTCTCTCTTCTTCCTCAGAGGCCAATAATATCATCAGTTTCTTGTTTCTCATTCAAGAAGTATTCTTTTCTATTTCTCTACTCCCCCCTACTTCCTTTCCATACATGGAAGCATAGAAACATACTATATACAATGTCATGCATGTTACTTTTTACTTAATAATCTTGGAAATTGTTCAATATTAGGACACAAAGTAGTTCTGCCATCTTTTCCTACAGTTGCATTGTTTTCCATTGTAAGAATGGGCTACAAATTATTGAAGTAGGCTATTAACAGAAAGCTATGTCTCCAACCTTATGTCACTGCAAATTCTTATTAAAATTCTTCAATAGATAGCCTATGTGTGGATATATATATGAGATAAATTCCTACAAATGGAGGAGTGGTTATTTTGGGGTTTTTTTAACATTTATTTTAGGTTCGGGGTACATGTGAAGGTTACATATGTAAACACGTGTCACAGGGGTTTGCTGTACACATTATTTCATCACCCAGGTATTAAGCCCAGTACCCAATAGTTATCTTTTCTGCTTCTCTCACTCCTCCAACCCAAGGATGGTTATTTTGAAAAATTATTGCCATATTATACTCTAGAGAATTCATTCCTATTTGTCTCCCTTACACCCATATCAAAGGGATGTTTCCCCACACCTGTCAATAATGTGTGCTGCCAAACTCTGTTGGTTTTGCCAATATGATAGGAGAAAAAGACAACTTCAATGGAGTGTTAGTTTATATTTTATTACCGTGAATGATGATGACTATCTTTTTAAAAGCCTTTCATGTTTGCCCACCTGTAAACTCTCAGTTCAATTCTTCACCCTCTCTTCTATTGAATTACTGGCAGCTTTTTTTCTTATTTAGTATATATTTTCTATTTTAAGAAAATTTGCCCTTTGTTTTTTTCAATAAGTTGCAAATAATTTTCCCAGTTTGCTGTACGACTTTTGACTTTGCTTATGATATTTTTGCTATACAGAAATGTTGATTTTTAGGCACTACATTTATGAATCTTTTATATCACACTTTCTGGGTTTTATGTCCTAATTGAAAGGACCATTTCTACTTCTCACAGTTTCTTCTAGAACTTAAATGTAACTTATATTTATATATAAATATATATATATATTTACATATGCTTGGTCCTATTTCTAGACATTTATTTGGTTCTATTCATGTTGACATTACCAGGCTATTTTAATTAATTAGTTAGTTGTTATAGCCTTAGTATATGTTTTAGGGTTTGGTAAGGATAAATCAACTTCAGTACCTGCTTTTTACTGAAAAATTTTATTGCTATTCTTGCTTATTTTTTCCCACTTGAAATTCAGGATCATCTTCCCTAGCTATAACAGTTTTTAAAGTATTTACTGTAATCACATTACATGTATACTTTAAAGATAATTTACATCTCCATGATAGTGACTATTCCTATCTGAGTTTACAGTATATCTTTTTCTATGTTTGCATCTTCTTTTAGTTCACTGCTAAGCATTTGCATTTTCTTCATATAGGTATTTATAATAAAGGCACATATTTATTTCTTGGTGTGGCAGTTACTGCAATTTGACACCTACTTCCACCACTTCTCACACATCCTCCTCCACCACAGAGGAGATAAAGCTGGAGGTCCTTCCACCAAACAGAAATGTTCACGCAAGACTTAGAAGGCAGAAGTGAGCAGTGTGAGATGACATCTAGACTCAGGGAGATGGAATTTCCATGGGCATCTGCAGCAGAGGTGCCACTATCACAAGTACTGAGGAGGAGGTGGCAGCTTCGAGGTTTCCACTAAACAAACAGTGGATTAATCTGCATCAATCCTGCCTGTGAAGTAACCAAAATAGTTTCCCTGATTCTTGCCGAAATTCTGTAAAAAAAAAAATTCTTTATGATTATTCTACCTGATATCCTGTTTCCTGCAATAATTAGAACCCCCTCCAAAAAAGTTTGCAGGCAACAGACCATAAAGGCAATTAGAATTTAGAATCAGCTCTCTGACTCAGTCTGGGTTAAAGAGTTAGCATTAATGGGTGGGACATCATATTCCATAACTCAAAGTGGTAAAATAGTTATGTCAAGGATCATCTTTGGGAGAGTAAGTGGCATCTGTGATAGACTACTTTGATGTGGCACTAGGTATACAAGGATCATGGAATGGGCTGGCTGCGTCTAACTACACTGGAAGGTTAAATAATAGGACTCCATTTTTGTATTTTGGGGTTAAGACATGGTTGGTAGCCCTGGTAGACTGAACTTCTTACCATGGACAGCAAGTGACTGTCTAATTTATTTAGATTCACACACCATTAGGCTGGGTGTGCCCAGCAGCATTCTACCCTCAAGAGGAAGTGGTCTATATGAGACTGAGTTTGAGGAGATCCTGAAAGCACAAGTACATTGCCTGAGCAGCTGCTGAGCACTCCCAATGTGCCTACTCCTGCCACACGGCCTCTTCACTCTTCTCCCATATCTACAGCTCCATAGGGATCATCCTGCAACCCCCTTACTAAGGCCAAAAACAGTTAAGCACTGCACTATTGCTGGCCCCAGTGGACTACTGAAGAATTACTCTCATCTCAGGGCTATCCCTAATGACTCAGGAATCCTCACAGTACTCACACCTCCAAGCAGTATATCTCTTTAAGCCCTTTCCCTGAAAGGACAGGTGGCCAGATATTTATGCTTCTGTGTTGATGCTGGTGATCTGGTAAACAATCAAAGGTTCAGGAGGAACAAGATTTGAAGATTAATAACAAGGTTTGGAGAAGAGGTTTGTGCAGGTGCCTCTCAGAATGCTAGAAGAGTATGAGTATATTTGCATCCTAGAGAACACTCCTCAGGAGGTGTCTATAAAAGAGATTCTAGATAAGAAAGTGAGCAAGAAGACATGCTCTATGAATGTCAGTCAGCCTCTTTCTCCAGATACACCATTGATCACAATGGGCTAATGAAGAGACGACAAGAGGAGGCAGGGAAGGAGATTCCATGTGAATTTCACAACATGTACTTCCCCTCACCAAGTCTAACCTAACTTCAAGTCAACCATCAGGGGAGACCAACACTAATTCACAAATATAGCCCCATAGCCCAGGGGAACCAGATTGCACCTAGTGGCAGATCAACAGAATTGCATCCCTTTCATTATGTAATGGGCAGTGACACATCACATTCAAATAGAAACTTATTTTTGTTATACTCTGTTGCCTGCAATTCCTCTAGCAATACCATCCATGGACTTAACAAAATCCTTATTCATCATAATGATGCATGGCTTCTAACCAAGGATCACATTTTAGGCAAAAGAAGTAAATGCAATAGGCTGATGCCCATGGGATTCACTAATCTCACTATGTAATCCATCATCCAAAGATCGACATTATAGAAGGGTAGAATGACCTATGGGAATCTAAGATGTAGCCTCAACTAAGTTTTTAAAAAGCCTGTGAGTTTGGGATACTAGCCAATAGGTACAGAATATACTCTGAACCAGCAGCTGATATGTGATGCTGCTTCTTTATCACTGAACTATAGGAGGAGTCTGAAAACCTAGGGATAGAAGTTGAAGTGTCTCTTTTTAATATGGCACAAAATGATATGACACAATATGAAAAAGTTTCCTTCCTATTATCACAACTTTGAGCTGTGTTGGTTCAGCAGTCTTAGTACCCAAGAGACTAATGCTTCCACCAGGCAATACAACAATGGTTCCATCAAATGGAAGTTAAGAATGCAACTGGCCATTTAGTTCTCCTATGACATTGGAAAATCTGGTAAAATACATGCTTACTGTGGCATTTAGCTGATGTGATTGATCCCAAATATGAAGAAGCGGGTTTCCAGCTACATAATGGGAACTGAGATGAATATTCTAGAACATGGAGATTCTCTAGGGTGCCTCCTAATACCATCATGTGTAGTGGTTAAAACTAACAGAAGACTCCAGTAATTCCATACATTGCAGGACTCCAAGGGCTCAAATGAACAGGAATGGAGGTTTGGTTTACCTGACTCTTTAAAGATTTGTACAATATAAAGGGAATGTGGAAAGGGCAGGCAAGAAGTTATACAAACTTTTCCCTTATGACCATTTGCAGAAAGAAGACTCAATTCGCTACTCATATTCTTCCTGGTTTTCGTATGTGGATGTGCTCTTAGATTTTGTATGTGGATGTGTAATGTGCTCAGTGGCCACAGTGGGGTTTCCACTGGCACCAGGTCTCTTGATGTGTTTGTGCATTTTGCCTTGCTGTATTACTTCATGATGTGTTGCTTCCAATACCAGTTCCCTTTCCCTTGTGGACATTCTGTAAGCTACTTAATACCATGTGCAATTGACTGAATGTGTCCCCTCCAAATCTTGATGTTGAAACCTAATCCCAATGTGATGGCACTTTGAGGTGGTAGCTTTGGGAGGGGATTAGGTCAAGAAAGTAGAGCCCTCAAGAATGGGGTTAGTGCCTGTGTAAAGCCCCAGAGAGCTAGATTGCCCCTTTTACCATGTGAGTACACTGCAAGAAGGCAGCAGTCTATGAACCAAGACGTGGGCCCTCAGCACACACTGAATCAGCCAGCACCTTGATTTTGGACGTGCATGCCTCCAGAACTGTGAGGAATAAATGTCTGCTGTTTACAAGCCACTCAGTCTATGGTATATAGTTAAAGCAGCTCAACACACTAATACATCATGTATTTTCTCTTTAAACTAGCACAATTGGGTTATGTTGTCTGCAGTTAAGACAGACAAAAAAAAAAACACAAGAAATTTTTATTTTCTTTTATTTATTTTTGCTTCAGAAAACAGCTTCTTTTCTTTTACTATGTCTTCTAAAGTGCTATTTCTTCCCTTTTTGCAGTGGATGCTTGGGTATACAATTATGTCATCTGTACATAATAAAGTTTACCTATTCTTTTCCAATATTTATACATCTATCTATTAGTTCACTAAGACTGCCATAACAAAGTACCAAAGACTGCGTGGCTTAAGCAATGGAAATTTATTGTTTCACAATTCTGGAGGCTAGAAGTTTAAGGTCAAGGTGTCGGCAGGGTTGGTTTCTTCTGAGGCCTCTTTCTTTGGCTTGTAGAGAGCTGTCTTCACCTGGTCTTACTTCTGTGATTCTCTGTGTCCTAATCTCTTTTTATGAGGACAAAAGTTATATTAGATTAGGGCTCATCCTGATGACCTCATTTTAAAACTGAATTAGCCCGTTTACTAAACCTATCTTCAAAGGCAGTCACATTCTGACGTACAGGGAGTTAGGAATTCAACATGAATTTCTGGAGGACACATTTCAGCCTATAACAATCTACCTCTTGTTTCATTTTTTGACAATATACTTATTTGACAAAATAATAGAAGTGATTATTGACAGTAAATACTGTCAATAGTATTTACTGTCAATAATCAGGAAGCTGATTTTGAAGGAAGGATTCCATTGTTTCTCCATTAAGTGGGATTCAGGATTTTGAGTTAAGATATAAGTAGATTTTATCATGTTAAGAAAGAATCCACCAGATCCAGCAATTCCACTTCTGGGTATATATCAAAAGGTATTAAAATTGGAATTTTGAAGATATGTCTTCACTCCCATGTTCATTGCAGCATTATTCACAATAGCCAAGACATGAAAGCAACCTAAATGTCCACAAACAGAGAAAGAAATAAAGATTATGTGGTATATACACACAGTGGAATGTTAGTCAACCTTATAAAGAAGGAAATCCTGCCATCTGCAAGAACATGGATGAATCTGAAAGACACCATGCTAAATAAACTAAGCCAGATGCAAAAAAAAAACAAATACTTCATGATATCCCTTAGAGTCATACACTGCATAATGATAATTTGGTCAACAATGGATCACATATGTGATGGTGGTCCCATAAGATTATAACACCACGTTTACTATACTCTTTCTATGTTTAGATGCACAAATACTTGCCATTGTGTTGCAACTGCCTACAAGATTTAGTACAGTAACATGTGGTATAGGTTTGTAGCCTAGGAGCAATAGGCCATACCACATAGCCTATGTGCGTATTAGGCTCTACTATCCAGATTTAAGTAAGCACTGTACACTCTATGACATTTACACAATGATAAAATCGCCTAATGACAGCATTTCCCAGAATGTATTTCCATTGTTAAGCAACACATGATGAGTCAAAAATAGAAGCAGAGTATAGAGGGGTGGTTGTCCATGATCAAGTGGGCTTCATCCCTAGGATGCAAGGCTGGTTCAACATACGCAAATCAATAAACGTAATCCAGCATACAAACAGAAACAAAGACAAAAACCACATGATTATCTCAATAGATGCAGAAAAGGCCTTTGACAAAATTCAACAGCCCTTCATGCTAAAAACTCTCAATAAATTAGGTATTGATGGGACGTATCTCAAAATAATAAGAGCTATCTATGACAAACCCACAGCCAATTTCATACTGAATGGGCAAAAACTGGAAGCATTTCCTTTGAAAACTGGCACAAGACAGGGATGCCCTCTCTCACCACTCCTATTCAACATAGTGTTGGAAGTTCTGGCCAGGGCAATCAGGCAGGAGAAAGAAAGGGTACTCAATTAGGAAAAGAGGAAGTCAAATTGTCCCTGTCTGCAGATGACATGATTGTATATTTAGAAAACCCCATTTTCTCAGCCCAAAATCTCCTTAAGCTGATAAGCAACTTCAGCAAAGTCTCAGGATACAAAATCAATGTGCAAAAAGCACAGGCATTCTTATACACCAATAACAAACAGAAAGCCAAATCATGAGTGAACTCCCATTCACAATTGCTTCAAAGAGAATAAAATACCTAGGAATCCAACTTACAAGGGATGTGAAGGACCTCTTCAAGGATAACTACAAACCACTGCTCTAAGAAATAAAAGAGGATACAAACAAATGGAAGAACATTCCACGCTCATGGATAGGAAGAATCAATATCGTGAAAATGGCCATACTGCCCAAGGTAATTTATAGATTCAATGCCATCCCCATCAAGCTACCAATGACTTTCTTTCACAGAATTGGAAAAAACTACTTTAACGTTCATATGGAACCAAAAAAGAGCCCACATTGCCAAGTCAATCATAAGCCAAAAGAACAAAGGTGGAGGCATCATGCTACCTGACTTCAAACTATACTACAAGGCTACAGTAACCAAAACAGCATGGTACAGGTACCAAAACAGAGATATAGACCAATGGAACAGAACAAAGCCCTCAGAAATAATACCACACATCTACAACAATCTGATCTTTGACAAACCTGATAAAAACAAGAAACGGGGAAAGGATTCCCTATTTAATAAATGGTGCTGGGAAAACTGGCTAGCCATATGTAGAAAGCTGAAACTGGATCCCTTCCTTACACCTTATACAAACATTAATTCAAGATGGATTAAAGACTTCAATGTTAGACCTAAAACCATAAAAAACCCTAGAAGAAAACCTAGGCAATACCATTCAGGACATAGGCGTGGGCAAGGACTTCATGTCTAAAACACCAAAAGCAATGGCAACAAAAGCCAAAATTGACAAATGGGATCTAATTAAACTAGAGAGCTTCTGCACAGCAAAAGAAACTACCATCAGACTAAACAGGCAACCTACAGAATGGGAGAAAATCTTTGCAATCTACTCATCTGACAAAGGGCTAATATACAGAATATACAAGGAACTCAAACAAATTTACAAGAAAAAAACAACCCCATCAAAAAGTGGGCAAAGGATATGAACAGACACTTCTCAAAAGAAGACATTTATGCAGCCAACAGACACATGAAAAAATGTTCATCATCACTGGCCATTAGAGAAATGCAAATCAAAACCACAATGAGATACCATCTCATACCAGTTAGAATGGCGATCATTAAAAAGTCAGGAAACAAGTGCTGGACAGGATGCAGAGAAATAGGTACACTTTTACACTGTTGGTGGGACCATAAACTAGTTCAACCATTGTGGAAGACAGTGTGGCGATTCCTCAAGTATCTAGAACTAGAAATATCATTTGACCCAGCCATCCCATTACTGGGTATATACCCAAAGGATTATAAATCATGCTACTATAAAGACACATGCGCATATATATTTATGGCAGCACTATTCACAATAGCAAAGACTTGGAACCAACCCAAATGTCCATCAATCATAGACTGGATTAACAAAAATGTAGCATATATACACCATGGAATACTATGCAGCCATAAAAAAGGATGAGTTCATGTCCTTCGTAGGGACATGGATGAAGCTGGAAACCATCATTCTCAGCAAACTATCACAAGGACAAAAAACCAAACACCACATGTTCTCACTCATAGGTGGGAATTGAACAATGAGAACACTTGGACACAGGAAGGGGAACATCACACACCGGGGCCTGTTGTGGGGTTGGGGGAGAGGGGAGGGATAGCATTAGGAGATATACCTAATGTAAATGACGAGTTAATGGGTGCAGCACACCAACATGGCACATGTACACATATGTAACAAACTGGCACATTATGCACATGTACCATAAACTTAAAGTATAATAAAAGAATAATAAAATTAAAAAAAAGATAGTTGTGTAATCACTTACAGTGTATGAACAGAATATTTACAGCATTATAAAATATTTTTATAGTTTTAGTTTGTAGAGTTTACTAAGCTTACTTTTTAGACATTAATGCAGTTTAAATCGTGGAATAATTCTTTACAACAATAGGATGCATTTCAAATTTGACATAAGAAAGTCCTAATTTCACAAATACTTTTAAAAATCGCTTTTAATTTTTACTTGTGTCTAGACTTGAGGCTTTTTGTTAATTCTGCTCTAGAAAATGTTGGATTAGGAACCCCTTTTCTTCACTCCAGATACATACATAAAATTTTAATTATAAAATGTGCTATGGCTTTAAAGTGAAATCTAAGGTAATATGACTTTAAATAGGTTGCATGGTAACATATACTTGGTGGGCTTTTTTGTACTGTTTAGAAATTTGAGTTCAATAAACAATGTACCATTCTGTATGTCAAAAAAAAAAAAAAAGAAGGGTGGTTGTCAGGGGCTGGGGAAAGGGGGAAATGAGGAGGTATTAGTCAAAGGGTACAAAGTTTCAGTTAGGCAAGATGAATAAATCCTAGAGATCTACAGTACAACATAGTGCCCATATAGTTAATAATATTAATAATATTTTATTATATACTCAAAATTGCTAAGAGGGTATTTTGTAGTGTTCTTATTATACACATACAATAATAATAATAACAGAGAGGGGGAGGAGGAAACATTTGGAGGTAATGGATATATTCATGGCATAGATTGTATTGATTCTTTCATAGGTGTATGCTTACCTCCAAACTTGTCAAGTTGTCTACATTAAGTATGTATAGCTTTTTGTAAGTCAAAACACAAACAAATAAAAACACTGCTGATGACAAAAGAAAAGGAAAGGAAGGAAGGAAGGAAGGAAGGAAAGAAGGAAGGAAGGAAGGACGGAAGGAAGGGCGTATTCTACTCTTCCTTGTTTATTAAAGGTTATTTTTCAGAAAGTGATGTAAAAATTGTATCAGTTATTTTAATATCACTGATACAAGTGGTCACTTTTTAAAATTTTTTCCTTTGAGCTGGGTGTGATGGCTCACACCTGTAATCCTAGAATTTTGAGAGGCCAAGGTGGGCAGATCCCCTGAGTCCAGGAGTTCAAGAGGAGCCTAGGTAACATGGATAAACTCCATCTCTACACAAACAAACAAACAAAAACACAGCATGGTGATGCACACATGTAATCCCAGCTACTATAGAGGCTGAGGTGAGGTGGAAGGATCCCCTGAGCCCAGGAGGTCAAGGCTGCAGTGAGCCGTGATTGCACCACTGCACTCCACCCTGGGTGACAGAGTGAGACCCTGTCTAAAAACATTAAATTAAGAAATAATTTTTTTTTGCTTTGAAGTAATTGTAGATCCTCAGAAATTTATACAAATAGTACAGATGGTTATATCATTTTTACCAGTTAGTATTATTGATCTAATAAATTTCCATGATAGATTTCCTAATGTTGAACTATTGCCTGCATTCTTGGAAAAAAGTCTACTTGGTCATCGTCTACTTTTCTTTATAATATGCCACTGGATCCTACTTGCTGAATATTTTGTGTAATACTTTGGCATCAATATTCTCAAGTGAGATTCATCTTTTTTAAGCAATTATTAGGTGTAGATATCAATTATGCTCTCATCTTCAAAAGAATTTGTAAACTTATCTTCCTTTTCTATGTTTGAAACACTGAAATTATTTAATTTTTCAAGGTTTGGTAGAAGTGTCTCAACTTGCTTTGTTTGCTTTTATCGTTGCTTGTTTGTTTTTGTGGGGAGTCGGTAGCTTTTAGATAAATTTCTCTATTTCTTCTAAGATAACTGAGCTATTTAGATTTCTTTATATCTGTTTAGAGTTACTTTTGATAAATTATATTTTCCTGGAAAATTATTCATTTCATCTAGCTTTTCCAAACTTATTAACATAGGCTGGAGTAAATTAGTTCTTCATGATCCTTTTAATTTTCTCTGATTCTATAGTTATTTTCTCATCATTGCTTATTTTTGCCTATTTGTGCCTTTTGTCTTCTTAATTAGGGTAGCTAATGATTCATTTTCTTTTCAACAAGCAGTACTGAGAACTTTTAATTAATTCTGTCACTTTTCTCTTTTATAATTTATTGTATTTTAAATTTTTATCTCTATTATTCCCAATCTAACTTCTTGAGTTATATGACTAATTTATTGACTTTCATTATTTACTAGTAGAATGCCTAATGCTGGCCGGGCGCAGTGGCTCACGCCTGTAATCCCAGCACTTTGGGAGGCCGAGGCGGGCAGATCACGAGGTCAGGAGATCGAGACCATCCTGGCTAACACGGTGAAACTCCGTCTCTATTAAAAATACAAAAATAAAATCAGCCGGGCGTGGTGGCAGTCGCCTGTAGTCCCAGTTACTCGGGAGGCTGAGGCAGGAGAATGGCGTGAACCTGGGAGGCGGAGCTTGCAGTGAGCCGAGATCGTGCCACTGCACTCCAGCCTGGGTGACAGAGCGAGACTCCCTCTCAAAAAAAAAAAAAAAAAAAAAAAAAAAGCCTAATGCTATGCATGTTTCTCTGTGTGCTGCCTTCATGTCTAGATTGTTCTGCCATCTCATTTTAATTTCTTCTATACCATGAGTTAGTTAAGAAAATTTTTTTATTTCCAAGCAGTAAGGAATTTCTGATTTTATACTTAGTTTGCATTCACTAGTATATCATTTTTCATATTTTATTTTCAACTTTATAAATCACTTTGTGTTAAAATGTCTGAAATATACCATACAGAGTTGATTTTTGCTTGGTGATCCTATACAACAATTTCTTTCTTTTAAAGCATGTATATGTAAATATAATTTGCATTTATCAGTATGATAGTTATATTAGGATTTAGCTCTCCTTTGTGACATACTTTCTGCTTTTATAATTCTGTTTTTAAATCTGAGACTATTGGGCTCTTTGTTTTGTTTGAGAGTATGTGCTTCTTCTGATAATTGGAAAGCCTGTATTTTTCTTCTAATGGTTACTTTGTGGCTTTTTATAATATCAATAATAGTCTGAATCTTCTATTTCATAATAATAATATAATATCAGGAAACTTTTTTTGGTCTGATTTTGATAATTCCCCCCTCTGAGCAATGACTAATTGAGAAAGTACCCCCTTTCTCCTTACCTATCTACTCTGTCACAACAGTTTGGTTTTGCCTTCTCATTATGTGTTTTGTGTTGTTAAATATACATATTCCTCTACTACTTGGTTTATTTATTTAAAATGATGTCTTTTGGTTCCTGGGAATGAAAAGATAGATAAGACCATCAAGAAATTTAGAGCACCTACCTTTTTTTTTTTTTTTTTGAGAGGGAGTCTCGCTCTTTCGCCCAGGCTGGAGTGCCGTGGTGCGATCTCGGCTCACTGCAAGCTCCGCCTCCTGGGTTCACGCCATTTTCCTGCCTCCCAAGTAGCTGGGACTACAGGCGCCCGCCACCACGCCTGGCTAATGTTTTGTATTTTTAGTAGAGACGGGGTTTCACCGTGTTAGCCAGGATGGTCTCAATCTCCTGACCTCGTGATCCGCCTGCCTCGGCCTCCCAAAGTGCTGGGATTACAGGCGTGAGCCACCGCACCCGGCCTAGAACACCTGCTAATTCTTATTAGTAACATCATATTAATATTGTCAGAGTTTATAACATTTACATGTCTTTAACCATACTGTTTCCATTTATCTCTTAATTTGTTGACAATCTCAAGTAGTGTCTTCAAGAAGACACAGGGATAATATTTATAGGAACGACATTCCCTGGACATTTGCATGTTTTTAACCACATCTTTCTCCACTTCATATTGGCATGGCAGTTTGACTTGGCTTTAAAAAAATCTTTTCTCACTTTCTTTCCATAAGGACTTTTTCCCTGAGGATATTTTGACCGATTTAGAAGGTTGTGTTGTATCTGAGACAACCCAACTTGCTTGTTTGTTTGTTTAATTATAAGTTAGTAGATCCTTTTAGTCTGGCTCGCCTAAAGATTTTTTTCCTTGGAAACCTAATAGGTCTACTGAAATCATTCTCCATTTTGACACATCTCTATTTTTCCTAGATCATGATATGCCTTATCAAGCATAGATTCAAGTTACCTTCTATATTTTGGAATATTACCTTGAATCATATTGTAGAATATGTGTACACCTCCATTTCTTCTTCTAAGACTCCAATTTTAAAAGATATTAAATCTCTTTTGCCTATCCTCTGTTTCAGGTGTCAGCAAAGTATGGCTCATCGGCCAAATTCAGCATACCACCTGTCTTTGTAAATAAATTTTACTGGAATACAAGCTATTGTTTATGACTATTTTCATACTGCAATAATAGGATTGAGTTATTATGACAGAGAACATATGGCCTTCAAATCTGAAAATATCACTACTGTCAACCCCTGTTCTATATCAATCCTTTCTCTCTAATCCTTTTTAATTCTTTATTCCTATTTCATTTCGCTGGGCTTTCTTGTTCCTGTCTTTTATGTTCTGTGTTTTTTCATTCAACAGTATATTTTCTCCCCAGAGTTGTTTCCAAATGCTTTTATTTATATTTTAATTTTAGTCTTCTACATTTTTCTGAGTTCCACCACAAAACATCACTTCATCTCCTTTTCTCTCAACATCTCTGATCACTGACTTCAGCATATATACACATATATGTGTATATATACACACGTGTATGTATATATACACATATATGTATATACACACGTGTATGTATATATACACATATATGTATATACACATGTATGTATATACACATGTGTGTATACATACACGTGTGTATATATGTGTGTATATATACACATGTATATATACATGTGTGTGTATATACACACGTATATATGTGTGTATATATATGGAATTTCTTTCTAAATATATTTAAATTTGTAGCTATATAACAGGTCATAACGTCAGACCTTCTCCATGGCAAAATTTTTCAGGTAACCGTTCTTTATTTGAGATTTGCTTTTCCTTTCTCTTTCTCTGTACTTCTTTTCTTGTAGCATTATTATACAGGTATTATTCTGATTCCTGTTTTGTTTCAGACATCTATTTGGTTGATTTGACTTGGCATCTTTTCAGAATCAGCTATTTTCAGGAAACAGGGACTATGGGAAGTACCAGGCCTTGTTTTAGAAAACATTTCTCGTGACTTGAGGACTTCTGTATTCAATATTTGGCCTTCGCTTCTTCCCAGAAAATGAAGCTAGGCAGCTGTGCAGTTGTCCCCCAAGCCACAGTTTCTGCATAACTCCTCCACATAGATGACTATTTCTAGTAACCACAGCTTCTCTACGTCGGCTTCATTTCTGCCTCTCTGGCTTCTGAAACCCAGGCTTCCATCATCAGCCTGAGAGTCCGTGCACACCTTTGGCTTTACAGGCTCTAGAATCCATCTGTCCCTGTGTGGCTCCTGAGAGGATTCTGCTTTCCCCTTTCCCTCCTAATTTCCACTTTGCTGGGTCCTTTTTCCACCTATTTTGTGGTTTGGCATTTCACGTCTCCTTTTTTTTTTTTTAAGAGTTTACATTTCTGTTTGTTTTTTTTTTTAATATCTCCATGTTGCTTTTTGTTGGTTTTCTAGAAAAGGTGGTTGAAATGCTGACTTCATACTGCATCATCACACCGATATCTGTCCTTAATAGTTTTAAGTTTCACTTTCTCAATCTGTTTAATGAGGTATTAGCTGCCCCATGGAGTTACTGCAAAATTTATTAAGCAGTCAATGTAGATTTCCTAGAACATCTTTCTCTATCATCCTTAGTATCTACTCAGGAAAGGGTAAGAGGCTAATTCTATTGCTTCTCAGTCTTTCTTGCTAAGGTTTAATTTCAGAACCATGCTGCAAATGTAAAGTTGCACTCATGTTTTCTGGTTATCAGGTAAACTTCAGGTATATAAAAATTAAATTAAATATTTCCCTTCTCAAAGTCTTTATTTAAGATGTTATTTAGATAATTATAGTAAAATACTGGGACTAAAATTTTAGGGCAAAAGTAGAAGTTTTCCAGATAAAAGGTGTATGGAAGAAAGCATTGTAGGCAAGGCAACAGAATGTATATAGCAAGAGAACTACCAAAGATGGTGGAATGTTTGAGACCTTAAAGAAATTCAGCACTGATGGCTGGAAAGCACGAGATCACAAAAGCCCTTTAAGGACCTAACTGTTCTGATCAAAACACTGCATCAATTGTTTAGTCTATTGTGAATTTAGCTGTGTTGATATACTACCTAATGGATTAAACTTACAAACTGGACATTTTTAGCACCCCCTTGAGCAGTCCAGCATATGAATTATAAATTATGATACCCTCATTGGAAGAACAAAGTTGCTTCACCTAATAGTTTATTAATATAAATGTCTTCATTTTCTGAATAAAAATACTGTTAAAAATTATGTATATGTATACTGAGAAGAAACAGAATTAGCCTCTTACCCTTTCCTGAGTAGGTACTCAGAATGATAAAACAACGCTGTTCTAATAAACAAATGTGTGTATATGTATATTGTTTTAAAATTATGTATTCTGTGTGTGTGTGTGCATGTGTTCAGAAATGGCACGTATCAAATTAATTGTGGTTAACTCTGGAGAGAAAAGGACAGAACTGGAAAAAATAAATAAGACTTCAACTCTATCTAAGGTATTTTATGTTTTCTTCCTTTATTTAAAAAAATCTAAGAAAATGTTAACCATTAACTCTGTAGAGCAATCAGGTGTCAAGGTGGAAAATTCAGTCAACAAGACAAACTGAAAGCAACAATCAAGCTTCCTATTCACTTACACAACAATGCAAGCAAGAGGTGCAAAGGGGCTCCAGCTCCCCCAGTGTTTCATTTTTCCTCCACAGAATGGAACTGGGTGAGGTTCAGGAATGAGGGGGAGTCATCTCACTGCTGAAAAGCCCCAAACAAAAGGCCTTTGTCTCTTCATGGACCCATGGACCTGGGAGAAGAGGAGAAGGGCTTTAAGGAAGAAAGTACTAAGTCAAAATGAGGAAAAGTGCTTCAGTCAAGGCTGCTGAGCAAGAGGCCTCTGGATGGCAGCAGCAGGGTGAGGAATTAGATATGCAGGTGAGCATGGCTGGTGGTGGTGGGGAGAGGGGATGAATTCTTGACTGCAACTCCCTGCAGAGAACTGCAATGCACTGGCTGTGCACCAAGTCTGTAGGAAAAGCCGTTTCCTCCCATAAAGCTCCAGGCTAAGCCTTGCATTTGCCCATGGTTAGGCCTAAAATATATGTAAGATTTTAACCTTGAGACAGACTCCTCGAATTCTAGTTATAAATAAAGTCATTTGTTCTCTATACGTTTCTGTATTTTATACTCTGTTGAAAATTAAAGTTATACATATACATTGAAAAAACAATTCAAATAGATACATAAATGAATAAAGTAAATAGTGAAAGTCTCACTGTAATCACATTACCCAGAGATATCCACTGCTAGCAGGCTGGTGTCTTTGCTCCTGAATATTTTCTGTGCTTCTATATACAAATGTATATAGAGAGACATATTTATAAAAATTGAGTAATTTTTAAATGTATTAGTCTATAACCTATTTTTACATTTAATAATATAGTACAGCATCTTTCCAAGACAAGACGTATTGATCTAGCTCATCTTTTAAAATGGCTGCATAATTACAATGTACACAGCATTGCAATATTGCAGTGATGTGGCATAATTTTTTGCCCCATATCTTACAATTTTCTAAATTGAAAAATGTAATTTATTATCACATTTGCTACAATTATAAAAAACTGCAGTGTATATTCTTATACTTATGATGTGCACATCTTTGTGTGTTTAGCTATTTTCCGAGTAAACCCTTAAGGTAGAAATGCTGGGTCAAAGGATATATTAATGTTGACATATTGCCAAACAGCCTTCCAGAAACTGTGTGCCACCACATGCATCTTCCAGGGCTACATGAAAAAATGTCTTTTAACACACTGTTGCCAAAACTGGGTGTTTTCATAATTTTAATTCTTAACAACTGATAAGCAAAAGATAATTTTACTTTCAATTTGAATTTCTTTTACTAATAAGGTTTAGCATTCTTTAATGTTCACTGATCAGAACTAGCAATTTTGTGAGTTCCTTATTCATTTTCTTTGACAAATTTTTCACCAAAGCTTCCTATTTTTCATATTAATTTTAGGTTGATATGTATCAGTACTACCTAGCTAGATAGATGCACACATATTTACATACATAAAATGCTGTCATAAGTATGACAAATATATTTTTATATTGTCATATTTTATATGTGTTCTTTGCTTTTCATATGTGTTCTTTGCTTTTCAATTTTGTGATACTTCTTGACAAAAGAAACTTAATTCTTAGAAAACCAAATTTGGAGGAGGGGCAAAGATGGCCCATTAGAAGCAGTTGTAGTCCCAGCTCTCACAAAACGGCCAGTGAATTCTGCACCTTCAACCTGAGGTATCCAGGTTCTCACACTGGGACTGACTAGGCAGATGGCTTGACCCACAGAGAGTGAGGAAAAGCAGGTGGGGCAACAGCACACCCAGGAGTCCCATGGAACGAGGGAAGCCCATGCCCCCAGCCAAGGGAGGCAGTAAGTGATTATGCAACCCTGCCCAGGAAACCACTCTTTCCCTATGCATCTTTGCAACTCATGGATCAGGAGATCCCCTCTTGAGCCCACATCACAAGGGCCTTGGATCCAAAGCACAGAGCTGTGCAGAGTCTCAGCTGAGCAGCTGCTCACTCACTTGCTTGCTTGCTCAGGCACGCAGGGAAACCTGGGAGTTTTGCATACTCTGGCCACAAGAATTCAGGCAAGGCGAGAGATCCCGTGCATTCCCCTAGGAAGGAGGCTGAATCCAGGAAGCCAAGCAGTGTTGTTCTGTGGGCCCCACTCCCACAGCACCTCACAAATTAAGACCCACTGGCTTAGAATTCCAGCCAGCCAGTGGCAGCAGTCTGGAAAGACTGAGACAGCAACCTGAGACAGACTGAGTTCCCAGTGGGAGGGGTAGCCGCTATACCTGCAGTTGGAGTAGGCCATTCTAACGGGCCAGCACTGGAGACTGGGAGGAATTCCCCACAACTCAGCACAACTGCTGTGCCTCATCATGCCAGTCTGCTTCTTTAAGTGGGATCCCAATTCATCCCTCCTCACTGGTGGGGCCTCCCTGTGGGAATTTCAGCAACTCCAGCCAGGTTTATACAGACAGAACTCTGATTTCTCCCTGGGATAGAGTCTGCCAGGATGCCGGTTCTGGAGAGGTCAGGTAGTCAGTGCAGTGCACCTGCTCTGCCAAGGGGCAGCCATACTGCCTCTTTAAGCAGATGCCTGATCCTGTTCCTCCTGACTGAGTGAGACTTCCCAACAGCGGTCACTGAACACCTCCTACAAAAGTGCTCTGGCCAGCATCAGGTCAGTGCACCGCTGGGATGGAGCTCCCAGAGGAAGGAGAAGGCTGACATGTTTGCTGTTTCACAGCCTTCACTGGTGATACCTCCATGTTTCAGGAGGGACCACGATGACTAGGGTCTGGAGTAGACCCCCAGCAAACCACAGCAGCCCTACAGAAGAGTGGTCTGACTGTTAAACAAACAAAAAACAATAACATCAACAAAAAGACCCCACAAAAACCCCAATCAAAGGTCAGCAACCTCAAAGATTAAAGGTAGATAAGCCCATAAAGATGAGAAAGAATCAATGCAAAAATGCTGAAAACTCAAAAAGCCACAGTGCTCTTCTCTTCCAAATGACCACAGCACTTCTCCAGCAATGGCAAAGAACTGGGCTGAGGCTGAGATGGCTGAATTGACAGAATTAGGCTTCAGAAAGTGGATAATAATGAACTTTGCTGAGCTAAATAAGTATGTTTTAACCCATTGCAAAGAAACTAACAATCATGATAAAACAAAACAGGAGCTGATAACCAGAATAGCCAATTTAGAGAGGAACATAAATGACCTGATGAAGCGGAAAAACACATGAGAAACTCACAATGCAATCACAAGTATCAATAGCAGAATAGACCAAGCAGAGGAAAGAATCTCAGAGCTTGAAGACTATCTTTCTGAAATAAGACAAGCAGACAAGAATAGAGAAAAAAGAATGAAAAGGAATGAACAAAACCTCTGAAAATGGGATTATGTAAAAAGACTGAACCTAAAACTGATTGGGGTATCTGAAAGAGACAGGGAGAATGGAACCAAGTTGGAAAACTTACTTCAGGATATCATCCTGGAGAACTTCCTCAAACTAGCAAACAGGCCAACATTGAAATTCAGGAAATACAGAGAACCCCAGTAAGATGCTCCACAAGATCAGTCCCAAGATACATAATCATCAGTTTCTCCAAGGACAAAATGAAAGAAAAAAATGTTAAGAGCAGCCAGAGTGAAAGGCTAAGTAACCTACAAAGGTCAGCCCAACAGACTAACAGTGGGCCTCCCAGTGGAAGCCCTACAAGCCAGAAGAGATTGGGGGCCAATATTCAACATTCTTAAAGAAAAGAATTTTTAACCCACAATTTAATATCTGGCCAAACTAAGCTTCATAAGCAAAGGAGAAATGAGATCCATTTCAGACAAGCAAATGCTGAGGGAATACGTCACCACCAGGCCTGCCTTGCAAGAGCTCCTGAAGGAAGCATGAAGTACTGAAAGGACAGAAAGGAAAAACTGTTACCAGTTTTTCCTGGTAGTAGCACAGTTTCAGTGTGCTACTACAAAAGCACACTGAAACACGCAGACCAGTGACACTATAGAGCAACCACATAAGCAAATCTGCAAAATAACCAGCTAGCATCATGACAGGATCAAATTCACACATAACAATATTAACCTTAAATGTAAATGGAATAAATGCCACAATTAAAAGACACAGAATGACAAACTGGATAAACAGTCAAGACCCAGCAGTATGCTGTCTTCAAGGGATCCATCTCACATGCAAAGAAACACATAGACTCAAAATAAAGAGATAGAGAAAGATTTACCAAGTAAATGGAAAACAGAAAAAAGCAGGGGTCACAATCCTAGTCTCTGACAAAACAGATTTTAAACCAACAAAGATCAAAAAAGACAAAGAAGGGCATTACATAATGGTAAAGGGTTCAATTCAACAAAAAATGCTAACTATCCTAAACATATATGCACCCAATACAGGAGCACTGAGATTCATAAATCAAGTTCTTAGATACCATCAGAGACTCAGAGTCCCACAGAATAATAGTGGGAGACTTTAACACCCCACTGACAATATTAGACAAACCATTGAGACAGAAAATTAACAAAGATATTCAGGACCTGACTTCAGCTCTTAATCAAGTGGACCTGATAGATATCAACAGAATTCTCGACCCCAAAACAACAAAATATACATTCTTCTCATCATCACATGATACTTACTCTAAAATTGATCACATAATTCGAAGTAAAACACTTTTCAGCAAATGCAAAGAACTGAAATCATAACAAACAGTCTCAGAACACAGCACAATCAAATTTGAATTCAGTATTAAGAAACTCACTCAAAAACCACACAACTATATGGAAATTGAACAACCTGCTCCTGAATGACTGCTGGGTAAATAATGCCATTAAGGCAAAAATCAAGAAGTTCTTTAAAATTAATGAGAACAAAGAGACAATGTATCAGAATCACTGGGACACAGCTAAAGCAGTGTTAAGAGGGAAATCTACAGCACTAAATGCCCACATAAAAAAGCTAGAAAGATCTCAAGTTAACAACCTAATATTACAACTAAAAGAACTAGCGGACCATGAGCAAACCCCAAAGCTAGCAGAAGACAAGAAATAACCAATATCAGAGCAGAACTGAAGGAGATAGAAACACGAAAAAACCCTTCAAAAAATCAATGAATCCAAGAGCTAATTTTCTGAAAACATTAATAAAATAAACTACTAGCTAGACTAATAAAGAAGAAAAGAGAGAAGAACCAAATAGACACAAACAGAAGTGACAAGGGGGATATCACCACTGACCCACATAAATACAAACAACCATCAGCAAGTACTATAAACAACTCTATGCATATAAACTAGAAAATCTAGAAGAAATGGATAGATTCCTGGACACATACACCCTCCCAAGACTGAACCAGGAAGAAATCAAATGCCAGAATAGACCAACAAGTTCTGAAATTGAGGCAGTAATAAACAGCCAAAAAAAAAACCCTCTAGGACCAGACAGATTTATAGCTGAATTATACAAGATGTACAACGAAGAGCTGGAACCATGTTTACTGAAACTATTCCAAACAATTGAAAAGGAGGGACTCCTCCCTAACCCATTTTATGAGGCTAGCATTATCCTGATACCAAAACCTGGCCAAGATACAACAAAAGAAAGAAAACTTCAGGCCAGTATCCCTAATGAACATTAATGCAAAAATCCTCAATAAGATACTGGCAAACTGAATCCAACAGCATATCAAAAAGCTTATCCACCATGATCAAGTTGGCTTTATCCCCAGGATACAAAGTTGGTTCAACATACACCAATCAGTAAATATAATCTATCACATAAACAGAACTAAAGACAAAACCCACATGACTATCTCAATAGACATAGAAAAGGCCTTTGGTAAAATTCAACATATCTTTTTGTTAAAAACTCTCAATAACCTAGATATTGAAGGAACATACCTCAAAATAATAAGAGCCATGTATGACAAACCCACAGCCAATATCATACTGAATGAGCAAAACCTGGAAGCATTCCCCTGGAAAACCAGCACAAGACAAGGATGCCTCTCTCCTATTCAACATAGTGTTGGAAGTTCTGACCAGGGCAATCAGCCAAGAGAGAAAAATAAAGGGTATTCAAATTGGAAGAAAGGAAGTCAAATTGTCTTTGTTTGCAGATGACATGATCCTATATCTAGAAAACCCCATGGACTCAGCCCAAAAGCTTCTTAAGCTTTTAAGCAACTTCAGCAAAGTCTCAAGATACAAAATCAATGTGCAAAAATCACTAGCCTTCCTATACACCAACAACAGGCAAGCAGAGAGTCAAATTATGAATGAACTCCCATTCACAATTGCTACATAGAAAATAAGATACCTAGGAACAATGCAGCTAACAAAAGAAGGGAAGGACCTCTTCAAGGAGAACTTCAAACTACTGCTCAAAGAAATCAGAGAAGACACAAACAAATGGAAAAACATTCCATGTTCATGCACAGGAAGAATCAATATTGTGAAAATAGCCATATTGGCCAAAGGAATTTATAGATTCAATGCAATTCCCATTAAACTACCATTGACATTCTTCACATAATTAGAAAAACCTATTTTAAAATTTATACGGAATGAAAAAAAGCCCAAACAGCCAAAACAGTCTTAAGCAAAAAAAAACAAAGGTGGAGGCATCATGCTACCTGACTTCAAACTATACTACAAGACTACAGTAACCAAAACAGCATGGTACTAGTACAAGAGCAGACACACAGACCAACAGAACAGAATAGAGAACCCAGAAGTATACCACACACCTACAACCATCTGATCTTTAACAAACCTGACAAAAACAAGCAATGGGGAAAGGATTCCCTATTTAATGAATGATGCTGGGAGAATTGGCTAGCCATATGCAGAAAATTGAAACTAGACCCCTTCCTTACACCTCATACAAAAATTAACTCAAGATAGATTAAAGACTTAAATGTAAAACCCAAAACTATAAAAACTCTAGAAGAAAATCTAGACAGTATCATTTAGGACATAAGCATGTGAAAAGATTTCATGACAAAAATACCAAAAGCAATAGCAACAAAAGCAAAGATTGAAAAATGGAACCTAACTAAAGAGTTTCTGCACAGCAAAAACAAAAAACAAAAAACTACCATCAGAGTGAACAGACAACCTACAGAATGGGAGAAAAGTTTAGTAATCTATCAGTCTGTCAAAGGTCTAATATCCAGGATCTACAAGGTACTTGAACAAATTTACAAGAAAAAAAAACATTAAAAAGTGGACAAAATACATGAACAGACACTTCTCAAAAGAAGTCATACATGCAGCCAACAAACATGAAAAATAGCTCAACATCCTGATCATTACAGAAATGCAAATCAAAACCACAATGAGATATCATGTCACACCAGTCAGAATGGTGATTATTAAAAAAGATGCTGGTAAGGTTGCAGAGAAAAGGGAACACTTTTACACTGTTGATGGGAGGTAAATTAGTTCAGTAATTATGGAAGACAGTGGGCAATTCCTCAAAGATCTAGAGGCAGAAATGCCATTTGATCCAGCAATCCCATTACTGGGTATATACCCAAAGGAATATAAATCATTTTCTTCTAAAGATATGTGCATGTGTATGTTCATTACAGCACTATTCACAATAGCAAAGACAAGGAATCAACCTAAATGCCCATCAATGATAGACTGGATAAAGAAAATGTGGTACATATACACTGTGGAATACTATGCAGCCATAAAAAGGAATCCTATTATCCTCAGCAAACTAATGCAGGAACAGAAAACCAAACACTGCAAGTTCTCACTTATAAGTGGAAGCTGAATGGTGAGAACACACGGACACATGGGGGTGAACAACACACACTGGGGCCTGTTGGGTGGACAGTGGGGACAGAGAGCATCAGGAAGAATAGCTAATAGATGCTGGGCTTAATACCTGGGTGATGGGTTGATGTGTGCAGCAAACCACCATGGCACATGTTTACCTATGTAAAAAACCTGCACATCCTGCACATGTACCCCAGAACTTAAAATAAAAGTTGAAGAAAATAAAAGAAAACCAGATTTGTCTTTTTATGGGTCTGCTTTCATATCTTCAAGGTCATGTTTCTTTCTGATTTGAATTACCATATCTGAAAATGTGAAAATCTGAAAATAACTAATTAATGGCTAACGTAAAAATAAGTACAGGGGGAGGGAGGGAATTTTTGCTTCTGGGATGATGGTACAGACATATTTTTCTCTGTTCTTTCCACTAAGTAAAAGTAAAAACCCTTCTCATTTTATATTAAGCAGACATAAGTAGACACTGGAAGGTGGAAAGACTAAGGCAGAGTGGTTGGGGTTCTCTGGACCCAAGCAATGACAAAGCAGTGAGTTTCCTGGGCTTTCTTTTTGCCTCATACATCCCAGATAGAGTTCTGGAGAAGCTGGAAACTCAGTGTGCCCAGACAAAGAAAGTTCCAAGTAACTTACTCTGTCTAGCAAATAGATAAAGAGGGAGCTCTTTAGCAAGACAGAAAATTTTTAGAAAAGTACTGCTTTATGGAAGCCATAAAACCACAGGACAAAAAAACCCGGCTCCATCCCCAGCCACACCAGCGAGAGTTGAGCATGAGCCTAGGCTCCCACCATTGCCGGGCCATAAAGAAACACCACCCACTGCTGACATGCTGTCAGAGGAGAGTAGAGAGCTGCAATGGCATCAGCAGAGAGCACATGGGCAGCTTGGACTTCCACTCCAGCCTGGCATAAATGAGGCTCCCTCCTGCAACTGAAGTGTGTCAAAGGAGGCCTGGGGAAGCATCAGGACCTTCCACACCACCCAGTGGTAATGATGCCACCCACCTTATGGTGTCAGGGGTGCCACATGAGCATCAGGAATGAGGCATGCCTACCACTCCCAGCCACTCCCAGTGGAGGCCTACTCAGCTACTGAGCTTCCACTTCCACCCAGTAGTAATGCAAAGCCCCAGCTTTGGATGTCAATGGAGGCTGAGTGAGGAACCTGGATTTTCCCCTATCTGGCTATAATGAGGACATGCCCCTTCCTTGTCCTTCCAGAATGGTGTCACAAAGAGCCTGCTAAAGTGGAAAGCTAACTGAGATGCAGTCTCATAACATACTAACCCAAATGCCCAGGCTTTGGTCAAAAATCACTCCTTATACCACGACCAGGAAGATCTCAAACTGAATGAAAATGTATGACATACGCCAACACAGAAATGACAGAAATATTACAATTATTCGACGACAATTTCAAAGCCACCATCATACAAATGCTTTAATAAGCAACTATGAACACACTTGAAACAAATGAAAAAAAGTCTCAGCAAGAAAATAAATGACATAAAAAATAAGCAAGGGGAAATTCTAGAGCTGAAAAATACAATAAGCAAAATAAACAACTCAATGGATGGACTCAAGAGCAAAATGGTGAGACAGAATTTTTAAAAATCCATGAACTTGAACATAAAGTAATAGAAATTACCCAATCTGAACAATGGAAAGGGAATAGACTAAAATAAATAAATAAATACATACACACATACAAAAAACAGAACCTCAGGAACTATTAAATGATAACAAAAATCTGAAGTTCAGATTATTGGGGTTCCAAAAGGAGAGGAGAAAGAGAACAGGGCTAGACAAGTACTCAAAAAAATGGAAGAAAACTCCTCAAATTTCACAAAAGACATAAATCTACAGATTCATGAAGCTGAATGATTCCCAATCAAGATAAGTGAAAGAAATACACACCAAGACCCCCCACAGTTAAATTTTTCAAAACTTAAAATGAAGAAAACGTTTTTAAAGAATCAAAAGAGAAACAACTACTTCTTATAAAGTAAAAACAATTTGAATAGCAGCATACTACTCATCAGAAACTATGGAGGTCAGAAAGAATAGCCATATTGTTTTCAAAGCACTAAAAGAAAAGAACTGCCAATCCAGAATCCTATACCCAGTGATAATATCTTTCAGGAATGAAGGGGCAATAAAGACTTTTTTTAATAAGATGAAGGGAAAACAAAAAAAAATCTTTTTTTTTAATAAAAAGAATGAAAGAGTAGCTAACAGAAGTTTCCTAAATAGAAAATAATAATAATAATAAAAGAAGCAGCCTTAGGACATCAGGAAGAGAGAAATAATATGATAAACAATAAGATGGGTAAATACCATTTTTCTCCTTTTGAGTTTTCTAAATTATGTTTCACAGAAGAAAGAAAAATCTTAATATCATCTGATGTTGTTCTAAATATATGTAGAAAAAAAATTTTTTAATAATGTTATAAATTGGGAAAAGTAAAGCAGCATAAAGAGAAGTAAGCATATTTCATTCAAACTGGAAAAATGTGACAGTAGACTATAAAGAGTTACATATGTGTAGTGTAATACATAGAACAACCACTGAACAAAAGCTATACAAAGTGATACACTCAAAAACACTATTGACAAATTAAAACAGAACTCTAAAAAGGTATAAGTAACCCATAAGAAGATAAGAAAAAGCAAATAAGAAATGAAAAACAGAAAGAACAAGCAGAAAATAAAAAATTACAAATCTCTTCCAATTAAAGACAGAGATTGGCAGAGTGGATAAAAAACATGACCCAACAATATGAACTCTATTAGAAACTCACTTCAAATATGACAATAGAGGCAGGCTGAAAGTAAAAGATATGGCATGCAAACATTAATCAAACAAAAGCAAGAGTGGCTACATTAATATCAGATAAAGTAGACTTCAGAGCATAAAAAAAAGAAAATCTCCAGAGACAGAGAGTAACATCATATAGTGATGATTTCATAATCCATCCAAAAGACACAGGAATCCTAAATGTATACATACCCAACAACAGAGATGCAAAATATGTGAAGCAATTTTTCAGTTCAATCGACTGAACTGAAAAAAGAAATAGCCAAATCCACAATAATAGTTGGATCCCTCAAAACTCCTCTATCAATAATTGACTGAACAACTAGGCAGAATATCAGCAAGGATACAAATAACTCAGTAACACCATCAACCAGCAAAATCTAATTAACACTTTTGGAATACTCCACCCAAAGACAGCAGAATAAACACTCTTTTTAAGTGCCAATAAAACACATACCAAGAAAGACCACATCCTGGGTCATAAAACAAACCCCAACAAATTTAAAAGAGTTGAAATCACACAAAATATAATATCCAACCACAATAAAATGAAACTAGAAACCAATAATGATAAGATAACAGGAGAATCTACAGACACTTCAAAAATAACAATTCATGTCCAAATAATTCATGGGTCAAAGAGAAAGTCTCAAGGGAAATTTTTTATAATAAATTAAAAAGAAAATAAAAATGTAACATATTAAAATGTTAGACACAGCTAATGCAGTTTTTTTATTAGTTTCATCTTTGCTTGTTTGTTACTTTGCTTTTGCAATCAGTATTCAGTTGTCATCAGTCTGAAATATTGGGTTATAAGATATTATTTAGAAGCCTCATGGTAACTTCAAATTTAAAAACCTACAACATATACACAAAAAATAAAAAGCAAGAAACATACCACCAAAGAAAATAACCTTCACAAAAATGAAGGAAGGAAAGATGGAAGGAAGAAAAGATCACAAAACAACCAGAAAACAAATAACAACAAAAAAAGAAAACAAATAACAAAAGGGTAGGGGTAAGTCCTTACTTATTAATAACATTGAATGTAAATGTACTAACCTCTCCAATCAAAAGACATAGAGTGGCTGAAAGAATAAAATAATAAGCAGATCCAACAATCTGTTGCCTATAAGAAACAAACTTCACCGGCCAGGCACAGTGGCTCACGCCTGTAATCCCAGCACTTTGGGAGGCTGAAGCAGGTGGATCATGAGGTCATGAGATCGAAACCATCCTGGCTAACACGGTGAAACCCCGTCTCTACTGAAAATACAAAAAATTAGCTGGGTGTGGTGGCGGGCGCCTTTAGTCCCAGCTACTCGGGAGGCTGAGGCAGGAGAATGGCGTGAACCCGGGAGGCAGAGCTTGCAGTGAGCCGAGATTGCACCACTGCACTCCAGCCTGGGTGACAGAGCAAGACTCCGTCTCAAAACAAAACAAAACAAAACAAAACAAAACAAAACTTCACCTATAAATACAACACACATAGAATGAAAATAAAGGGATGAGAAAAGATATTCCATGCAAATGGCAACCAAAAAACAGCAGGAGTTTCAAAAGAACTATAAAAAGAGATAAAGAAAGTCATTATATAATAATAAAGGGGTCAATGCAGCAAAAGGATGTAACAATTGTAAATGTATAAGCACCCAACATTGGAGCATCCAAATATATAAA
Organism: Pan paniscus; assembly: GCF_029289425.2. NCBI lineage: Eukaryota > Metazoa > Chordata > Mammalia > Primates > Hominidae > Pan > Pan paniscus. The sequence continues at coordinate 42,466,214 of NC_073255.2, read as the reverse complement.
GCAAATATTATTAGAGCTAGAGAGAGATAGATCCCAATAAAAATAATAGCTGGAGACTTAGGATGCCACTCTCAGCATTGGACAGATCTTCCAGGTAAAAAAATCAGCACTCTACACCAAATAGATATTTACAGAACATTTCATGCAGCAGCTACAGAATACACATCCTTCTTCTTAGCATATGGATCATACTCAAAGACAGACCATATGTTAGGATGCAAAACAAGTCTTAAAACATTAAAAAAAATTGAAATCGCATCCAGTATCATCTCTGACCACAATAGAATAAAACTAGAAATCAATAACAAGAGGGACTTTGGAAACTACCCAAACACATGGAAATTATACAGTATGGTCCTGAATGACCAGTGGGTCAATGAAGAAATTAAGAAAAAAACTGAAAAATTTCCTGAAGCAAATGAAAACAGAACCACAACATACCAAAACCTATGGGAGACAGCAAAAGCCATACTAAGAGGAAAATTTACAGCAATAAGTGCCTATATCAAGAAGGTAGAAAAGCTTCAAATAAACAACCTAAGGATGCATCTTAAAGAACTAGAAAAGCAAGAGCAACCATACTCAAAACTAGCACAAGAAAAGAAATAATTAAAATCACAGGAGAAATAAATGAAATAGAAACAAAAAAATACAAATGATCAACAAGATGAAAAGTTGGTCTTTTGAAAAGATAAGCAAAATTGACAACTTTTTAACTAGACTAAGAAAAAAATAATGAAGACCCAAATAAATAAAATCTGAGATGAAAAAGGAGACATTAAAACTGATGATACAGAAATTCAAAGGATCTTTAGAGACTACTATGAGCTACTATATGTTAATAAATTGGAAAACCTAAAAAAATGGATAAATTCCTAGACACATAAAACCTACCAAGATTGAACCATGAAGAAATCCAAAACATGAATATACCAATAAGTAATAAGATCAAAGCTGTAATAAAAATTCTCCCAGCAAAGCAGCCCAGAACTTGATGGCTTCACTGCTGAATTGTACCAAACACTTGAAGAACTAATACGAATTTCACTCAAACTATTCCAAAAAGTAGAGGGGGAGGAAATACTTCCAAACTCATTCTATGAGATCAGTATTACCCTGATACCAAAACTAGACAAAGACACATTAAAAAAAAAAGAAAGAAAGAAAACTAAAGGCCAATGTCTCTGATGAACATAGATGCAAATATCCTCAACAAAATACTAGGAACCTGAATTCAACAACACATTAAAAAGATCATTCATCATGACCAATTAGAATTCATCCCTGGGATGCAAGGGTGGCTCAATATATGTAAACCAATCAATGCGATATATCATATCAACAGATTGAAGGATAAAAACCATATAATTTCAATTGATGCCAAGACAGCATTTGATAAAATTCAACCTTCCTTCATGATAAAAATCCTAAAAAATCTGAGTATAAAAGGAATATACCTTAACACAATAAAAACCAAATATACAACACACCCATAGCTAGTATTACACTGAATAGGGAGAAACTGAAAGCTTTTCCTCTAAGATCAACCAAAAAACTGGAGAACTGATAAACAAGTTCAGTAAAGTGGCAGGATACAAAATCAACTTATAAAAACCAGTAGCATTTCTATACTCCAACAGTGAACTATCTGAAAAATAATTTAAGAATGTAATCCCATTTACAATTGCTAGAAATAAAATAAAATGCCTAAGAGTAAATTTAACCAAAGAAGTGATAGATCTCTACAATAAAAATTATAAAATATTGATGCAAGAAATTAGAGAAGACACAATAAAATGGAAAAATATTCCACATTTATGGATTGGAAGACTCAATATTGTTAAAATGCTCATGCTACCCAAAGAAATCTACAGAGCCAATGCAATCTCCATCAAAATACCAATGACATTCTTCACAAAAGTAGAAAAAAAAATCTAAAATGTATATGGAACCACAAAAGACCCAGAATAGCCACAGCTATACTAAGCAAAAAGAACAAAACTGGAGAAATTATACTACCTGACTTCAAATTATACTACAGAGTTATAGTAACTAAAACAGCATGGTACTGGCATGAAAACAGACACATAGACCAATAGAACAGAATAGAAAACACAGAAGGAAACCCATACAACTACAGTGAACTCATTTTTGACAAAGGTGCCAAGAACATGCACTGGGAAAAAAAGTCTCTTCAATAAATGGTGCTGGGAAGACTGGATATCCATATGCAGAAGAATAAAATGAGACCCCTGTCTCTCACCATATTACAAAAATCAAATCAAAATGTATTAAAGACTTAAGTCTAAGACCTCAAACTATGAAACCACTACAAGAAAACATCAGGGAAACTCTCCAGGACATTAGGCTGGGCAAAAAATTCTTGAGTATTACTCCACAACCACAAGCAACTAAAGCAAAAATGGACAAATGAGATCATATCAAGATAAAAAGCTTCTGCACAGCAAAGGAAACAATCAACAGAGTGAAGAGACAACCCAAGGAGTGGGAGAAAATATTTGCAAACTACTCATCTGAGAAGGGATTAGTAACCAGAATATACAAGGAGCTCAAACAACTCTACAGGAGAAAAAATCTAATCATCTGACTTAAAAATGGATGAAAAGGTCTGAATGGACATTTCTCAAAAGAAGACATACAAAAATGACTAACAGGCATACAAAAAGGTGCTCAGTATCACTGATCACTAGAGAAATGCAAATCAAAACTACATTGAGATATCATCTCACCCCAGTTAAAATGGCTTATGTCCAAAAGATAGGCAATAACAAATGCTGGCAAGGATGTGGAGGAAAGGGAACCCTCGTACACTGTTGGTGGGAATGTAATTTAGTATAATCACTAAGGAGATTAGCTTGGAGGTTCGCCAAAAACCTAAAAATAGAGCTGTCATGAAAAGTCACAATCTTACTGCTGGATATATACCCAAAAGAAAGAAAATCGGTGTATCAAAGAGATATCTGCACTCCCGTGTTTGCTGCAGCACAATTCACAACAACAAAAATTTGGGAGCAGCCTAAATGTCCATGAACAGATGAATGGATAAAGAAAATGTGATACACACAAACAATGGAGTACTATTCAGTCATAAAAGAAGAATGAGAGCCTGTTGTTTGTAACAACATGGATGGAACTGGAGGTCATGGTGTAAAGTGAAATAAAACAGGCACAGAAATGCAAACATTGCATGTTCTCACTTATTTGTGGGATCTAAAAGTCAAAATAATTGAACTCTTAAAGACAGAGAGTAGGATGGTTACCAGAAACTGGGAAGGGGTAGGAAGGTAGGGGAGAGGTGAGGATAGTTAATGGGTACAAAAAAAATAGAAAGAATGAGTAAGACCTAGTAATTGATAGCACAACAGGGTGACTACAGTCAATAATAATTTAATTGTACATTTTAAAATAACTTAAAGCATATAATTGGATTGCTTGTAACATAAAGGATAAATGCTTGAGGGCATGAATATTCCATGCTATATGATGTGATTATTGCATGCCCGTATCAAAACAACTCATGTAATACTCCATAAATATATACACCTACTGTGTATACACAAATATTAAAAATTTTTTTTAAATGGCAAACAGGTATATGAAAAGGTGCTCCACATCATTGATCACTATAGAAATGCAAATCAAAACTACAATGAGATCTCATCTCACCCCAGTTAAAATGGCTTTTATCCAAAAGACAAGCAATAACAAAAGCCAGCGAGGATATGGAGAAAAGAGAATCCTATTACACTGTTGGTGGCAATGTATATTAGTACAGTCACTATGGAGAACAGTTTGGTAGTTCCTAAAAAACTAAAAATAGAATTACCACATGATCCAGCAATCTCACTGCTAGACATATACCCCAAAGAAAGGAAATCAGTATATCAAAGGTATATCTGCACCCCCATGTTTATTGCAGCACAATTCACAATAGCCAAGATTTGGAATCAACCTAAGTGTCCATCAACAGATGGAGAGGGAGAGAAGTGAGGATGTTTAGTGGCTATAAAAGTATAGTTAGAATGAATAAGATCTAGTATTTGATAACACAACATAGTGACTACAGTCAACAATAATTTATTGTACATTATTAAATAACTAAAAGAGCATAACTGGAATGTCTGTAACAGAAAGAAATGATTAAGTGCTTGAGGTGATGGCTATCCCATGTATCCTGATGTGATTATCACACACTGTATGCCTATATCAAAATATCTCATGTACTCCATAAATATATACATCTACTATGTACCAACGAAAAATTTTAAAAATTTCTAATTAAATACAATTTCTAATTGTTCAAAATAAAACATCTACTTGTATATCTAACAAAATATGTACAGATCTTATATGCTGAAAACTACAAATATTAATGAAGGAAATCAAAGAATACTGAAATAATGGAGAGACCTTACATGTTCATAGATCAGAAGATGCAATATAGTAAAGCTGTCAGTTCTTCCTAAATTAACATACAGGTGAAATTTGTAGACAAATGTTTACAGCATCTTTATGCATAATAACCCAAAATGAGAAATAACTCGATATCCTTCAACAAACGTGCAGTTAAGCAAATTGTGGTACTTTGTACAATGGAATATTACTCAACAATAAAAAGGAACAAACTATTAATCCACACAATGATATGAATAAATCTCCAGAGAATTGTGCTGAGTGAAAAATGCCAATGCCGAAAGATTATATAGTGTATGAATTCATTTATGTAATATCCTTGAAATGACAAAAGTGTAGAAATGGAAAACAGATTCATTGTTGTCAGTGGTTAAGGAGGGAGTGAGGGTAGGAAGGAAGTGGATATCACTATCAAACAAATCTCAGGTGTATTCACTTTCCCTGTAATGAGGGCATGTTTCTTTTTCATTCTAGTGAACTTACATAGAGTCATTTTCATACAAAGTATATACATCTTTTCAAAATGCACTTATGCACAGCTAAATCGTGGAAAACCAACTACACAAAAAAGTCTTTTATTGAGAGCCTTTCTTTCTAAGGCCCCACAGAATCAGAGAATCATTTTTCTAATGATTTCGGTGCATTTAATATGATTAAGCACATTTTTGTAATGAGATAATATGTTGCTAATGGGCTGAAAATTTTATAAATGACATAAAAATTTAAGGAACAATTATGATTATCCTTACAGTCATCACTATTTTGACATGTAGAGTCATATGCACTATTTTGAAATTGTATTTATTGAAGAAATATAATTATCTATTATCTCTTCTCAAGACTCAGGAACAACTTAAGATTTTACCATATTGTTAAGTGCAAAGTGATTCAGGAAATTTTATTCCCGTATTGTTTTATTTTTCTTAATAAATATTTAATGTTTAGCCATTATTTTGTGACACAATTATTTTGAGGAAACAACAAGCCATATTATATTCTTAAAATATCGTCATCTTAAGCTCTATTTAATTAGAATAAACCCGTTCATTTTGCTGACTAATTCAAGATAAAAAACAACTTGATGAAATTTGTTTCTAGAGCATTATCATTATGCTAAGAATTGTATTATAATACTGTTAAGAATAGTGATATAATGCCATCTACTTGTTACTTTGGAAAATAACTTACTGAGAAAAATAACTGCTAAAAAAATTGCAACCCACAAAATTTTTCAAATATATTTTAAATTATTATGTCAGAGATAAAATAACAACCACCAGGTATTTTCCTGCAATTTTTCAAATATTTTAAACGTCAAATCTTCAAAAGTCACAATTGTATTCATTGTAACACACGTTGTTATTTTTTCAGTTGAAATTGTATTAGCACTGTCCCCAAATGCCCTAGCTGCTCTCACATATTTAAAAAGTACACTCCATGAATGTTTATACTTCACCAAAGTATTAATAGTTTTGATAGTGTTAATTATTTTAATGATGTAAATTTTTGTGGTTTATGTAAGAAATGTAGTTAGACTTAAATCCTAAAACTTTATAATAAACACAAAAGTATTTCTTTGCTTTTCTTTTAATAAGTAATCATGAAATAAACTTTTCATTTAATCCTTCATTAAGCTACATTACCTAAGAGCATTTTACTTGGGCTACATGCTAGATTGGTAAAAACAAATAAGACATGATCTCTCCCTAATGAAGTTCTAAATTTATAGCATAAAATGAATATATCATTTATAAGTACCATGTGCTAATCTACTGTGCAACTGGAGATACTAAAGATGCCATTTAAATTAAATGCATGGCATTTCTATATATATTTTACTTCAGTTAGTCCAATAACATTTTAATAATAAGTAATAGTAAGCTAACTTACATAGTAAATGTGCCAAGCATTTGCATATAATTCATTTTGAAGTTTTTTTAACATTTTCTTTTTCAATATAGAATGATGAAATTCAAATAATACATAAAGTTGCATTATAAAATATCTGAAAGAATAAAAAATTTTAAATACATTTACAATGTATTTAATTATGTGATAATTTATACCAACAAAAATACAGTATATATTTGAAACTGATGGGTTATTTTAACAAAATCAATTCAAGATTAAGGAGAAAACATAAATAACATGAATATACCAGTAATCATAAAAGAAATGTAGAAGTTAGGCAAGCTACACTCTCAAAATGAAAACACACCCAGATATGTTTACAGCATGTTTTATTAAACCTAAAGAAAGGCATATTTGTTGTTACCTAACCCATTCCAAAACCAGAAGGAAAACACAGAAAGTTAACACCTCACTTACAGGAAGAGAGAAAAGCTATTGTATCTCATTCTGATGCCAAAATCAGCCAAGGAGAGCACAGTTATCACACCATCCCTATCCAGCACACACACACCTAGAGAGCAAGCTTATTAAAAAGTTTTAACGTCATATTTTTAGGTTAAATATTGTAGTTTATTAAGAGAAGAATGCATTTTGATCAGTAATGTTTTATATAAGGAATATAAGGATGGTTTAACGTCATATTTTTAGGTTAAATATCATAGTTTATTAAGAGAAGAATGCATTATGATCAGTAATGTTTTATATAAAGAATATAAGGATGGTTCAACATTTAGAATTCTATTTCTGTAGTCACTACATTCATAAATTACTAGATTAAGAAAAATATTATTGTCCTGATAGAGCCTTAAAAATTTTTGACATATTCCTAATTTAAAACTCTCAGTAAAGTAGGAATAAAAGGAAACATCCTTAACTTAGAGAGTCACAAAGATGAAATGTTGGAGGCATTCACATCAAAGATGGGAAATACAAGGAAACCTATTATTATTGTTATTGTTACTAGCCAATGAAATGGGAAAACAGATTTTAGAAAAAGAAATGATGTATAAAAATTAAAAAGAAACTTTTAAAAGTTATTATTTTCACATTATATAAATGTTTCAAGAAAATTACCTGGAAAACTATTAGAATCAATAATTCTAATAAGGGAGTTACCCCCAAATTGTATCTTTTTAATGTATAATGCAACTGTCCAATTTTAAAGTGGAATCAAAACTGTGCCCATTCAAAATGGAGATAAAACTAAGACATCCAAAAAAATACCCAGAAATATGAAGACTTGAAAAGAATTGTACAAATATGCTGAAAAGTGATTTTCAGGTAAGAGAAAACCTGACATACCAGGATCTTGCATGTAACAACATCAATTCTCATCAAATAATTTAATAAATTCAAAGCAATTCAAATTAACCCCTCAATATTTTTCCCTTGGAACTTGACAAGTAGATAAGGAATCCCATCTGAAAGAAAAGTGCAAAAATAGTCAAGACAACTTTTTTTAAACAAACAGGAGCTTGCCATACCAGGTATCAAACATTCTATAGAGTCACATGAACCACTGGAGGTGGTACTGGTGGGTAAACAAAGAGATCATTGACTTCAAATAGACTCAAATCATGTACCCAAACATATACGCCAATTTAGTGTGTACTGTAGGTAGTCCTCTAGTCATATCTACCTACAATCTGTCCTTAGTTTTCACCTAGACACCAATGATTCTCATATTTGTATCTTGAACACTGTTTTCTTCAGTTGCTTTATATGATGTTTAATAGCAACTCAAATTTAAAATATCAAATAGAACTTTTAATTATCAGCCCCAGAAAATTAGTTCCTGACTCCATCTTCCTCACCTTAAGAAATGGCAATACTTTCTACCCAACTGCTTAAGATGAACATATAGGTGTCATCTATGATTACCACTTTCCTCTCAACATCTTTAAGCAAGGCTGATTGACTCTACCTCCCAAATAAACCTCGAATCCAACTATCTCCATTGCTATAAGCCTAAACTGAGCCACTGCTCCTCTGACCTGGACTCCTGTTAATAATTTTTCTCTTGCTTCCACTACAGCCCTCTACAATCTATTCTCCCATATCAAAGTGGTCTTCTCCGAGGAAAAAACAGAATCCATTCATTTGATATCAATATCCATTGTGCTTCTACTATGGGTCAGGCACTCTTCTAGGCAAAGACTTTTCTATTTTATTCTTTGCTATAGTCTTTCTACCTAAAAGAGTGCCTGGCCCCACCAACCACATTCTAGTGGTTGGTGCAGACAAAAAAAATTAAAAAGTGAAATACATAATAAGTTAGAGAGTGATAAACGCTAAAAAGAAAATAAATAAAGCAGGGAATAGAGATAAGGTATTTGGTTGGGTGAAAATTTAAATAAAGTAACGAGAGAAGTCCTTTCTAGGAAGAATTTTGAGGAGAAGAACAAAAAGGGAAAAGGAGGATGAAGAAGAGAATGCATGAGCCATATTGATTCCTTGGGGGCAGGGAGGAGGCAGTCCAATCAACAAAAATAGGAAGTCCAAAGGCCCTGATATAGGATCATGCCTATTATATTCAAGGACAGTGAGGATACCAGACAAGCTTAAACAGAATGAGGAAGATAAAGCATGTATAGATTATGTCAGAGAGATAAGAGGGAAGGTGTGGTGTTGGCCAGTGCTATGGACTAAATGATTGTGTCCCCCAAAATTTATCTGTTGAAGCTCTAAACACCAATGTAATGATATTTGAAGGTAAGACCCCATGATGGAACTAGTGTCCTTATAAGGAGAGAAAATGAGACCAGAACTCTCTCTCCTCCATGTGAGGACTCAGCAAGAAGCTAGGAAGGGAGCCCTCACCAGGAGTCAAACCTGTTGGCAATTTGTTCTTGTTCTTGGACTTCCCAACCTCCAGAACTATGAGAAATAAATGCTGTTGTTTAAGCTACCCAGTCTATGGTATTCTGTTATAGTAACCTGAGAAGACTAAGACCAGCAGAGAGCAGATCATGTAGGGAGTATGTCATAATAAGAACTCTTCTTTTACTTTGAGTAAGATGGGAAGCATGGAGGGTTTTGAGCAGAAAAATGACATGATCTGACCATGGAAACTGTGATGACAGGATCACCGTGGCTGCTTTGCTGACTGAAGACAGGCAGAGTGGGAAATAGTAAGGAGATAATGGAAACAATCCTGGCAGGAAATGATGATTGCTAAGCCCAGGTGGTGGCAGTGGAGATAAATAAGAAGTAATAGGTTCAGGAGAGAGATTTAAATATGAAGCCGAATGATGTACTATCAGATCAGATGTAGAATGTGAGAGAAAGGGAGACAATAAGGACAGAACCATGGTTTTTGGCTTAAACAATTAGAAGGACAGAATTTATTTATTTTTTTTTATTAATTTTTTTTTAGACGGAATCTCACTCTGTCACCAGGCTGGAGTTTTGGGGCTCAATCTCGACTCATTGCAACCTTGGCCTCCTAGGTTCAAGCGATTCTCCTGCTTCATCCTCCCGAATAGCTGAGACTACAGGTGCACGCCACCACATTGGCTATTTTTTATGTATTTTTAGTAGAGATGGGGTTTTGCCATGTTGGCCAGGATGGTCTCGATCTCTTGAACTCGTGACCCACCCACCTCAGCCTCCCAAACTGCTGGGATTACAGGCGTGAGCCACTGTGCCCAGCCCAGAAATGGTTTTTACTGAGATGAGAAAGACTGCAGGAGGATCAGGTTTGAGGAGGAATCTTAGGAATTTTATTTCAAACATGTTAAGTGTAAGATGCCAATTAAATATCTGGGTGGAGATGTTGGTTAGACAAATGGATATGTAAGTTTTGAGTTCAGGCTAGAGACAGAAATTTGGGAGCCACAAGTACAGAGGTGGTATTTAAAGTCATGACACTAGACGAGAGGAAGTTAATGAAGAAAAATAAGATATCTAAGAACTGAGCTCCAAGGAACTACAATATGTAAAGGTCAGGAAATGATATGGATGATTCAGAAAATAGATTGAGAAGGTAGAGTCAGAAAGACAGAGAAAAACAAAATAAAATGTAGTGTCCTGAAAGCCAGGTGAAGGAAATGTTTCAAAACAGCTTGATCAAATAGGCCAACTTCTACTAATAGCTCTGGTATTATGAGGATTAGTACATGAATATTAGAGTTAACAATGGAATGTCATCATTGACTTCGACAAGATCAGTTATGGGTAAAATAATAAAATAAAATCCTTCCTTGAGTGGGATCAGGAGAAAATGAGGATCAAAATGAAGCAACTAAATCTCACCCTCCACCCCCAGCACACATACACATACAGAGAGAAAGAGAAAAAAAAAAAAAACCAACAACCAGAGCAAAACAGACAAAATATATGAAACAATGACATTCAAGACACTTAGCGTTAGACAACAAAGGATACTAATCTCTGAGAGATAGGAAATAAATGAGGTCAACTCTATGATTGCCCCAAAGTCCTGCCTTGGGAGAGTTTCTAAGCTATAGCCAAGGAAGGGGGAGCCCAGGAGGAGCCCAGCAGATCCCTTGATTTGAGATGGAGATAAGAATCCAGTGAGAACAAGGTGGCTACAGCACACAGAATTGAGTACTGCAGAGGAGAGGGCTGCAGAGGACCCTTGTTGAGTTTTCATCTGAGTAGCAATCAGTCCATGAATGTGAGGAAACTATCGGAGGCTGTGGAAAAAATTACCAGAAAAGATTAGAGGAAACCCAGTAATAACACAGGACCATAATAGTGACTGTACCTACCAGACAAAGACTGGAAATCCACAGACTGGAAAATGGACAATGCATACAGTACTCAGAAGGATCTTGCCTCAGTAGTGGTGGAAAAATAAATAAATTCATGAAATACCATTAAATGCTTACATTAGAAAAGAAGAAAGGTCTCAAATCAATGACCTTAGTGTCTATCTTAAGAAACCAGGGAAAGAAGAGCAAATTAAATCGAAAGTAAGCAGATGAAAGAAAATAGCAAATATCAAAGTGGAAATCAATGAAATAGAAAACAAAAAAAGAGAGAACATTAAAGAAACCAAAAGCTAATTCTTTGAAAAGATAAAATTGAAAAACTTATAGCTAGACTGAGCAGGAAAAAAAGAGAGAAGGTACAAATTTACCAACATCAGAAACAAGAGGTGACATCACTACAGATTTTACACATATTTAAAGGATGATAAAAACTTTGTAGCAATAAATTTGAAAACTTAGATGACATGGATGAACTCTTTGAAAGACACAGACTGCCAAGCTCATTCAAGATGAAACAGATAGGTTGAGTAGCCATATATTTATTGAGGAAATTTAATTTCTAGTTTAAAATTTTTAACTTGTAGTTCTAATAAGTTAAATTTATTTTATAATGTAAAAGTTGAATTTCTTCCCATAAACTACAGTTTCTTAACTAATGAGTTCCACCAAATATTAAGGAGGAAATAATAACAATTCTACACAAACTATTCCAGAAAACCAAAGAGGAGGCAATACTTCCTTCTCATTCTCTGAGGATTAAGACATTTAAGCAGGTGTTGCCCCGATTTAAAATATTAAAAAATTGAAAAAGACAAAGATATTAAAAGAAAAAAACTACACAGATATAGATAGATATACATCTTATGACCATAGATGCAAAAACTCTTAAAATCAGAAAATATAACGAGAATAATATATCACAGATATTACAATAGTAATATGTGAAATATATTACATAGTACGATTATGTGATATATTTTGTCATAATATATTGTTATAACAATGTATAACAAAGATAACATTATGACCAAGTGGAGCTTATCCCAAAAATGTAAGATTGGTTTAACATGCAAAAATTCATTCACCATGTCAAAAAACTGAACAAGAAAAACCATATGATTATCTCAATAGACACAGAAAAGTCATGTCACAAATCCAACATCTGTTAATGATATGTATGTATGAAAATGTCTTGGCCAATTAGGAATATATGAAAATGTTTTCAAGCTGGTTAAGGGCATGTACTTTCTTTTGAAAAAATTACTATAAGAGCAGGAATAAGACAACAGTGTTCACTCTTGCAACTTTTATTTGACATCATCCCAAAGATTCTAACCACTGCAGTAGACAAGAAAAAGAAATGAAAGGCATCCAGATTGGAAAAATCTACCAAAAAGGCAATTAGATCTAAGTGAGTTTAGCAAGATTGCAGCATCAAGATACATACTTAAAATCTATACTATTTTCATGTACTAGCAATGAACAATCAGAAATTGAATTTTTAAAATATCATTTATAGTAGGGATAAATCTAACAAAAGATGTGTAAGAACTGTACCCTGAATAGTATAAAATATTACTGAGAAAGATTCAACAAGATTTTAAAACAGAAAATACATGCTTAGTCCATGTGTCTGAAGGTTCAAGGTTGTTAAGACATTGATTATACCCAAATTTAATTGTACTAGTGCCCCCTTATTTGTGAGGAGTATGTTCCAAGACCCCCAGAGGGTGTCTGAAACCTCAGATAGTACTGAACCCAATATACACTGTTTTTTCCTATACATACATACTTACAATAACATTTAATTCATAAATTAAGCACAGTAAGAGATTAGCAACAGCAACAAATAATAGAACAATTATAACAATATACTGTAATAAAGGTTATGTGAATGTTCTCTCTCTCTCTAAATATTTTATTGTACTGCACTCATTTATTTTCAGACTTCAGATGATTGTGGGTAACTGAAACTGAGGAAAGGAAACCCATGGATAATGGGGGACTACTGTATTGTTTCAATGCAATTTCAATCAAAATCTCTGCAGGCTTTTTTGGAAAAGCAGACAAGGTAAGTCTAAAACTCGTGTAAATGCAAAGGACCTATAATAGCCAAAACAACTTATAGAAAGAACAAAGTAGAAAAGCTAACTCTGTATGATTTCAAGGCATATCAAACTACAGTAATAGAGAGTATACTATTGGCACATAGATAAACAAATGGATGAGTGGAACAGAATAGAGTCCAGAACTATATCCACACATATATGAACTACTGAATTTCAACAAAGTTACAAAGGCAATGCAGTAGAGAAGACAGAGGCTTCCAACAAATGGTACTAGAACAAATGGATATTCATACACACACATACACAAAATTTTGATACTGTATTAGTAGAGTTCTCCAGACAAACGGAACCAATATATAGATTTATAAATGTAAGAGCAGACTTATGGAAATTGGCTTACCTGATTATGGAGGTGAAATCCCACAATATGCCATCTGCAAGCTGGAGAACCAGGAAAACCAGTGGCATAATTCAGTTCAAGTCCAAAGGCCTGAGAACCAAGAGCTTTGATTTCCCAGGAAAAGATAAATGTCCTCACTCAAGAAGAAAGAGAGAATTTGTCCTTACTCTGACTTTTTGCTCTGTTGAGGTTCTCAACAAATTGGAGGATGCCTGCTTACGTCAGCAGTGATCCTTTTTACTCAGTCTCGTGATTCAAATGCTAATCTCTTCTGGAAATACCCACATAGACACACTCAGAAATACAGGCATATCTCAGAGATATTGTGAGGGGTTCCATTCCAGACCACTGCAATAAAGGGAATATCACAATAAAGCAAGTCACACAATTTTTTGGTTTCTCAGTGCATATAAAAGTTAGGTTTTCGGAGGAGCCAAGATGGCCGAATAGGAACAGCTCCAGTCTACAGCTCCCAGCCTGAGCGACGCAGAAGAGGGGTGATTTCTGCATTTCCATCTGAGGTACCGGGTTCATCTCACTAGGGAGTGCCAGACAGTGGGCGCAGGTCAGTGGGTGCGCGCACCGTGCGCGAGCCGAAGCAGGGCGAGGCATTGCCTCACTCGGGAAGCGCAAGGGGTCAGGGAGTTCCCTTTCCTAATCAAAGAAAGGGGTGACGGACGGCACCTGGAAAATCGGGTCACTCCCACCCGAATACTGCGCTTTTCCGACGGGCTTAAAAAACGGCGCACCACGAGATTATATCCGGCACCTGGCTCGGAGGGTCCTACCCCACGGAGTCTCGCTGATTGCTAGCACAGCAGTCTGAGATCAAACTGCAAGGCGGCAGGGGGAGGGGCGCCCACCATTGCCCAGGTTTGCTTAGGTAAACAAAGCAGCTCGAACTGGGTGGAGCCCACCACAGCTCAAGGAGGCCTGCCTGCCTCTGTAGGCTCCACCTCTGGGGGCAGGGCACAGACAAACAAAAAGACAGCAGTAACCTCTGCAGACTTAATGTCCCTGTCTGACAGCTTTGAAGAGAGCAGTGGTTCTCCCAGTACGCAGCTGGAGATCTGAGAACGGGCAGACTGCCTCCTCAAGTGGGTACCTGACCCCTGACCCCCGAGCAGCCTAACTGGGAGGCACCCTCCAGCAGGGGCACACTGATACATCACACTGCAGGGTACTCCAACAGACCTGCAGCTGAGGGTCCTGTCTGTTAGAAGGAAAACTAACAAACAGAAAGGACATCCACACCAAAAACCCATCTGTACATCACCATCATCAAAGACCAAAAGTAGATAAAACCACAAAGATGGGGAAAAAACAGAACAGAAAAACTGGAAACTCTAAAAATCAGAGTGCCTCTCCTCCTCCAAAGGAACGCAGCTCCTCACCAGCAACAGAACAAAGCTGGACGGAGAATGACTTTGACGAGCTGAGAGAAGAAGGCTTCAGACGATCAAATTACTCTGAGCTACGGGAGGACATTCAAACCAAAGGCAAAGAAGTTGAAAACTTTGAAAAAAATTTAGAAGAATGTATAACTAGAATAACCAGTACAGAGAAGTGCTTAAAGGAGCTGATGGAGCTGAAAACCAAGGCTTGAGAACTACATGAAGAATGCAGAAGCCTCAGGAGCCGATGCGATCAACTGGAAGGGTATCAGCAATGGAAGATGAAATGAATGAAATGAAGCAAGAAGGAAAGTTTAGAGAAAAAAGAATAAAAAGAAACGAGCAAAGCCTCCAAGAAATATGGGACTATGTGAAAAGACCAAATCTACGTCTGATTGGTGTACCTGAAAGTGATGGGGAGAATGGAACCAAGTTGGAAAACACTCTGCAGGATATTATCCAGGAGAATTTCCCCAATCTAGCAAGGCAGGCCAACGTTCAGATTCAGGAAATACAGAGAACGCCACAAAGATACTCCTCGAGAAGAGCAACTCCAAGACACATAATTGTCAGATTCACCAAAGTTGAAATGAAGGAAAAAATGTTAAGGGCAGCCAGAGAGAAAGGTCGGGTTACCCTCAAAGGGAAGCCCATCAGACTAACAGCAGAACTCTCAGCAGAAACCCTACAAGCCAGAAGAGAGTGGGGGCCAATATGTCACCACCAGGCCTGCCCTAAAAGAGCTCCTGAAGGAAGTGCTAAACATGGAAAGGAACAACCGGTACCAGCCGCTGCAAAATCGTGCCAAAATGTAAAGACCATCGAGACTAGGAAGAAACTGCATCAACTAACGAGCAAAATAACCAGCTAACATCATAATGACAGGATCAAGTTCACACATAACACTATTAACTTTAAATGTAAATGGACTAAATGCTCCAATTAAAAGACACAGACTGGCAAATTGGATAAGAGTCAAGACCCATCGGTGTGCTGTATTCAGGAAACCCATCTCATGTGCAGAGACACACATAGGCTCAAAATAAAGGGATGGAGGAAGATCTACCAAGCAAATGGAAAACAAAAAAAGGCAGGGGTTGGAATCCTAGTCTCTGATAAAACAGACTTTAAACCAACAAAGATCAAAAGAGACAAAGAAGGCCATTACATAATGGTAAAGGGATCAATTCAACATGAAGAGCTAACTATCCTAAATATATATGCACCCAATACAGGAGCACCCAGATTCATAAAGCAACTCCTGAGTGACCTACAAAGAGACTTAGACTCCCATACATTAATAATGGGAGACTTTAACACCCCACTGTCAACATTAGACAGATCAACAAGACAGAAAGTCAACAAGGATACCCAGGAATTGAACTCAGCTCTGCACCAAGCGGACCTAATAGACATCTACAGAACTCTCCACCCCAAATCAACAGAATATACATTTTTTTCAGCACCACACCACACCTATTCCAAAATTGACCACATACTTGGAAGTAAAGCTCTCCTCAGCAAATGTAAAAGAACAGAAATTATAACAAACTATCTCTCAGACCACAGTGCAATCAAACTAGAACTCAGGATTAAGAATCTCACTCAAAACCGCTCAACTACATGGAAACTGAACAACCTGCTCCTCAATGACTACTGGGTACATAATGAAATGAAGGCAGAAATAAAGATGTTCTTTGAAACCAATCAGAACAAAGACACAACATACCAGAATCTCTGGGACACATTCAAAGCAGTGTGTAGAGGGAAATTTATAGCACTAAATGCCCACAAGAGAAAGCAGGAAAGATCCAAAATTGATACCCTAACATCACAATTAAAAGAACTAGAAAAGCAAGAGCAAACACATTCAAAAGCTAGCAGAAGGCAAGAAATAACTAAAATCAGAGCAGAACTGAAGGAAATAGAGACACAAAAAACCCTTCAAAAAATTAATGAATCCAGGAGCTGGTTTCTTGAAAGGATCAACAAAATTGATAGACCACTACCAAGACTAATAAAGAAAAAGAGAAGAATCAAATAGACGCAATAAAAAATGATAAAGGGGATATCACCACCGATCCCACAGAAATACAAACTACCATCAGAGAATACTACAAACACCTCTACGCAAATAAACTAGAAAATCTAGAAGAAATGGATAAATTCCTCGACACATACACTCTCCCAAAACTAAACCAGGAAGAAGTTGAATCTCTGAATAGACCAATAACAGGAGCTGAAATTGTGGCAATAATCAATAGCTTACCCACCAAAAAGAGTCCAGGACCAGATGGATTCACAGCCGAATTCTACCAGAGGTACAAGGAGGAACTGGTACCATTCCTTCTGAAACTATTCCAATCAACAGAAAAAGAGGGAATCCTCCCTAACTCATTTTATGAGGCCAGCATCATTCTGATACCAAAGCCGGGCAGAGACACAACCAAAAAAAGAGAATTTTAGACCAATATCCTTGATGAACATTGATGCAAAAATCCTCAATAAAATACTGGCAGACCGAATCCAGCAGCACATCAAAAAGCTTATCCACCATGATCAAGTGGGCTTCATCCCTGGGATGCAAGCCTGGTTCAACATACACAAATCAATAAATGTAATCCAGCATATAAACAGAGCCAAAGACAAAAACCACATGATTATCTCAATAGATGCAGAAAAGGCCTTTGACAAAATTCAACAACCCTTCATGCTAAAAACTCTCAATAAATTAGGTATTGATGGGACATATTTCAAAATAATAAGAGCTATCTATGACAAACCCACAGCCAGTATCATACTGAATGGGCAAAAACTGGAAGCATTCCCTTTGAAAACTGGCACAAGACAGGGATGCCCTCTCTCACCACTCCTATTCAACATAGTGTTGGAAGTTCTGGCCAGGGCAATTAGGCAGGAGAAGGAAATAAAGGGTATTCAATTAGGAAAAGAGGAAGTCAAATTGTCCCTGTTTGCAGATGACATGATTGTATATCTAGAAAACCCCATTGTCTCAGCCCAAAATCTCCTTAAGCTCTTAAGCAACTTCAGCCAAGTCTCAGGATACAAAATCAATGTGCAAAAAGCACAAGCATTCTTATACACCAATAACAAACAGAGAGCCAAATCATGAGTGAACTCCCATTCACAACTGCTTCAAAGAGAATAAAATACCTAGGAATCCAACTTACAAGGGATGTGAAGGACCTCTTCAAGGAGAACTACAAACCACTGCTCAAGGAAATAAAAGAGGATACAAACAAATGGAAGAACATTCCATGCTCATGGGTAGGAAGAATCAATATCGTGAAAATGGCCATACTGCCCAAGGTAATTTACAGATTCAATGCCATCCCCATCAAGCTACCAATGCCTTTCTTCACAGAATTGGAAAAAACTACTTTAAAGTTCATATGGAACCAAAAAAGAGCCCGCATCACCAAGTCAATCCTAAGCCAAAAGAACAAAGCTGGAGGCATCACACTACCTGACTTCAAACTATACTACAAGGCTACAGTAACCAAAACAGCATGGTACTGGTACCAAAACAGAGATATAGATCAATGGAACAGAACAGAGCCCTCAGAAATAACGCCGCATATCTACAACTATCTGATCTTTGACAAACCTGAGAAAAACAAGCAATGGGGAAAGGATTCCCTATTTAATAAATGGTGCTGGGAAGACTGGCTAGCCATATGTAGAAAGCTGAAACTGGATCCCTTCCTTACACCTTATACAAAAATCAATTCAAGATGGATTAAAGACTTAAACGTTAGGCCTAAAACCATAAAAACCCTAGAAGAAAACCTAGGCATTACCATTCAGGACATAGGCATGGGCAAGGACTTCATGTCTAAAACACCAAAAGCAATGGCAACAAAAGACAAAATTGACAAATGGGATCTAATTAAACTAAAGAGCTTCTGCACAGCAAAAGAAACTACTATCAGAGTGAACAGGCAACCTACAAAATGGGAGAAAATTTTTGCAACCTACTCATCTGACAAAGGGCTAATATCCAGAATCTACAATAAACTCAAACAAATTTACAAGAAAAAAACAAACAACCCCATCAAAAATTGGGCGAAGGATATGAACAGATACTTCTCAAAAGAAGACATTTATGCAGCCAAAAAACACATGAAAAAATGCTCACCATCACTGGCCATCAGAGAAATGCAAATCAAAACCACAATGAGATACTATCTCACACCAGTTAGAATGGCAATCATTAAAAAGTCAGGAAACAACAGGTGCTGGAGAGGATGTGGAGAAATAGGAACACTTTTACACTGTTGGTGGGACTGTAAACTAGTTCAACCATTGTGGAAGTCAGTGTGGCGATTCCTCAGGGATCTAGAACTAGAAATACCATTTGACCCAGCCATCCCATTACTGGGTATATACCCAAAGGACTATAAATCATGCTGCTATAAAGACACATGCACACGTATGTTTATTGCGGCATTATTCACAATAGCAAAGACTTGGAACCAACCCAAATGTCCAACAATGATAGACTGGATTAAGAAAATGTGGCACATATACACCATGGAATACTATGCAGCCATAAAAATGATGAGTTCATGTCCTTTGTAGGGACGTGGATGAAATTGGAAATCATCATTCTCAGTAAACTATCGCAAGAACAAAAAACCAAACACCACATATTCTCACTCATAGGTGGGAACTGAACAATGAGATCACATGGACACAGGAAGGGGAACATCACACTCTCGGGACTGTTGTGGGGTGGGGGGAGGGGGGAGGGATAGCATTGGGAGATATACCTAATGCTAGATGAGGAGTTAGTGGGTGCAGCACACCAGCATGGCACATGTATACGTATGTAACTAACCTGCACAATGTGCACATGTACCCTAAAACTAAAAGTATAATAATAAAAATAAATAAAAAAAAATAAAACCCAGCACCAAGACTAAAAAAAAAAAAAAAAAGTTATGTTTTCACTATACTGTAGTGTATTAAGTGTACAATAGCATTATGTCTGATAAAACCATGTACATGCTTTAATTTAAAAAATACTTTATCACTAAAAATGTTAACAATCAGCTAAGCATTCATAATCTGTTTGCTGGCGGAGGGGCTTACCTTGATGCTGATGGCTGCTGACTGATCTGGGTGTTAGTTGTTGAAGATTGGCATGGCTGTGGCAGTTTCTTAGAGACAACAATGGAATTTGTCACATTGATCCCTCTTCCTTTCACAAAAGATTTATCTGTAGGATGAGATGCTGTTTGATCACATTTTACCTACTGCAGAATTTCTTTCAACATTGGAGTCAATCCTCTCTAGCCCTCCTGCTGCCTTATTGAGTTTATAGAATATTCTAAATCCTTTGTTGTCATTTTAACAATATTCACAGCATCTTCACCAAGAGTAGTTTCCATCTCAAGAAACCTATTCTTTGTTCATCCACAAGAAGCAACTCCTCATTCACTAAAGTTTTATTATGAGACTGCAGAAATTCAGTCCCATCTTCAGGCTCCACTTCTAATTCTAGTTATCTGGATATTTCCCTCACTTCCTTAGTTTATTTCCTCCACTGAAGTCCTGAGCCACGCAGTCATCAACAAGGGTTAGAATCAACTTCTTCCAAATTCCCATTAATGTTTATATTTTGACCTCATCTCATGAATCATGAATGTTCTTCATGGCATCTAGAATAATGATAATGTTAGGCTTTGTGTTCCCAGCCAAATCTCATCTTGAATTGTAAGGTGTTGAGGGAGGGACCTAGTGGGAGGTAATTGGATCATGGGAGCAGTTTCCCCCATGCTGTTCTGGTGATATTAAGTGAGTTTTCATGAGATCTGATGGTTTTATAAGGGGCTCTTCCTCCTTCTCTCCCTCCCTCCCTCCCTCCCTCTCTCTCTGTGTCTGTCTCTCACCGGCTGCCATGTAGGATGTGCCTGCTTTTCCTTCCAACATGATTGTAAGTTTCCTGAGGCCTCCCCAGCCATGTGGAACTGTAAGTCAATCAAACCTCTTTTATAAACCTCTTCCTTTATAAATCACCCAGTCTCAGGGAAGTTCTTCATAGCAGTGTGAAAATGGACTAATACAAATGGTAAATGCTTTCCAGAGGTTTTCAATTGACTTTGCCACATCCATCAGAGGAATTACTATCTATGCTAGCTATAGCCTAACAAAGTTTATTTCTTAAATAATAAAACTTGAAAGTCAACATTACTCCTTGACCTATGGCCACAGAGTGAATATTGTGTTACCAGGCATAAAAACAACATTAATCTCCTTGCAAATCTCCACCAGAGCTTTTGTGTGACTAGGTACATTGTTGATGAGCGGTAATATTTGAAAGTAATTGTCTACAGCCATACCACCCTGAATGCACTCAATCTCCTCTGAAAGGAATCTTTTTCCTGAACAGTAGGTCTCAACAGTGGGCTTAAAATATTCAGTAAACCATGCTGTAAACTGTCATCTAAGCTTTGCTTTTACATTTCTGAAGCACAGACAGAGGAAATTTGGCATCATTTTTATGGGCCCTAGGATTTTAAAAATGGTAAACAAACATTGGCTTCAACTTAAAGTCACCAGTCACATCAGCCCTTAAAAGAGAGCCAGCTTGTCCTTTGAAACTTTGAATCCAGGCATTGATGTCTCTAGATGGCATCTTCTTCCAACAGAAAGCTGTTTCATCCACATTTAAAATCTGTTGTTTAGTGTAAGCCCTTTCATCAATGATCTTAGCTAGATCTTCTGTATAACTTGCTGCAGCTTCTACATCAGCACTTGCTGCTTCACCTTCCACTTTTTTTTTTTGAGACGGAGTCTCGCTCTTTTGCCCAGGCTGGAGTGCAGTGGTGCGATCTCAGCTCACTGCAAGCTCTGCCTCCTGGATTCACGCCATTCTCCTGCCTCAGCCTCCTGAGTAGCTGGGACTACAGGCGCCCACCACCACCCCCGGCTCTAATTTTTTGTATTTTTAGTAGAGACGGGGTTTCACCATGTTAGCCAGGATGGTCTCGATCTCCTGACCTCGTGATCCACCCGCCTGGGCCTCCCAAAGTGCTGGGATTACAGGCGTGAGCCACTACCCGGACTCACCTTCCACTTTTATGTCATGGAGTTGGTGTCTTTGCTTAGATTTCATGAACCAAACTCTACTGGCTTCACGCTTTTCTTCTGCAGCTTCCTCACCTCTCTCAGCCTTCATAAAATTGAAGAGAGTTAGGTCCTTGCTCCAGATCAGGCTCTGACTTACGGGAATGTTGTGGCTGATTTGATCTACGCTGACCACTTAAGCTTTCTCTGTAGCAGCAATAAGGCTGTTTCTCTTTCTTATCATTTATGTGTTCACTGGAGTAGCACTTTTAATTTTCTTCCCAAACTTCTTCTTTACATTCATACATTTGCTGTTTGGTGTAAGAGGCCTAGCTTTTGGCTTACCTTGGCTTTCAACATGCCTTCCTCACTATGCTTAATCATTTCTAGCATTTGATTTAAAGTGAGAGACATGTGACTTTTCCTTTCACTTAAACCCTTAGAGGCCTTTGTAGGGTTTCCTAATTGTCCTCATTTTATTTTTATTGTATCTCAGAAAATAGGAAGGCTTGAGGAGAGGGAGAGACATGAGGGAACCGCTGGTTGGAGGAGCAGTCAGAACACATATACCATTTACCAACTTAGTTTGCTGTTGTATATGAGCATGGTTTGTGGCATCCCGAAACAGTAACAATAGTTATATCAAAGATCACTGATCACAGATAATCATAACAGACATAGTAATAATGGAAATAGTTAAAATATTGTGAGAATTATCAAAATATGGCACAGAGACACAAAGTGAGCAATGCTGTTGGGAAAATGGTGCTGACAGACCTGCTCGATGCAGGATTGCCACAAACCTTCCATTTGTAAAAGATGCAAAAATCTATGAAGTGTAATAAAGTGAAGTGCAATAACATGAGTTGTGCCTAGACACAAATTGTTTTGGTTTTGTTTTAGTTTAAGTTTTAGAATAAAACAACTTGTCTGTATGATAGTTGGAATGACTCCATTGGGATAAGAAATTTAATTACGTAGAAGCACAGAGGGAATATGGCTGGAAAAATGACATTAGTGACCATAAGGGAATGGCATCTGGGATATATGGGGAAATTGGTTTAAATAGGACCAGGCACAGTTTATCTCTAATAATAGGAAAGAAGGGGGACTGTGTGGGCTCCAATGTAGGCAGATGGGTCAATGTCATGGTGGCAGCCTATGAATAGTTGCATCAGGCTCACCCATACCCCAGACACTCCCAAGGATCCAAGTTGAATTTAGAATAATAACCAGATTCCTCTAAAATGCTATCTGGGCTGGCTCTGCCCTGCTGTTCTGACGCTATTTCCTGATTCACTGGGCTCCAGCACTTTGGCCTTCAATCTCCTATGTGAACTTGCCAAATTCAGTCCTGCCTCAGGCAACTTGCACTTTCTAGCCCTCTTCTGTGGAATCTTCCTTCTGCAGATCTGAGCTTCCTGGCTGCTTCTTGTCCTTTATCTCAGTAACTACCGCCTTGGAGAGCCCTTCCCATACTACACCATTCAAATTAATTCCCATCACTTAATCTTTCTTTATCACATGACCTTGTCAGTTTTTGTTATGCACTTCTTGGTATTTGGAATTTTCTTACTTGATTACTTGTTCATTTTCTTCTTTCACCAACTAGAAGTCAAGCACCATGAGAGCGGAGGAGGCCATGCCTGTCCTGCTCATCACTGGATGCCCAGCACCTAGGAACAGGGCATGCTGTTCAACAGGTTCTCAATACAACTTCTTGAATAGGAAATTACATTTATCTCAAATCAGTAAGGAAATGGTATTGAAAAAATTGGGTATCTATGAGTAAATAATATAGGTAGACTCCTAACTCATATCACATCCCAAATCAGTTCCAGATGAAATAATATTTTAAAGAAAATATACAAGAATATTTTTATAATCTTGGGATAGAGAAACTCTTCCTAAAGAAGATTTCAAGCCCTGAATTTATTTTTTAAAGATTGATAAATTGTTAGAGCTCACAATTGTTTAAAACTATCTATAAAAAGAAAGAAAAATTATGGTTAAATATAGACTAGAAAGTTAAAGACTGCCAAATTCATAAATAACAGATTAACAAAGATGCTAAAAGTACATTTAAAAAAAAATCCAATATTTTGCTTAATTAATAATTTAAAATATTCGCAGGAAATTAACAGAACAAATTCAAATGACCAGCAAACACAAAAAGCTTCTCAATCGGGGAAATTGAAATTTTAAGTGTCAAGATTATTCCCCTCAATGGAAAATCTTTAAGTGACTGGTAATATTCAGTATTAGACTCTAGGTGAGTTGGCTCTTTCTTAGAGTGCTGGTGTAAATACAATTGGTGCAATTTCATAAGGACAGTTTGGCAATATCAATTAAAATTTAAATGTGCATACCATTTGAGACAGCAGTTCTAATTCAAAAATTTATTCTACAAATGTGCACCAAAAAACACATACGAAAGTTATTACTGACAATGTGTAAGTGCTATTCTGAACATTTTAATTATATTAATTCAATGAGTTAGGTACTATTATTATCTTCATTTGACAAGTGAGGAAACTGAAGCACAGAAAGACAAAATACTTTGTCCAAGCTCATTTGCTTAAACATGCAGCTTAGGTTTGAATTCATCCCAAGCATGTACAGAGGCTGCATCCTTAACAAGTATTGGAAACATGTTAAGGCCACCAGCTGGAGAAGGGTTAAATAAACTATGAACACCTTGGCCGGGCGTGGTGGCTCATGCCTGTAATCTCAGCACTTTGGGAGGCCAAAGCAGGTGGATCACCTGAGGTCAGGAGTTCAAAACCAGCCTGGCCAACATGGTGAAACCCCATCTCTACTAAAAATATAAAAATTAGCCAGGTGTGGTGGCAGATGCCTGTAATCCCAGCTACTCGGGAGGCTGAGGCAGGAAAATCACTTGAACCTAGAAGGTAGACTTTGAAGTGAGCCAAGATCGTGCCATTGCACTCCAGCCTAGGCGAAAAGCGCAAGACTTTATCTCAAAATAAATAAATAAATAAATAACATCCAAATTATAAAACTTTAATTTTAGGCCAGGTATGGAGGCTCATGCCTATAATCTTAGCACTTTGGGAGGCAGAGACAGGTGGATCACTTGAGCCCAGGAGTTCAAGATCAGCCTGGACAACATGGCAAAACCCCGTCTCTACAGAAAAAATAAAACAAAATACAAAATACAAAAATTAGCCAGGTGTGGCTGTACATGCCTATAGTCTCAGCTACTTGGGAGGCTGAGGCAGGAGAATTGCTTGAGCCCAGGAGTTTGAGGCTGCAGTGAGCCAAGATTATGCCATTGCACTCCAGCCTGGGGTATGGGAGTAAAACCCTGTCTCAAAAAAAAAAAAACAAAATATATTCGTTTTAAAGATATGTTGATAGGTAAAGATTCCAAAGACATATTATTGAAGATCGAAAGAGAAATTATTGAAGAGCAAAATCACAGAATAATATTTGCATAGGACTTGGATCATATTTATGTAAAATGTTAAAACCTCTGTATATATATATGTTTGTGTACAAATTGTATGTTGATCTGCAGAAAATTGTTTGCAGTCATATAGAGTACAACATTGGAGGTTGGAGGAGAAGAAATGGAGATTTTGGAGCTGAAAGGAGACTTTTCAGGTTTTCTCATGTACTTTTTTGCCTTAGTTTCTTTTCAGTATTGTATCGGCAAAAGTAAATCAATATACAGTTGACCCAGACAATGTAGGCGTTCTAGGCACCGACTCCCTGCACAGTGGAAAATCCACAGGTAATTCTGACTCCCTCCACACTTTACTAATAGCTTACTATCGACCAGAAGCCTCATCAGTAACATGAACAGCCAATTAACACATATTTTGTAAGTTATATGCATTATATAATACATTCTTATAATAAAGTAACCTAAGGAAAAGAAAATCATTAGGAAGAGACAATACATTTACAGCACTGCACTATGTGTATCGATACTGTAAGTTTCCATCTTCTGCTTACAACATGAATCATCTGTCTGAAATAGCAATACCTGCAGCTGCAGACCTCAGTCTCTGGTACACACCAAGCGGTTCAAGTCATGACTTTTCTCTGCTTGTTGGGAGCACTTCCAGCATCACTAGTGGTACTTAGTATGGATGCCATGGTGTCATTCAAGGTTGACAGGATTGCACTAAACACGATGAAAACAAAATATGCAAAAACCTCAAGAGCTCACGTTTTGCTGTGATACACAATTTACTTGAGAGAGAAACTACTCACTCGGAGATGATTATCATCACACAGCAAGTGGATACTCACAACCCTGGAGCTCACCACAACAGCAACAAGAGGCAGCTAAAAAATTACTATAGAAGTACAATATGCTGTACAGTTAATTTTATGCAGTTATAATTTAATACTGCGTCTTTACATTTCTCTCAACTTCTATGCGCCATGCATGTCTGTAAGTGTTTGTGTGTGTTTGTTTTGATAAATTTAAACTTCTTATAACAGATTTGTGTATATTTTATGGTAGTAAATGATAAAATAGACTAGTGTCTACATATATTTTATACATTCATGACATACCTAATATTTTCTTAATTTTTTTATATTTCTAGACTACAATGTTTATATGAAAGTCTTTTTCAAATTGTTGCAAATCTCCAAAAAGTTTTCCAATATATTGATTGAAAAAATCTGCATATAAGTGGACCTGTACAGTTCAAACCTGTTTTGTTAAAGGGCCAATCATATATACAATATAAGTAGAATTTAAAGAAAAAACAGTAATAGCCTATACCCACCAACCAGCTTAAACATTATAACCTGACTTCTCTGAGGGTTCTTTGTGCTCTACTAAATCCATGTATGGAAATTACCCTAGAGGCAAAGGGATACATGCACACTGCCAAGCAAGTGTGATGGCTGTTTTATATCACATTATATTTTTTCATTATCATTACTTTTTTTTTCAAGGGTGGGTTTGAACTATATGGAAAATATGTGTATATGGTTTAATGTGAGTGCTCTGTGATTCAATTTATTGTTGAAATAAACAGCAGCAACAATATTATTCGTTTATATTCACATAGCCTCATTCACAATGTCATGGTCTCAGTTGTCTATTATGTGAATATGGGAAAAGCTACAATGAAAAAGCAGCACCAGAACCGGCCACCACTACAAGAAGGTTTACAAAAAGTGCTAATGTCATAAAAATGTGTGTTATTGTTATTTACATTTTGCTAAATTTAATATCTAGATATAAAAATATTACATTGCAATCTAAGTGGTGTGATATAGAAAACCAGAAAAGAAAAAAATGGTATGATAACACTGCAGATTTCTCTAGACTGTAAAGAAAATACTTGCAGACTTACAGACTCATAGTTGGAAATGAGAATATGATATTAGTCAGGATATAGTAAGCCATATTCATGACAAAGTGTTAGCATAGTTTGAGAGGTCAGCATATTAAGCCTTCTCCAAGATGTGGTCAGCCTCATACACATTGGATGTGCAGCACCTGTGGGGTTGAAGAGCTTTTGGCCACCTCTTCACCACCTCCAAACTCTGAAGCCCCATAACAGGGTTGGGAGAGCCTGTGGTTGCAAGTAAATTCCAGAGCTACGATGCAGCCTGGCATCCCTTGGACTCACTCCACACAATCCCAACACACAGTCCCTCAGAATCCTCAGAAAATAAAAAAGGAGGTTCTGAAGTCACTGAGAGAAGAAAAGGGTGATTAAAATGACAACAGACACTAGGAAGATGGGCCTTGAAAGAACATCAAATTATGGTAGACGTTTCCAAAATGTTGAATATTACAATAAATATTGAGTTTTTAAATAAACTTATCCAAGATACCATCATTTCTAGAAGACATGGAAGTGATTAACTGGAACTTGCAGAGATTCATTTATGAGTTTCATAGGAAATATTTTAGTAAGTTATGTAATTAAGGTTTTAAACAATCCTCCTCTTGTACAGACCAAGGACTGGCGAGCTAAATGTTTTGGAATTTCTAACTAATTTTGCTAATGTGGTACAGAACAATACAGAGTTTATCTGTGCTGAGTTGTTTATGTTAACAGTAACAATAGTAAGAACTTTGCAGGGAGTGAGGGCAGAAAGTTTCATCTGTAGAACCAGTGCCATGTTGACAACTGGAATTACCTGGAATTCAGTAGTTCACTTTATTGGGATCACTAATATCCAGTATTGATTATCTGGAATTCAGTGGTTTCACAGCAGCCCTTTTTAAGGGTAGACTGCAGTCAAACTGATGTCCCAAACAGAAAGGCTTCAAAAGACATTGAGATTTTTCATTTAGAAAATTATCCACCTGAGTGCAGTCTGTGTGTAAGGGCTACCTAGCCTTTACTATTATCATATTCTATAACAGGCATAGGCGAGAGCAACCCTGTTGTTACCTGCAGTCCCCAGCTTGTAGTGATGCAGAGTTTTTGTGCTAGACCCAAGGATGATTTTATGCCTGTGCATGTAGGATCTTCAGGTGATGATTCCATCTGTGACCAGTGTCACAGTGCTCTTTGACACAAACCCAAGGATTGTGATAAATCAGTGTTGTGAGGAGAAGGGTGGAGAACCCATATGGATACTCCCAGTCTGAGGCCATCTGCTGCTCCAAACTTTGCTTAAAATGGCAGAAAGTGAAGGCTGCTGGCGGGGAAATGAGACATAAAATATATTGTTTGGAGAGTGCTTCAGGGATTTCTCTCCCCAGGAAAATGAAAGTGAAGCCTTTTATTATGGTGTTCCTTAAAAGTCTGCTTTAAAATTGATAAACATCTATTTTCTGGGGCTATGGGTTTGGAAACTCTAAACTCTCCAAGAATTAGAGTGTATGTGATTTCGACTGTAAGTAAGAAACTGAGATAAATACCCAAATTCTATGTATACTACACACCTGTTTAAGAGAAAGTGAGAGTGGGAATTTTAGATTGTGTGTTATGCTTGGTTGTTTATAAAGAAATCTATGACTGCTGATTTTCTGGGGCATATATTTATCACCTATTATTTAGTGACAGGTGCTGGATAATTTGATTAAATGCTCCTAAATTTTATGACACAGATGAGAAGTTATGTTCAGAGACATCAAAAAATTAAATATCACTCTTTATATTTCATACAGTTATTTGTATTTCTACTTTTGAAGCTAAGTAAGCTTTCACAAGATGTGAAATTTCTAGGAAGTAAGGACACTTTCCCCATTTTGTAAACATGGTTCAGAGTCAAAATTATATGACTCCTATGCTGATTCTAACATAACTCTCAGCATATTATGCCATGAAGAGAGAAGGGCTTCTGAAGTGGTACCAAAAATAAGCAGTGGAAAGAGTAGTAGCATTTACTCTATAGCGGATGATGAGATTGGAAGAAGGCCTTGAAGAGATGACCCTAATGGCCTTATGCAAAGTTTCAAACATGCACATCAGGGCATTGCTGCTTAAATTAATATGTTTAATCAGTAGCAAAGGACACACGGACACTCTCAGTATGTGAGGCCAGCATCCATTCTGCACAGCTATGTAAAGGCAGATCGCCAGATGCCTTGGTGCTTTTCATTTCTGAAAGTTACCATCAGCACCAAAAGCAATACTGACCCATAGCATCTGTATGAAGCATTGGGATATCCACATGCCATGCTTCCAGGTGGCCACAGTCCATCAGGCCATATTTTGATAACGATTATGGTGCTCTTTAAGTTTCATGGATATAATGTTAAAGGCTGTCATCCTACCCACTTCAAAAACACTATTCTCAGAGCTTCCAGTTGGGTCTATGTGGAAAGACTCACTTTTGCTTCTCGAGTTCACTTTTGGAGTGAACTCCAAACAACATCTATCTACACCATGTTTTAAAATGTGGGTACTAGAGACATTATTATGCTGTCACAAACCTGTATCTTTTTGTAGATAAGTCCAAGAAATACTTGCAAGGCACACACAAACAAATCCTGATAATTGCAAAAATCTTCAGAAATCCCACTTGGGGCTGCTGAAGGTGAAATTTCACCCAGGCTATAATTTTCCCATACTGCACTCCAGGGCCAGTGGAGAGCCTTCTACTTTACCGAATCTATTCTGAAATTTCCCAGCATATCAAGGGCAACCACATGAATAAAGAGCACTGCTCAGCAAGAACCTGACGCAGAGTGGAAGTGAATGTGGTAATGAGATTTATGAAGTTTGGCATTTAAAAGAAACTTCCATGGACCTCTTTAGTGATCTTCGTGCCCACACCTAAGAAATAAACAAGAGGCTTCCAGCTTTCCCAGATGTATGAGACTCTATGCCAGAAAACACAAACGTCTCGAGGATTATCACCCTGTGGGGGATTTGCTTGAATCCCCAGCAGCTGTAAAAGAAGCCCACAGGAGACAGATTGCCAAGACATTTTTTATTTCACGGGATTATAAGGTTGCCCAACAGTTAAATCTTTCCAACACTGCCTTAGTGAAGATACATGTAGAGCTTGACCATTTCCTGTTGTCTCTTTCTTATGCTATGTCCTGGTGCCAATTCATAAATGACTATACCTCTATGATTTGTTGGAAGGGTGATTTTAGAACCACCTGCCTAATAGAGAAGACGGCTAAAACTGTCATTGCCTACTTTAATTCAGCATTCATTCACAAGCAAGTATAATCTACTTGATTGCTTAAATTAATATGTTTAATCAGTAACAAGGAATTCCTTTATTTTAGCAGCACAGAACAGAGACTGGAACCATCCTGGAGCTGATAAGCTGGCTGAATTGAGTAGGGGATTTGTTCCTCAGGTGTATATTGCAGAGACTACTTCTGGGGACCTCGATCCATCAGGGCTAATGTTCTGCCCCATCTCAGAAGCATTACACAGAAAGCTAGAACAGTACCAAAATCAGTGTTGATGTCTTAAGGAACTCATGCTTGTTTACTTCCTCAAAAAGGCAGGTAAATATGAAGACATTTTTAAAAGAACAGTCCATTGTTTGACCAATTGAGACAGACCATGTGAAAAAACATCAGTGAACTGTCTACAACAAACATAGTTCGATGGCTTTAAGACACCTTCTTACTGCTGAGATTTCAGTAGTCTGACAACACCGCTTTTCGAAAAACTGAACAAGCCCTCTAAGCTGGGAAGGATGGAGCCGCTTGTGTGAGTGTGTGCAGTGTAATGTTCAGAGCAACAGAGCCCATGGCAACAATAAATTTTAAAAAAATCCCACCAAGTATGACATCTCTGAATCTCAGACTCTTTAACATGGTTCAAAATGTATTTTGCAGGATAAGGGAAACTGTGCCACCATAAGAAAAAGTCATGGTTCTTTTTCAAAATGCTTGGGACTAATTACAGGTAACACTGGCCCCACAGATGTCCATGAACCAAGCACTCTTTTTTTCTGTAATCTTGCGTGATGCTGCCATAGTCTCCAAGGATACCTGTGCTGATTGTGTTCATTTCCTGGGGCTGCCATAGTAAATTACCATGAAGTAGATGGCTCAAAAGAGCAGAAATTGATTCTCTTACATTTCTGGAGGTCCCTAGTCTGAAATCAAGGTGCCAAGAGGACTTCCGTAGACTCTAAGGGAGAACCTTCCTTGACTCTTCCGGCTTTGGTTGCTCCAGGCATTCCTTGGTTTGTGGCAGCATAATCTAATCCTAATCTTCCTCATAATAGAATAATCCATAATTCTAATCTTCATTTTTTTAACGACCTTCTCTATGTATCTTCTCCTTCTGTCTCTTATAAGGACACCATCACTGAATTGAAGAGCCAACCCAAACTAGGATGATCTCATCTCAAGACCTTTACCTTAATTACATTTGCAAAAGACTAATTTCAAATAAGATCACATTCTGAGGTTCTGGGTGAGCATATCTTTTGGTGGCCATAATTCAACCCACCGCAGTAGACCTAAACACAGCTGCATGAACACAAGCTGCACACTTGCTTATGCCTCCCTGGAGGGTCATGACTGTCTTTTCTTTGAGATGGTGTTATAAGTACATTCCCACAGGGAACTGCTACCATATCTTCCTGAATCCATGTGGCAGAGTCATGTCTTGCTATGTGATGGGAAGCCCAAAACTTTTGGAATTACTTCTGCAAATATCCTGACAGAGAAAAAGCATGTTCTCGGGTGTATTTGATGATCTAGTTTTTGCTGTCCTTGAGACTGCCCTCAATACTCTAAAGGGAAACATCCCCCCGATAGCACACTGTTTTCAGATTTTGAAAATAACGCAGGAATGACCAAAGATTTGGGTAGTACTACAGCCCCCTTAAAATGACAAAATGTCCATGAGGCAAGAGGAAGGTTTTTTGTATCCCAAAGCTTAGCCCACCTTTGCTTCCAACCCCTGAGCAGTCAGTGATGAAGGGTCCAGAGAAGCTGTATTTAGCGAAAAACTAAAGAATATACCTGCTGAGGAAAACGTGGTCACCACCATTACCCATATCATATGGATATGAGCATTAAAAAGCCTTAAATACTCTGAATGTCTGAAAAAATACTTTTAAGAAAAGATATAATGAGCCCATACTTCAACAAAGGTCTATGTTTCACACCAGAGTAAACAAGAAAAAGAGACTACACCTTTTTTTGAACTAAGAGATCCATCAATCAACTTTTACCTAACCCAGCATAAATCAACCGTATAAAAAAAAATACAGAGCTGCTTCTGAACAAGATGAAGCAGGTATAGAGGTTAATGTATGGCCAGAAGGGCCATTAGAATGCAATAGGAAGCACAAAGCTGCTACCCCTGACAACAGGGACTTGGTCTGTTTGCCAAACAGTTGAGCACAGCTAAGCAACACCCTTAAGGGTGGGAGATATTTATGAGACTCTTATCAGAACTAAACTTTCTATTTAATATCTTGAGGAAACATGCTCAGAGATACCATCTGGAGCAGATGAAACTTAAATCACCAGGCAACGTTCTTCTCAGCAAAATTGCCCAGTACATTGGCTCTGAGGAAGTGAAAGATTATCCTGATATAGGTATATCAGAACTAAATATTTTGAAGAAAAAAAAATGACTTGCTTTGTTAAAAAATAGAGTTTTGTTTTCCTAAAAATAAGGGTTTTATAAGCATTGTGCTTGCCCTCCTTAAAAGGGAAAAATAAGAGGTGTCAAAGGGCAGGGGAGAGAAAAAGGAGAGCCCAAGCCTCAGGGCAAGGTGGTAAAATGGGTGATATTGGGCTGATGATGGCAAGCGCTGTGAGGCTGGGCTCATGATGGACATACAGCAGAGGTCATAAACTTTTTCTGTTAAAAATAAGATAGTAAGTAGTTCAGGTTTCACAGGGCCAGATAGTCTCTGTTGCACTACTCAATTCTGACATTGCAGGATGAAAGCAGTCGTCGATCACACATAAACACATGGCTGTGGCAGTGTCCCAATAAAACTTTATTTACAAAAACCAGATATGGCCCATCCACATTCATGTAGAGAAGGGATGATACAAATTATTCATGGAGTAAAAAAAATCAGAAACAGATTCTATATTATCAATCATAGCAATTTTTTAATGTTCATATTCACAGATGACCAAACACTTCACTGGTCCATCTCTTGGTAAGCAGTGAATGGAGAAAATATTTAAAATGTTGCCCCATATCTGGATGTTTCAGTTACATGGCACTAAAATGTAACTCTCCATGTTTATATGTAGTGAAATAATGCATTCCATCTCTGAGTGACATCTATGACAGCATCCAAAACACTATAGGTGACCATGTTAACACCGTCAGCAAAAGCTCTGGTGAACCAGTATCTGCCCTCAGTTGCTCATATTAGGCAGAGAGCAGTGTTCTGGGAAGAGGAGACTGGACCATTCAGTGACTGGTCTAATGGCAAAATGTGTGATCTTGACTTTACTCTTCATGGTTCTGAGACAGCACTTGTTCCTTTCTGTGTTGTTCCCTAGCCTGCAAGAGAGTCACCTCCTGATTAAGTTCCTGGGTTCCCCATCCACATCCAGAGTCCCTAAGTCAATACCATAATCTTTAAAGTCAAGAGGATTTTTATAATAATCCCCACCAATGGTGCCATTATCCATGGATGACAGAACCCAACATGAGTTCTGTTAGCAACTGCCTCTGGAATGGATTTTCCTGTTTACATTCTTGGCTTCCCTGAGGTATGCTAAATATCTTCCTACTTTCCCAGTCCACCAGGTACAGAGCATTGGCTGGGGACAAAACTCCAGCAAGACCCCAACGTACAGCAAGCACCACCAGGGTCTCTCAGCAAACAGGGAAGCTGAAAGGATGTACAGTTTATAGAGTTTATGGGTAACATCTATACTATTTAGCAGTATTTTTTCTTGAAAATATATATGTAGTCAGGGTGAAGATTCAAAAAGTGGAAATATCTACGTCTAGCAGTGAAATATGAATGTTTCTTAATGTCCTCATTTCCTCTTTGCTTTGCTATGTATTTCTGCTTACTGGCAGCATCTTTGTAAAATTTACCTTCTTGTGTATCAGTTAGACTTTACTGTGTAACAAGCTTCCTAAAACTTAGTGGCTTTAAACAACATTGATTATTTGTCATGATTGGGTTAGTCCTTTGAATGGTTCAACTGGCTTGGGTTAGCTTGGCTCATTATTGCAGTCAGCCAGTGGCTCAGTGAGGACTGGATAGTCAAGTCCTCATACGCTCATACGCTGATGGCTGGCAGGCTGGTTGCTCCAGGGGGCCTCACTGGAACAATGGCTGGGACCATTGGAGTCTTTCTCCACATGGCCTTTCATCCTCTAGGGGCCCAGGCATGGCTGTTCACACAGTGGCCAGAGATGGCAAATCTAATGTGCAAACATTTTTTTCAAAGCTTTCTTGATTTCCAGTGCTAATGTCCTATTGGCCAAAACAAGTCCCATGGCAAAGGTCAGAGTCGTGAGGGTGAGGATGCAGGAGGCATTACAAAATTGGGTACCACTTCTGCAACAATTTACTTGCTCTGGAAGATGTGTGAGGGTGAATGCTCACTGCAGTTGATTTGAGTGCAGGTTTAATGAAGACCCTCATGATTTGGTTGGTCTTACTGATGGTAGTGCCATGAGTGTAGGTCAGGACTACACAACTTTCCTGTACATGTCAGCTTGTCACACTTTCCTATGAATGGAAAATGAGCAGTTTTTAGCCCAAGGTCATCGTCATTTTGGAGAACATAAAATTCAAATTTTTCCAATCATAACTATATGAGTTGTATCTTTTAAAGGTCCAAATCTAACTTGGTATTTTTGAACTTCAATGTACAAGTGACATTTGCATAAGATCTTTTTAAAATTTACTATTTAAAAAAAAATTAAATAAAACCTGTTGCTATGGACTGAATTGTGCCATCCTAAAATTCACAAGTTGAATCCCTAATCTGCAATGTGATGGTATTTGGAGAAAAATGGATGGTAACTGGAGCCTTTGGGATCTAATTAGGTTTAGGTGAGGTCATGAGGGTGGGGCTCTTATGATGGGATTAGTGGCCTTATAAGAAGAGACACCAGAGAGACTCCATCCATGATATCTTGTTATGGCAGACTGAGATGAGTAAGACATCTATGGAGGAATAATTTGTTCATCTTGATGTCTCCTCTCTTCCTCTTGGTGTCCGCTATGAAGTCTGAAAAAGGTAACTTGTTCACTTGGGGATTTTTGCTCTTCTGAGGCATAAATATCCTAAGTTTCATCAGGAGTCTTGAAACCCACCCCTTAATTTTCTATTTCTTTCTTTTCTATATTTTTAATGTGTGTGGATTTTTAAGTATGCACCAACACATCTCCCCAGGATTATTTTTAATGCTTTTTAGTGACCTCAAGACCTTTTCTTTAAAAAGGCATTACCTTCTACAGGCAACAATAATTTATTGTACATTTCAAAAAAACTAAAACTGTATAATTGGATTGTTTGTAACACAAAGAAAAGGTAAATGCTTGAGGTGATGGATACTCCGTTTACCCTGATGTGATTATTATGCGTTGCATGTCTGTGTCAAAGTATCTCATGTACCCCATAAATATATACAAAATATATACACCTACCATGTATCCACAAAAATTTAAAATTTAAAAAAATAAGTAAATCAAATAAATAAAAAATAAAAAGAAATGATCTTAAGGTGACCAATTTGTCTTGGTTTGCCTAGAACTTTTCTAGTTTTAGCACAGAAAGCCCTACATGCCAGGGCACCCTAGGTAGCCAGCAAGCAGGGATGGCTGGTCACCCTGCATGCCCTTCAAAACAAGCCTCCAAATGAGCCCCACACATATTTAGTGTTCCATGAATATGTGTGAATCCACAATTCTCCTCTATTTAGAAAGCCACATTTTTTTCTTTCTATTAAATAGTTCATCTTTTTCAAAGTACAACTCTCAATAATATATGTTGGTCCTGCTCAGCCTTTATTGTGATGCTGCTGCTGCTGAAAGGATGGTTGCTTACCAGCTATGGTGAGAAGTGTGAAAAGTGAGCCTCTCACCATGTCGTAGCTCCTGGCTCATGTGTTGTTGGTGATGAGATGTGCCTCAGCCAGGACATACCTCATCGGTGGCACAGGATGATTTCCAGCCAACCGATGCTACATCATAAATATGTGGATATGCAGAGGATTAAATCTCATACAGCTAGGATGCTGGTAGACTCCACATCCGTAGTTACACTCTGTAACAGGACCAGAGTGTCCCTGATCATAACGGTGACCCCAGCAGGCTTTAGAGGCACCACAGGGTGGGGTCAGAACAAAGTTTAGTATGAGTTTAGTTTATAGTTTAGTTGCTTAGCTTAGTTTTATCTATACCAATGCACTCATTCACATTTTGTACCAAATTGTTGTTCCCCACTCTTGTGCCCTAGTTTGAACTAACATGTTCAGGGAGCATGTATCATGTTCTGGGATGCTCTAGGCAGGAGTCAGCACACTTTTTCTATAAATAGCAAGATAGTGAGTATTTTAGGCTTTCTGGGCCATATGAGCTCTGTTACGACTATTGAACTCTGCCATTGTAAAGCCAAAACAGCCATAGGCAATACACAGTGAATGAGTATGACTGTGTTCCAATAAAACTTTATTTATAAAAACAGGCAGCAGGCCAAATTTTGCCTGTGGGCTGTAGCTTGCCAACTTGCAATCTAGTGAAACATAGTCAGATGCAGACTTCTGAAGCAAACAAATGTTAAAGTATTTTTGGGGATTGTAATAGAGAATCCAGTTTTATCCATCTTTAGACTGCTAAAGGTTTCAAATCATTATTTAAAAAGCCACATTAGTATTTTTGGGGATTGTAATAGAGAATCCAGTTTTATTCATCTTTAGACTGCTAAAGGTTTCAAATCATTATTTGGAAAGCCACAATTAGATCTTGATCTAATTGTTCAACTTTGGGGGCCACTCCAGAAATTTCACTAACACATTGCCACACTTCTTGACCAGGGGCTTTTGGGAGCATGAGTACAGATCTTCTGAAGCTCATCTGGGTTAAAAAACAAAAAACTCTCTGCACTCATTGAGTATATAAACTGGGAAGAGCCCATGTTAAAATCTTTTGCCAGGCTGGTGCACTGGCTCATGCCTGTAATCCCAGTGCTTTGGAAGACCATGATGGGGGGATCACTTGAGGCCAGGAATTCAAGACTCCATCTCTACAAAACAATTTTTTTAGTTAGCCCATTGTGTTAGCCCGTTTTGTGTTCCTATAAGGGAATAACTGAGGCTAGGTAATTTATAAAGAAAAGAGGTTTATTTGACTCACAGTTCTGCTGGTTGGACAAGAAGCATGATGCTGGCATCGGTTCAGCTTCTGGTGAGGACTTGAGGAGCTTTTACTCATGGCAAAAAGGCAAGGGAAGCTGGTGTGTCACATGGTGACAGAGGGAGCAGAGAGAGAGGAGGAGGTTGTGGGCTCTTTTAAACAACCAGCTTTCATGTGAACTAAGAGAGTGAGAACTCACTCATTACCATGAGGACAGCGCAATGCCACTGGTAAGGGATCTGCTCCCATGACCCAAACCTGCCCACTAGGCCCACCTCCAACACTGGGGATCACATTTCAACATAAGATTTGAAGGGGACAAGCATTCAAACTGTATCACTGGGAGTGGTTGTGTGAGCCTATAGTCCTAGCTACTTGGGAGGCTGAGGTAGGAGGATTCCTTGAGCCCTGGAATTTGAGGTTGAAGTGAGTCATGATCACACCACCGCACATTCCAGCCTGGGCAACAGAGTGAGACACTGTCTCTTAAAAATATATATATTTAGCCAGAATAAACATCTCATCTGAATGTTGCTCTAACACTTTTCAAATTTTGCCTTTAACTTAAATGTTCTCATTTCTTCAACTGGTACATAGTGGGACTTGCCAATTGTTCTCATGTCTGGTGCCAGGCACAAAAATGTTCCAAGCCTCTTTGGAATTTGCCTCAATAACATCTAGGGACCTGGGAGGGTTGACTAGGAGGCTGAGTGTTTGTAGCCAATCATAAAATCTTGAAGGCCACTTGATACGGTTTGACCATGTCCCCACCCAAATCTCATCTTAAATTGTAGCTCCCCAAATTCCCACATGTTGTAGGAAGAACCCAGTGGAAGATAATTGAATCATGGGGGTGGTTTTCCCCATACTGTTCTCATGGTAGTGAACAAGTCTCACAAGATCTGTTGATTTTACAAGAGGTTTCCCCTTTTGATTGGCTCTGATTCTCTCTTGCCTACCACCATGTAAGACATGCCTTTTGCTTTGCTTTCTGCCATGATTGTAAGGCTTCCCCAGCCACTTGGAACTGTGAGTTCATTAAACCTCTTTTTCTTTTTAAATTACCCAGTCTCGGGTATGTCTTCATCACCAGTATGAAAACAGACTAATACACCACTTAAACTCACCCATTTTAAGTGTCAGGGTCTTGGTAAATCATTCAACAGTCTCTACCTTAACTGAATCATTGTGAACAAAATGGACTCATTATATAAAGGCTTTTTAAAACTCACACTTTTTGAAATGTTGAAACCTACTCTCTGTTCGATTTCTCATCTCTTTCCCCAAAATGTTCCAAAATAAAAGAGACCTCCATTTTGGCTGCCAGTGGCTCCCCCAAAATAATAAATTTCTTTTAATAGTAACTTCCTTTTAACATGTGCCACAGTTGTGTTAGAAAACTTTGTCATAAAAATAAGCATCTTTATTCACATAAGTTAACTCTAGGGGAAAAGCACCTATTTATCACATGAAGGAAGGTTTTTTCAGACAAGACCCATCTTGGGGACATGTCCAGACAAGCTCCAATGCAGTCGCTTTGGGCAGGTGGCTCCCTGGGGATGTCTACTCTGCCACAGCTCTGCTTTAATGATCTTGCAGAATGCTCCCATAACATCTGCCAAAACATCAAACTGAGCTGTGAAATTGTTGCAAACTCCTGTACGAGTTTGTCTATAAACAGTCCAGATTTGCTATCATAAAACTAACAGCTTCCCTAGTAAAACACAACATCTGCATCAGCCCCAGCAGAGCAGGTATTTTGAGTTTGCCTTCTCCTCCTCACTAGGTGCCAGGTAAAGCAGTTCTGAGCCCCAGATTATATGGCCGTCCACCAGGTATTTAGAAATGACCTGCTCAACCATGGTGAGCAGGAGATGGTGGAGGCTGATGGTCCATTCACACTGTCAACCATACCTAGGTTCTTACTTTCTTGGTCAGCCATAAAACCTTAGCATAGAAAAGGAAATGACATGAAACAAATGAATTCCTACAAAAAGTTAAGCCAACCCTATTAATATATAAAACCCACCTCAACCGGAGTTTCCTGCAGACCAGCTTTACTGATACATCAAAGCCCCAGATAATAATTTGTTGCACAGTCAGGGGCCAACCTCTTGAAACCATATCGGCCTACTTTTCCTTCTGCAGTGAGTTCTGGGAGAATTTTTCTTTCTGTCTCTTAGACCACTAACTCATCTTTACCCAAGGCAACTACCCTATCTAATCTACCTATTGTTTGTTTTTAATTGACCAGAATTCTGTCTCATTCTTGACAAGTTACGAGCCCTCTTTTGTAAATATTTTCTGTTGCATCCCCCATTAAGTCTGCTTCCTCGCATAGTTCTTGTGTTTTCATAATATTGGTGACTCTGTTTACATTAGTAGTTTTCTAAAAATTTTTGGAGATTTTGGACTGTATGCTGCTATTTTAAGTTGATGGTTTAGTTGACCACAAATGTACTTTCATTATCCAAAGAGAATTCCTATTCACCTGTGTGTGACTAGAAGTCCTGACTATGGACTGTGGTGTTTGCTGAGAGGAGGGGCCAGGCAGAGATGAGGCTGGGTGGAGTGCAGGCTACCACATGAAGAGGGAAGGGTTCTTTCTCCAATCTTCCTGTCCACCAAATGTTTTTCTAGGAGTCTCTATCAGAACTTTCTCTGGAGGAATTTATGCCCTTGCTTTAAGCTGGGGGCAAAAGTGCCACTTCCTCCAACTTAAAGCAGAAGTTTCAAGAGGTTATTTAATCTTGTTATTATAAAAGGAAATTAAATCTTGGAACCCTAAACTCATTAAGGCAAAGGGAAAAGTCAAGCTGGGAACTGGGTCAAGCAAATCTGCCTCCCCCTTTTTGTTCCTAAACAAGATGGCTACAAGATGAAAAGCTACAGGTCTCCCCCATATTTTGCCCACAAGGAAATTCTTAGTGAGCTGCAAGATGTTTTAAGATGTTTCTGTGAAAATTTCACCATGGCAATGCAAATTGATAGCTTATCTTTATAGGCACAGTCACCTCAGCCCACCACACACAAATGCATATCTGATTGTTCCCCTGCCCAATTTTGTCCATGTTATCTTATGTAAAATGCAGATTTCCTACATCTTTCCTCTGCCACATTTGTCTATGTCATTTTATGTAAAAAAAAAAAAAATGCAGATTCACTGAGCCAGACAAAGGCATGAATAACCGTTTTTCCTACCCCCCTCTTACATGAAAATTGTGTACTTCTTAATATCCCTCCCTTATCTCCTTGAATTTGGAGCCCTCAAATTCATCTTTGGAGAAAGGCATAGACCTGTCTCCTGGGCATGTCCTTAATTTTGGCAAATAAACCTCCTAAAATGATTTGAGACTTGTCTCATCATTTTTCTTTATTGACATTATCAAAAGGCAACTCTTGGTAAAGACATATGGTTTTGCTTTATCACTCTTTCTCTCTCTCGTGTCTTTTCCTCAATCTCTCTTTACCTCTCTCTCTCTACACATTTATAACACATATATATATAATTTTTATATTTATTCAATCCTTAAAATATTTTAAAGTATTATGATCATCAATTTTTATAGATGAAGAACTTTAATTGAAGGTTAAGAACTTAGTTAACTTGATCTACTTTGAAATAAGTAGGAAACTTTGTACTACACCTTACCTAATGTCATAGAAATAGACTTTAAAATATATTTGTATCTATTTTTAAGTGATTTGCCCCAACTAGACTTTGAATTCTATTGGTCAGGATAATGGTTTATTCATTTCTGTCACTGTTGCCCAACAGGTGCCTACCACTGGCTTCCAGATGGTAGGTAAAGTTTAACACAGAGTGTGTGCCATGAGCATGGTCTTCATTTCTGCTCAGAACCAATTAATCATCATGGCTGTAGCCCTATGGATTAGTGCCTTGATGATAGGGCCACAGAACAGCTACAGGACACCACCCATGGAGACCTTGAGGTCCAGCAAGAGAGGGTGGGAGCCCAGTGGATACTTGCGCAGGAGAGCAGTAGTACCTGGCCCAGACTGATAATGATTGTGAAAACAAATGGGATACATCGTGGAGCTCCCTCAGGATTATTGTAGGGGGCTGCAGAAAGTGAACTTCATATGAGACTGCATGTTCTATGAGATAAGGCAATCAGCCCCCTAAAACTTGAGAATTTATTTATTTATTTCTAACTTTTAAGTTCAGGGGTACATGTGCAGGATGTACAGGTCTGTGACATAGGTAAACAAGTGCCATGGTGGCTTGCTGCACTGATCATCCCATCACCTAGGCATTAAGCCCAACATCCATTAGCTATTCTTCCTGATGCTCTCCTTCCTCCCAACCCCCACCCTCCTACAGGCCCCAGTGTGTGTTGTTCCCCATCATGTGTCCATGTGTTCTCATCATTCAGCTCCCACTTATAAGTAAGAACATGTAGTATTTGATTTTCTGTTCCTATATTAGTTTGCTGATACTGGCTTCTGGCTCCATCCATGTCCCGGAAAAGGACATCATCTTATTCCTTCTCATGGCTGCATAGTATTCCATGATGTATAATATGTACCACATTTTCTTTACCCAATCTATCACTGATGGGCATTTAGGTTGATTCCATGTCTTTGCTATTGTGAACGGTGCTATGATAAACATATATGTGCATGTATCTTTATAACAGAATGATATATATTCCTTTGGGTGTATACCCAGTAATGAGATTGGTGGGTCAAATGGTATTTCTGCCTATAGGTCTTTAAGGAATTGCCACACTGTCTTCCACAATGGTTGAATTAATTTACACTCCCACACACAGTGTAAAAGCATTCCTTTTTTTCCAAAACCTGGCTAGCATCTGTTGTTTTTTGACTTTTTAATAATTGCCATTCTGACTGGTGTGAGATGGTATCTCATTGTGGTTTTGATTTACATTTCTCTAATGATTAGTGATGTTGAGCTTTTTTCATAGTGTGTTGGCCATATGTATGTCTTATTTAAAGAAGTGTTTGTTCATGTCTTTTCCCCACTTTTTAATGGTGTTTTTTCTTGTAAATTTGTTTAAGTTCCTTATAGCTGCTGGATACTAGATCTTTGTCAGATGAATAGATTGCTAAAATTTTCTCCCATTCGGTAGGTTCCCTGTTCACTCTGATGACAGTTGCTTTTGCTGTGCAGAAGCTCTTTTGTTTAATTAGATCCCACTTGTCAATTTTTGCTTTGTTGCTATCGCTTTTGGCTTTTTTTGCCATGAAATCTTTGCCTATGTCTATGTCCTAAATGATACCATCTAGATTTTCTTCTAGGGTTTTTATAGTTTGGGGATTTACATTTAAATCTTTAAACCCTCTTGAGTTGATTTTTGTATACGGTGTAAGGAAGGGGTCTAGTTTCAACTTTCTGCATATGGCTAGCTAATTCTCCCAGCACCATTTATTAAATAGGGAATCCTTTCTCCATTGCTTGTTGATGTCAGGTTTGTTGAAGATCAGATGGTTGTGTGTGTGGTCTTATTTCTGGGTTCTCTGTTCTGTTCCATTGGTCTATGTGTCTGTTCACATATTGGTCTATATGTCCATGGTACTGTGCCAGTACTATGCTGTTTAGGTTACTGCAGCCTTGTAGTTAGTTTGAAGTTGAGTAGTGTGATGCCTCCAGCTTTGTTCTTTTTGTTTAGGATTGTCTTGGCTATTTGGGCTCTATTTTGGCTCCATATGAATTTTAGATAGGTCTTTTTAAAATTCTGTGAAGAACTTCAATGATAGTTTAATGGGAGTAGCATTGAATCTATAATTTGCTTTGGGCAGTATGGCCATTTTCACGATATTGATTCTTCCTATCTGTTAGCAAGGAATGTTTTTCCATTTGGTTATGTCATCTCTGACTTCTTTGAGCAGTGGTTTGTAGTTCTTCTTGAAGAGGTCCTTTACTTCCCTTATTAGCTATATTCCTAGGCATTTTATTCCTTTTATGGCAATTGTGAATGGGAGTTCATTCATGATTTGCCTCTCAGCTTTCCAGAAAAGAGTACCTAGAAATAAAACTGCACACCTAAAACTACCTGATCTTTGACAAACCTGACAAAAATAGAGAGAATCGGGGAACAAGATAGCCAAGAAGAGTTCTCCCTGGGTAAAGCCAGATGTAAAGACCACTCTTGCAAAGGAACCCAACTTTAATTGGATCAGACTGGAGCAATGTATGGCCCAAAGTGTTGTCAAAAACAATGTAGTAATCAGCTAGCAATTAGAGGAGGCTACCAGTTAGATGTGATATCAGCCTCAAGCTTAACTGGGTATTCAGGGAAAGAGATAGTCCAAGAGAACTGGACTATGTATAGTCATCTCTGGGAAGGAAGGTCAGAGAAACTGTGTACATGCCTAAGGCTGCGCCCTCTGAGGAGTGACATCAGAG
Organism: Pan paniscus; assembly: GCF_029289425.2. Classification (NCBI taxonomy): domain Eukaryota; kingdom Metazoa; phylum Chordata; class Mammalia; order Primates; family Hominidae; genus Pan; species Pan paniscus. The sequence goes on along the minus strand of NC_073255.2, from coordinate 42,422,055 downwards.
CATGCACACTGCATGGGAAATAGCATGCAGTGAAGTAGTCAAACCATGTCACTAAATAAATAAACAAACAAGAAAGCAAACAAGAATCTTCAAAGGGTTGGAAGGTTAGGAAGATCAATATTTATAGTTGCTATACTATATTATTGAAAATGTCCAGTTTTTAATGAAACATGATGAGACATGAAAATAAACTGGGAAGTATTACCCATAAATAGGGGGAAAAAAGAGCAGACAATAAAAAATGCCTTTGAGGGACCCAGATGTTGGACTTAACAGAAAAAGACTTCAAAGCAGCTATTATAAATATCAAAGAGCTAAAAGAAAGCACGCCAAAAGAACTAAAGGAATATATGATAACATCTCACCAAATAGAGAATATCAATAAATAAAATTTATTTAAAAGAACCAAATCAAAATTTTGGAGTTGAAAAGTAGAATGACTGAAACTAAAATTCACTAAAGAGGATCAACAGTAGAGTTGAGCTATGAGAAGAAACAATCAGGCTGGGTGTGGTGGCTCAATGCCTGTAATTCCCAGCACTTTGGGAGGCTGGGGCAGGCAGATCTCTTGAGCCCAGGAGCTTGGGACCAGTTTGGGTAACATGGAAAAACCCTGTTTCTACAAAAAATACAAAAATTATCTGCGTGTGGTGGCATGCGCCTGTAAGTCCCATCTACTCAAGAGGAGGAGGTGAGAGAATCACTTGAGCCTAGGAGGTTGAGGCTGCAGTGAGCCATGATCATGCCACTGCACTTCAGCCCAGGTGACAAAGCAAGACCCTGTCTCAAAAAAAAAAAAGAAAGAAATGAAAAAACAAAAAAAGAAAAGAAAGGAAGAAACAACAAACATGAAGATAAATCAATAGAAGTGTTGTAATCTGAAGAACAGAGAAGAAAATAAAAAAAAAACAACATGATCATCTCCATACACACAGTTAAAATATGTTTCACAATATTCAACACACTTTTATGAGAAATAAATACTCAACAAGCTAGAAATAGGAGAGAATTTCCTCTATCTGATAAAAGGCATCTGCAAAAATCCCACAGCTAATATACTTAATGATGAAAAGCTGGAAGCTTTCCCCCTAAAGTCAGGAACAAGACAGCAATGACCAATCTCACCACTTCCATTCAACATTGTAGCGCAGGTTCTAGCCACGTAATTAGATAAGAAAAATAAATAAAAGATATCCAGGTTATAAAGAAAGAAGTAAAGATATCTTTAGTTTCAAATGCCATGATCTTTTATATAGCCAACCTGAGGAATCCACTCATAAATGAGTTATTGTTGCAAGATATAAGACTAACCTACAAAAACCTACTGTATTCTACACAGCAGTATGAGCAATCCAAAAATAAAATTAAGAAAATGGAAGCCAAGATGGTGGCCGAGTTGGAGTATGAGTCTGTGCTGTGTGTGAAGCCAAACATCAGTGTCTACTGGATTCCTCCCTGGGCCTCCAACTGTGATTACAGGGCATCTGACTGGAAATTAGACCAGCCTGATTGGACTGGTCACCTCCGAATCATTTCAAAAGGGAAGACTGCCTATATCAAATTCGAGGATAAAGTTTCAGGGGAGCTCTTCACTCAGACACCAGTAGAACAATATCCTGGTATTGCTGTGGAGACAGTGACAGATTCCAGCTGCTACTTTTTAATCTGGATTCAGGATGGTCCTGGGCAGAGTGCTGTCATTGACACTGCTGGCTTCACAGATCGGGGAGATGCCTTTGACTTTAATGTCTCCTTGCAGGATCACTTCAAATGGGTAAAGCAGGAATCTGAGATTTCCAAGGAATCTCAAGAAATGGACGCTTGTCCTAACTTGGATCTGAGCTTCAAAGAAAGACAAACCATCAAGTTGAGTACGGGGAACATTACAACCAAGAATGGAGGTGCTTCTAAGCCCAGGACTGCAATGGGTGGGGGCCTGAGCTTACTCGCATCCCCGCCAGGAGGCCAAGTCACTATTCCCCCACTGTCCTCCTCAGTTGCATCAGCAATCATGTCACCCCACCAGCCATTCCAAAATCTAACCATGGAGGCAGTGATGCAGATATCCTTTTAGATTTGGATTCTCCTGCTCCTGTCACAACACCAGCACCAACTCCAGTTTCTGCAAGCAATGACTTGTGGGGAGACTTCAGCACTGCATCCAGCTCTGTTCCAAACCAGGCACCACAGCCATCCAACTGGGTCCAGTTCTGAATGGCATTGGCAGGACATTAAGGCAGACTTGAGGAATAAAAATGACCTTGAGGGCACCAATCTGTGAGGAAGTCAGAAACCCATTTCCTCTCCAGAACCAAAATGACTGGACAATCTTTTTCATAGCTTCTCCATTACATTCAAGCTGGTTTATGTCACTCTCCTGTGTTGTTACTTGTACAGCCAAGAGAGTATCTATTATCTCCTGCTTAGTACCAAGGTAGAGGACTAGTGGATCTTATCATACTTTTGGCTGACTATGCAGGGCTCAAAAGGCCAGTATCTCTTTGAGGAGGAATGATCTAACATCTGTAAAATTTGTCTTATCTTTTAAATTCTTCAACTTATTTCAAAATCGTCTCATGACCCTTGTGTGCCTCTTTGTGAGGCCCTATTTAGCAATTTCAGGGAAGTCAAAAACCTTGCAACTTCATTCTCCACTAACCCAGGACTAAAAATGGACAGGCTGACCTCAGTGTTTACAAATTCAGAATTTTGATAGGGGTAGATATGGAGTGTAGGGAGACACCCTGAAACTATTGCTATGGAATAAAAGATGAAATGCTCCTAATTATTGTAAATACAAAGTTGCATGCACATTGTGTAAAGACAATGCCAGGATGGACTGCCAGAATGAGCCAACAGCACGTGATGTGCTTCCCCCTGCAGAGAGCCTATCAACAGACATGCAGTCAGGGAGGTTTCACATCACTAAGATTCCTATCCCAGAAAAGCAGATGTTCATAGCTCTGGGAATGGAATGCAACCCTTGTGGAAAGCCTATAAATGGACGCATGAGGGGCGCGTGTCCATATGGATAAGATAGGGCTATAAAGGCCCTCATCTTGCCACGGCTCTTCTAGGCCTCTTTAGGGTTAAGGCATACTCCCTTCTGAGAATTTCTGGTCTAACAGGTTGTCTAGCTTCACGTCCTGTTTCTATGGATTGTTTGTAACCAGCTTTTGCTGCAACTGTTACTGCTGATTAATATCTTCATAATCATAGGTTATGGAAAGACTGTGTTTCTGTTTCAAGGCTCTGTTAGAAATTACTGATGCACACACTATATTGTAAATTCTTATCTCTGTATGCTGTACTTCTGCGTACAGGTGTTACATTAAAGAATTACTTCATCCCCATGTGACCATCTCACCTCATAATCAAATGACCCTAAATCCCTCACTAACCTACCCCTGCCCTCACTAAACTTAATAATAAATGCTGGTATATCCAGTGCATTGACGGCATCACAGGACCAGAAGGCGATGACCCCCCTGGACCCAGCTTTCATTATCTTGTGTGTGTCTATTATTTCTTGACCTGCCGATCTGCCTGGGAACAAAGAAAGAGCCCCATTGCATTGCAAGCTGCTGGCCAGATCCCACAATAATGGAGAAAGACCTATTTCCTGGGTCTCTGCTGTATAGCCTTCTTCAGGCTTATCGTACTCAGTGAACATCCAGTGCTGGGTGCAGCTCCATCACCCTCTTGTGTGTTTACATGTATCTTTCTATGACAAGAGGGTTGTGCTGGTGGCACCTCCACTCTTCTTTTCTGTTTGCTGAATTTGAATTGTGAAACATCTTTGACCAATGGGTGTCTCTGTGATGAAGGAGGTTCAAGAGGCTGTGCTTTCCAAGTGATATTCTATAGGAGTGTTTAATTTCTTGCAGCTCCATCTAGTTGCTGCATTTGAAGCATGGCATTAATTTGTATTTGCCATGTTATTTGACCTGAAGTTGAAGAGTATAGAGTTTTTAACCTGATCTGTAGAGCAGAGAGGCTGAAAGCACTTAACTCTTGTTTAGTACCCACATTGCCTTGCTGTCTGGGTATCTGGCCCCTTTCCATAAACATTTCTTTTCAGTTCATGTAGTTCTTTAATAGAAAGCTGCTATTATTTGTATTGTCATTTGTGAAGGAAGTTGGAGAGTCACAGCTTTACCATGACAGGTTTTGCCCAAGGCTTTGATACCTGTCACCCAGGGTTAAAAGCAAGTTGTTCTCCCATCACTTTCTTTCCCCTCTGCCCTGCCATTCCTTTTACAATGCTGTGAAAAAAGTTCTGCTTCTTAGATGAATGGGTACTTTCTATTTTGTTTCTAAATGAGCAATGTTGAGGATTAAATGGGAAGATATACTTGCTTCCCTTTTGTACCTATTTGGAACGTACACTCTGGCAGAAGGGAGTCCTTATGTTTAGTTTCAAAATATATTACTTTCCTGGATTTCCTTAACTTTTTCTGACTTTGGGTCCATTTTCTTTTCATTGCCTCATTTTCCAGGAAGCTCTATTCTTGAAGAGCCATGGCAAGACATATTAAAATTCCAATAGAAAACACTAAAAGGAAAGTCTGTAGAAGCATTAGTGACTAAATACTGGCAACCTATTTTCTCAATCTTCCTCCACGTTGTGTTCTTTGTATTCTAAGATGATAATATATTATGTATTTGAATTCCTGAAAAATGGGAAATGTTTAAGATATATCTATATAAAGTATATGCTGTATTGGTACAATAATGGTAATTAAAAATATGAAACAAAGAAAAAAATTCCATTTATAATAGCATCAAAAAGAATAAAGTACTTAACAATAACTTCAACAAAAGAAATGCAAACCTTGCACTGCAAGTTTTTGCAGTATAAAACATCACTGCAAATTACAAAATTAGAAAACTATAAAACATCATTGAAATAAAGTAGAAAAACCTAAATAAATGGAAAAACATTTAATGCTCATGGATCAAAAACTTAATATTTTTAAGATGCCAATACTCCCAAACTGACCCACCAATTCAATAAAACCTTTATCAAAATTCCAACTGGCTTTATTATGGAAATTGAAAAGCTCATTCTAAAATTTATATGGAAATGCAAGTGACATAGAATAGTCAAAACTACCTTGAAAAGGAAAAAGTTGTAGGACTCAATTTTTCTAATTTCAAAACTCACTATAAAGCTAGACAATATGGTACTGGCATAAAGATAGATATATAGACCAATGAAATCAGAATTGAGAATCCAGAATTAAACTGTTACACTTATTGTCAATTGATTTTTGAAAGTGTGTGAAGACAATTCAGTGGGAATAGAACAGTCTTTGCAAAATACATTATCGAGACAATTAGATATACACATGCAACAGAAGGAATTTGGACCCCTACTCATACCATATGCAAAAAAATCAACTCAGAATGAAACAAAGACGAAAATGTAGGAGCTAAAACTATTAAACTTGTAGAAGGAAGCATAAGTACACATCTTTGTGCCCTTAGATTAGGCAACGGTTTCTTAAATATGACACCAAAACACACACAAAAAAAGACATAAACTGGACTTTATCAAAGTCAAAAACTTGTGTGTGTCAAAAGACACTATCAAGAAAGTGAAAAGACAACCCACAGAATTGGGTCTGATAAGGGCTTGCTATCCAAAATATATAAAGAGTTATTATGACTCAATAATAGACAACCCAATTAAAAATAGACAGAGTTTGAATATAATTTCTCCAAAGAAAATGGCCAATAACACATGAAAAGATATTCAATATCATTAATTAAAGAAATACACATCAAAACCACAATGAGCTATCTCACACCCACTAGATTGGCCATAATCAAAAAATGAAAGAAGATAAAAAGAAGGAAGGAAATAAGTACTAGCGAGGATGTAGAGAAACTGGAACCTTCATACATTGATGATGGGAATGTAAAATGTTGCAGCCGCTATGGAAAACTCTTTATTTTAGCAGCTCCTCAAAATTTAGACATCAAGTGTCCATACAATCCAGAAATGCCTCTCCTAGGTATGTATCCAAGAGAACTGAAAACCATATTTTCACACAAATATATGTACATGAATGTATATAGCAGCATTATTCATAATAGCAAAAAACTGGAAATAACCCACATATCCATCAACTGATAAATGGATTAAACAAAATGTAATCTATCCATACAATAGCCATAAAAAGGCTATACACTCTACAACATGGATGAGACTTCTAAACATTATGGTAAATGAAAAGAACTAGATACAAAAGGTCACATATATGATATGATTCCATTTATATGAAATGTCCAGTATAAGCAAAACCCTGGTGGATTAATGAGTGCTGGTGGTTGAAAGGAGGGGTAATTAGGACTGACTGTGAATCAATATGGGGCTTCTTTTTGGAGTGATGGAAATATTCTGGAATTAGGTAAGGACAATAGCTGCACAATATTGTGAATATGCTAAAATCCACTTGTAAAAAATCTAAAATCATGAATATCACATTATGTGAAAAAAATTTTTTTAATTCTTCAGAAGCCTGGGTTATGGAAAGCCTTTTCAGATATAACATCAAAGGCACAAGAGACAAAGAAAATAGATACATTTGAGTTCATCAAAAACTTCTTTTGGGGTATAACAAAAATGTTTTAAAATTAGCTTGTGGTGATGGCAGTATTCCTCTGTAAATATACTAAAAACTATTGAATTTTATGGTATATGAATTATATCTCAGTAAAGCTGTTAAAACCAAAAGCACTATGGGGACTGTGTTGCAGAAAACAGATGCAGGCGGCCAGAGTGGAGGTGCTGAGCCCAGTTTCCAGGCAATCCCACCCATGTGAGTGAAAGATGCTAAGTGGCTGGACTGGGCTTGCAGTGGAGGTGGACAGATGTGATTAGATTCAAGAGATAGGTGGTGGGAGAAATCTGCAAAAGTGTGAAAAGAAACATGAGGATAAATAATATGAGTCAGAAATTAACATGGTATTGGAATAATTTACTCTAATGAGCTCTTCAGAGAATAAACTGCCAAATAAATCTAAATAAATAATGAGAATCTGCGCCTTGACGAAGATGCAAAATTATTCTTCAGTGAGTGTTCTGCATAAAAGGCAACATCTTTCTTGATTGCACTTGGCAACTTCCCAGAAATTCTCATTTAATTGTTTTATTGTAAAGCTGGAAGTCTTGCTCTATCTACTAACACCTCCTTCCCTAAATTAAAGTTTTTGGCAGGATTTAGAGGGGAAGAACAGCACAGGCACTCAGGATTCTTAATAAAAAACTAGAAAGCCATTTATTTCAGTATAGATATTTAAGCCTATTATGTTGTTAACTTAAAGGATTCAATAAATGGAGGTCTAAATTTTTAAGCATTTTTTTTTACCTCGCATCTTCAGGTTCTACAATAGTTAGCAAGAAAGAAACAAATTGGATAAGTCTTCATTGTCTTGTAAATACGAGTTATTTCTCAGGATGCTAAATCAAAGGGATTAAATCTGCTGATGCTCATCCAATCATTTAAATAAGTAATGATATATTTGACTTTTAGCCTCACATCTTATACTTCAGGTGTGAGCTTTAGTTCTATCAGCAAAATTCATCTTTTTAAATTTATTACCTTCCTTTTAATTATTGATTTCTTTACACAATGTATTAACTTCATTTCTGTTCCTGAGATTATCTAATTTGAAACTCATTTTATCAAATACCATTTTAACATCTGATTTAGTGTGTGTGTTCAGAATTAGATAGCCCAGAGGGAAAATGCTGTGCTGAGCCAACAACAAAAACATTATTTTTTAAAAAATGCTACACTTTCAGATGCAGTTGATATGAATTATTAAAAAACTTAGTTGACTGTGGTTGTCCCTGGGTTTCATATTCACTAGAGTCAAAGCCCATGTTCTAATTATCTTGTTATTGTTGGGCAGTGCTTTGTTTTGTTTTGTATTCACAGCCATGCTAAATAGAAGCTGAATTCCATCTTAATATCAAAATTAATGTATTATTATATTTGTCATTTATGCCACAGCATTAGGATGTGAGAATTTTTTCACCTGATAAGCTCTGCAAAGTGTTTATAGGAATTTCAGGATGCAAAAATCAGATATCTTTAGGGAAAGATTTTTGTTCCAACTAGAATTTAATATAGCTTACAAAAATATAATATAACAGAGTAAATTAAATTCTAGCTAAGGAAAATCAGGGAAAGAGTTGATTAATGAAGTTAAGGAAAGAAAAGAATAGGTCCATACAGAAAGCCTTCTATGGAAATGTTCTTAAATCAAGCACATTATGCAGTATAGCAATATGTATCCATTTAAGTAGACTTCAGATATAACCAAGCAACTGTGACAGGCTGTTACACTGACTGGAGTAAGATTCCTCCTATATTCTGATAATAACCCTTAGGCTTAAGTCACACTACGTATCTTTCCTTAACCAAATTAAGTTAGAGGGGAAAGAGAACAGTAACAGTTACTTTGTGCTTATGATAGGGCTTGGTCCTAGCTTTATAAATTGATTTCAGACAGTTAGGACACCAAAAACTCCAAAGTGTTTTTTCTCAATGGTAGTATCAGTAATAGTAATAGCAACACAATTAACTCCAAAGATGCCAAGCCAAATTATTACAAGTAAAAAATTAAACATACAGTTATATAGCAAAGAGCTATATAACTCTGTTATATAGTAGTGCAAAAAGGCAAAGTTGAAAATGTTAATAATTACCCACAAATATTACTAATAGGAAGCACTCTACCAAAGTTACTTTGGAAAAAGGTAATAGCAAAGTTTCTTTGGAAAAGAAACATTGGATGAAGCTCCGTGAACACAGTGGGTCAATATTTTCAGTTATTTGGTCCCAGAGCAGCAAGTATTACAAAACATGTAAGCTACAATGTAAGATATAAACACAGGATGCATAGGTGAATGGATATTTATTTAGGTAGAAGCCACTATTTCTTGAGTACTTACTATGTGTCAGCCATTGTATCTGGTGCTATGCGTAATCTACTCATTACAATAGAACTATTTTCCTCATTTTTAAAATGTTTAAATAGTGAGGTTTATTATTGTTCCAAGGTCAAATGTGGGCAGCATTTCAACCCAGGTTTGTCTGTCTCTAAATCATGTGCTGTTAAAAAATTATTACATCATGCTCTGTCTTATAATATTAACAGTTATAAAGGAAATGTTTACTGAGTGCCAATGTGTTTACTCTTTGATTACATGTTATGTGTTTCAAATACATGATCTCATTTGAGCTAGGTATTATTTTATATGTAAGATTTAGAAAGGTCAAATACTAAATAGTTTTATGACCACCAAATCCTTGGGGTCTTTTATTGATCTTCCAAATGCAATCATTTGAAAATTAATGTGTTTACTCGTAGAATTATAATAATCAATGCACAGGAAAAACGAGAAATATCTTTTTCTGTTTTAAAACTTTTAGATGAGGCAACTGAATTACAAACAATTCAGTGGCCTGCAAGGTCTGTAGACAGTGAGGGGTAAAGCCAAAATTATAGCTCCTGGGTCTGAGTCATGCTGTTTCTCTGGAATGCTCCTTACCTGAAGAAGCTATAGCGTTTGTTATTCCACTGCCCATCAAGCTTTTGTGACCTAACCGTGGCTTTTCTCCTCTGGTGGTCTTTAGGGAGACCAGGAAGCCGTTGCTTGGTGGAAATAGTGCCTCTGTTGTAATATATCATAAGATCATGATGGGTCTGTTGGCAGTTTGTTTTTTCTCTGGGGGTGTGTGTGTGTGTTGTTTTCATAAAAGAGACTTTGGTGGAGATAATGTGCTGTTTAACTTCAGTTTAAAAATAAGCTTGTTTTTCAGCTTCTAACGTCAAAGACTCTCCAAATATGTGGAAATCTAATAAAAATCCATGATAAAAGACTTACATAAGCATAATTTATGCTACACATCCATGTGAGACCCCAAGGAGAAAACAGAAGTGCTTTGCAAAGCACAATCTAGAGAAAATTCAGCTTCCTTCTGAACCTACATATGCTGTGAGAACACAAAGACCTGCTCCCTGACTGGTCTTGGCAGAGGAGAACCATGATTCATTCTTATTACCATGACAGTGGGTAACATGGGCTGTCATGGGGGACAAAGCAAGGCCAGTCTCCTGTACTGAACTCTGTAATGGCCAATATGAATGAGGAGGACAAAACAGCTGAGGACGGTTACATAATCCCTGTTCCTACGTGCTTTAGTAAAAACAGAACAAACTTCACTAGGTAATCTGAACTCCTTACCTTTCTTGATCAATATGATGATGATTTAAAAAATTAATACCAGTGATAATGATGACCTCCTAGGACTGTTGGGAAGATTTTTTTTTAAATCTTGTGTCTGTGTTATATATAAATATATGTACTATATGCATGTGTACTGTATATATAGATGTAATACATATACACATATAAAGCACTTAGCACAGTATTCATCCAGTCAGGCATTCACTCATTCAAACACTCAGTATAAATACTGGTTTCCTAGAGATTTATTTTTTTTTATTCTGCCCTCCTTCTTTATCTCAACTTGATTTAAATATGTTTGATATGTTTCAATTCATTATAGTTGTTATTGATGGTTCAGTTATTCCATTTTTTGAGACAAATGGGAGCCAATTTAAGTTGGTTCTTGAGTCCTTTTGATATGACTTCAATGATTTTCAATGATTTCCTTACTTTCAAGATTGAGGTTTCAGGCTTCTTCTGTACATTTGCTGCCACAGACCTGGAATCAGCCATTTCTCCAAAGATCCCTGGTTCCTTTCATTAAAGTTGGGATTTAGAGACTATAGTCCAGACACTTGGGATGGTCATCTGTTCTGAGTCAGTAGTTTTTCTAGAACTTTTCAGTGGAAAAACTTAGAAAAATGTAAGTTTTTATTTTGTTTTGTTTTGGTTTTGTTTCATGAGACAGAGTTTCACTCTTGTTGCCCAGGCTGGAGTGCAACGTCCTGATCTCAGCTCACTGCAACCTTCCCCCTCGGGTTCAAGCGATTCTCCTGCCTCAGTCTCCCAAGTAGCTGGGATTACAGGCATGCGCCACCACGCCCGGCTAATTTTGTATTTTTAGTAGAGACAGGGTTTCTCCATGTTGGTCAGGCTGGTCTTGAACTCCCAAACTCAGCTGATCCGCCTGCCTTGGCCTCCCAAAGTGCTGGGATTACAGGCGTAAGCCACCGCACCTGGCCGAAAATATTTAAGTTTTTAAAGAGAAAATGCATTTGATATTTATAAAATTTACACTATTTTACCATTCAAATTTAAGACAACAGGTTCTGATGTAATGTCTTTGATTTTATATTTGTATCTCTTCCCTTACACTGAAAATATTGAACCCTAACAGCATTAATATAATTAACATCATTACTGGTTTTCTATGTTCTAATACGTGTGTGTGTAGGCATACACACACCTACTTATCCACGTTGGTTTAGAATAACAATTTTAATAATATTATAAACACTATGATTACTAAAAACTGTTTAAGATTACTTTGTTATTTTTGTCCTTAGGATATATTCTAGGAGTATACTATCAAATAATTGTTTTTTAAAATCACTTGAAATAATTATTCTCTCTTTGGTAAAACAACCAACTCAATACAGAGGTAGGTTCTTTCATGTCATTTTGACTTTCATTATCTAGATTTAATTTTGTTTATAATTATGTAAAGAATGTACATTTTTCCAGTGTCAAATCTACTACATAAGATACATGCTAAGAAGTCTACCTTTCACATTTATCACTTCCACTCTGTGTTCTCCTTCTCCTTAATCATTCATGTTAGGTTTATCATTCTATTGTTGTTGTTGTTGTTGTTGTTTTTATTTTGAGACAGGGTCTCATTCTGTCACCCAGACTGGAGTGGAGTGGCGCTATCACAGCTCACTGCAGCCTTAACCCCTCAGGTGATCCTCCCACCTCAGCCTCCCTGGTAGCTGGGAATACAGGCATTCGCCGCCATACCTGGCTAATTTTTTTATTTTTTGTAGAGACAGGGTTTCTCCATGTTGCCCAGGCTGGTCTCTAACTCCTGGGCTCAAGTGATCCACCGGCTGCAGCCTCCCAGAGTGCTGGAATTAAAGGTGTGAGCCATCGCACCTGGCCTTTTTTATTGGTTTTTGAATATAAACAAATGCAGATGTAAGTATTTTGCACCTTCCCATCTCAGAAGGCAGCATAGTTTACACACTTCTCTCCAGTATGCCTTTTCCATCTAGTAAACTATCCTAGCCACATTTTCTAGTGCCTGTGGTGATCTTTAGTATCTTCTTCATGCTGCATAGTCCTCCGTCGTGCAGATCTTCTACAGCTTATTCTTCTACTATTAGACATTTGGCTGGTTTAATCTTTTGCTATTACAAATAGTGTTGCAATAAATAATCTAAGGCACATGTATTTTCATATTTCCCCTAGTTTTTTTAAATACTTACTAAAAGTGGGACAGCTGAGTTAAAAGTAAATGCATGTGTAATTTTGCTAGCTACCACCAATAGGAAATGAAAATGTTACTTGCCCTCAGCCTGGCCAACAATATTATTTTCAAACTTTTGCATTTTTGCCAATCTGATATGTGAGAAATAATATCTGGGTGAAATTTTAAATTGTATGTCTCTTACTCTAAGTGAAGTTAATTATCTTTTCTCACACTTATGGGTTATTTGCACTGTTTTTCTTTTTCTTTTAAAAGTTTGTTGAAACTTTTTATTTCTATTTCTAGAAGCTCTTTATATATGAAGTGATATAACTGGCAGTATTTTTTCCCATTGTTCATTTGTCTTTTTAGTTTACCTGCCATGTAAAAGTCACTTTTGGATTTTGAGTAATAAGTAGGAAATTATTCCACGTTCCTGGTGTATAGAGAAATTCATTCACATTTTCTTCTACTATTTATATAACTTTATTTTTCCAATTTAAACTACTAATTCATTTGGAACTTAATGCTGGTACACAGTAGGCAGAGAGATCAATTTTTTTCTCTTTCCAAATAGCTATTTAGTTATCCTAACACCATTTTTTTAGAAGTCCATCTCCCACAAAGATTAAAAAATAAAGTATTTGCTAAAAAAAAGTAAGAAAAAATAACAGAATAATAAAATTTCAGTAATACTAAAAAAATATATATATATATATATATATATATTTTGAGATAGGAGTCTCACTTCCTTGCCCAGACTGGAGTACAGTGGTGTGGTCTCAGCTCACTGCAACCTCCACCTGCCCAGCTCCAGGGATCCTCTCACCTCAGCCTCCCGAGTAGCTGGGAACACAGGTGCATGCCACCATGCCTGGCTAGTTTTTTGTATTTTTGGTAGAGATGGGGTTTTGTCATGTCACCCAGGCTAGTCCCAAACTCCTGAGTTCAAGCGATCTGCCTGCATCAGCCTCCTAAATTGCTGGGATTACAGGTGTGAGCCACCATGTCCAGCCCTAAAAAAATTAAAAGTCCATCTTACTCATCCTTTTCATCCTCCTCCGCTTACCTTCCTTTCCATTTCCAAAACAATTCCCTCTTAAACACATTCAGTGGAGTATCCTCAGAGTCCAGGGAGGATCTAGCATCCGTGTGTGTGTGTGTGTGTGTGCATGTGTGTGTGTGTGTGTGTCTGTGTTGACTGAAGACTACCCAGTGTTAGGGAGGTAGACATTCACATGTTTGCAAACCCAGGCATGAAATGTAAGGGCCAAAGCAGAGTGAGAGGCATCTATGCAGAAGGTAGGCCTGGAGTAAAGTCAAAGCTCTAGCAAGGAAAAGAGGATATCCATCTGCGGGAAAACCCTAGCATGCCTGTCAGAGCCCAGATAGCATAATGAAGCTATCTGTGTAGGGGAGCAGGCATGGCAACAGTGCTGGGAGATTGGTTATATTCAGAGGAATTGATCAAATGGGTAAATATATGAAGGCTTTTTGGAGAAGGAATTACAATATAGAACAAAAGAACAAAAAAATGGACCCTCTACACTGAAAACAATAAAATGTTGCAGACAGAAATTAAAGACTTAAATTATTTCAAAAATAGACAATGTTAATATATTGAAAAACTCAGTATTTTTAAGATGTGAATCCTTCCCAAAGTGATTAATGGAACCAATGTTATCCTGTTCAAAATTCCAGCATTTTGGTAGAAATTAACAAATTGATTTTAATATTTAAAGGAAATATAAAAACCTGGAATAGCCAAAACCATCTTGCAAAAGAAGAAGAAAGTTAGAGGACTCCAGCTACCTGATTTTAAATTTTATTGTAAAATTATAAAATTATTAATAGTCTGTGCTATGGCATAAGGACAGAAAGATTCACGGGTTAGGTCTTCTTTAGTTTCTCTCTGCAATATTTTGTTGTTTTCGGTGTGGAGGTTTTACATGTTATTTGTAAGTATATTGTTTACTGTATTATAAATGGTATTGGTTTTTACATTTGATTTTCCAACTGTTGGTTGCTAGTATACAGAAATAAGTTAATTCTGCAGATTGACTTTTTATCCAGTGAGCTTCCAGAATTCGTGTAGATTGATTTAGAATTGCCAACATAGACAATCATGTCATCGAAGAATAAAACTAGTTTAACTATTTCTTTCTTCTGTATGACTTTTGTTTTATTTGTATGCCTTACTATACTAGCTAGGACTTCCAGTACCATATTAAATAGAAGTAGTGAGAATGGATAACTTTGCCTTATTTCTGAATTTAGGGAAAAAACATTCAATCTTGAACCATTAATTATGTTAGCTGCAGTTTTTTGTTTCCAATAATTGGACTGAAAAAGCTTCCTTCTAGGTCTGATTAGTTGAGAGGTATTGTCATGAATAGATGCTTAATGCTTTTTCTGTATGTATCGAGATGGTCATATGGTTTTTCTCCTTTATTCTGTTAAGATGATGAATTATATTGATTGATTTTCAAATGTCAAACCAACTTCACATTCCTGGGATAAAAATCACTTGGTTGTAATGAACTATCATTTTTCTATATTTCTGCGTTTGATTTTGTAATATTTTTGTTAGGAATTTTTCCATCTATGTTCATGACAGTTACTAGTCCGTAACTTTCCTGTCTTTTACTTTTTTTTTTTTTTTTTTGAGACAGAGTCTCACTCTGTCACCCAAGCTGGAGTGCAGTGGCATGATTTTGGCTTAGTGTAAGCTCCGCCTCCCAGGTTCAAGTGATTCTCCTGCCTCAGCCTCCCAAGTAGCTGGGATTACAGGCATATGCCACCACACCCAGCTAATTTTTGTATTTTTAGTAAAGATGGGGTTTCACCACGTTGACCAGGCTGGTCTTGAACTCCTGGCCTCAGGTGATCCGTCCATCTCGGCCTTCCAAAGTGCTGGGATTTCATTGTTTTCTTATCACCTTTTTGATCCCTGTGGATCCTGTGTTAATGTTCCTCTTTCCTTCCCAATGTCAGTAAACTGTGACTTCTCTCTTTATCGTCTTTATCAGTCTTGCCCAAAATTTATAATTAGTAATTTTCAATAACTACCTTTTGGAATTATGACTTTTTTTTTTTTTTTTGAAACAGGGTCTCACTCTGTTGTCCAGGCTGGAGTGCAGAGGTGCTATCTCAGCTCACTGCAGCCTCAACCCCCCCGGCTCATGCAATCCTCCCACGTCAGCCTTTCTAGTAGCTGGTCACCTCCTGCTTTTACCTTTACTTTGGTCATCGCTGGGTATTTCCAAATTTAGCAGACACATTTCAGTGCCCCCAAGTGTTAGAGTGACCTAGTCATGCATGGAGATGAATCACTTAGGAAATGAACTTCAATTTGTCAAAAGTTACTGCTTGATTTTCAATAGAAACTATTTAACCATTAGAGATCTTTCACTTTAGCAAAGAAAGCCAAAGAAACCTTTCAATCAAAGAAAAAATATAGATAGTAACCCTAATATTATTTGATACAACTTACATTTTACTGGTAAGCCTAAATGTGCTAAATTTTTTGAGTTCAAGAACCTGGATTGTAAAAAACACATTATCTTTATAGTATACTACATACTTAATTGCTATGGCCAAAATTTTTCCAAAGAAACTTTGGGCTATTAATGAAAATTTAAAAATCATAGACTTAAACCTTGATTGAGAAACAAAAGCAGCTTATAACTGTACATTTATGTCACTGTTAATTAGTTCATCAGTTATTCAGTTAATGTAATAGAATTTTTTCCCTAAGAAGCTAAAATAAAGCTGGTGATGCATTTCATAATTGATGATATCTCTGAATTCAAAAAATGATAAGTATTTTTCAGAGAAATGGTACTCTATGTTTCTGTGTTCATGAGTACAGTGGTTTTTAAATATTTTCTGATTTGTTTTTCCTAGCTGTGAATCATTTTGATTCCCCATATCTTGGCCAATACAAAAGCCTTGGTTTGAGAAGGTAGAAGGCCCGATGTAAGTAAGTCTCAGTAAAATGAAAAAAAAAAATATGCACACTGGTCTCTGGAATAAAAGGAAGAAGAAAGTGAAGGAAAGAAAGGAAAGCAGTGAAACATGCAGATCCTGACCTCCTCTCTCTGGTCTAAAGTCCTAGAGCGGGTTAGTACAGAGGGAAGCCTCACTTCCTGCCGGGGGCTCTGGGAGAAGTCCACCTCACAGGATGCCCTGCTCTGAACAGTGGTGGCTTCATCCGAGTAAGGGGGCAGCCCTGCCAGTTTGCAGGAGGGAGGGACAACTGTTTCCAGTACCCCTGTCCCTCCAGTAGTTTATCCAGAACTGCTTCCAGTACCCCTGTGCCTCCAGTAGTTTATCCAGAACTGCTTCCAGTACCCCTGTGCCTCCAGTAGTTTATTCTGTTAGTAGGTGCCAAAGCCAAGACACCAGTCTGGGCAGTCTAAATCCAGAAACTGAACACGGAGCTACCAAACTGTGCACAGGCAGAATCCAGGTTGGAGAGAATGACTGCTATTTCCAAAGTGTAGTGAGCCTTCTTCCAACTACTAATGCTATTGTTTCCCCACCTGAGCTTAAAGGGCCTCCAAGCAGAGTCAGACTTTTGGAGAAGCTTTCGTTTTGCCATCCAGCAATGTGCAGGTAAGCCTGTATCAAGAGAAAGATGCATAGCCTTAGATGTATTCATTATGTTACTGTAGGTAGTCAGGCTGACATGAGCAGGGCAGAAGACCGCCCTCCTCCCCACCCCCCACCAGGAATGTCAGGCGACCATCAGGTGATGGTCAGACAATTCTTAAGCTGTCTCTCTAAAAGAATAATTGGTTGCAGCCAGCACCAGGGAACAGCACTCTCCCAATAGATGGAGAAAACCTGAAACTGAAGATCAGCAACTTCCTCATACGATCTCAGGAACTGGGTGAGTGGGCTCAAGCATGCGCACTAAGAGGCAAAATGCTGGCATTAAAAAACGCCTCAAGGGAGCATGCGTACAACTCCAGCAAACACACTGCACATGAGGCCCCTCCCAAGTGCTGGCAGGCCACTGCGCATGCGGACAGCCCACCCCAAGGGAAGAACCAGGGGAGAAGCAACACTAGACCCCAGAAGTATACCAACATGTAAAACCCTAAGTCAAAGCTCAGACCGTGCCCTTGATCTTTCATGTCGCCAACCTGGCCCTCTTCTAAGTGTACTTTACTTTCGTTCCTGCTCTAGAACTTTTTAATAAACTTTCACTCCTGCTCTAAAACTTGCCTTGGTCTCTCACTCTGCCTTATGCCCCTCAGTGGAATTCTTTCTTCTGAGGAGGCAAGAATTGATCGAGGTTGGTGCAGACCCATACAGATTCGCCACCACTCACATACTTTGGTGCCACCTGCTCAGACACGTTCCCTAAGCGCTAACAATTATGTGAGAGGGAAATAAAATCACAGGACCCCAAACTCACTATGCTAAAGGGTAAGTTAAGCTTGGGAGCTGGGTCACGCAAAAACTGCCTTCCTTTTGTTCCCAAACAGACAGCAGTACCTTCACATGTTTTCTTTATCTCATAAAATGTAGATCTACTGAGCAGGAGATGAATGCATAATTGGCTATTTCCCCATTGCTTTCTTTTCACATATAAAATGTAGATTCACTGAGTGCTAATCCGAGCCTCAAAAGAATATGACCACTTGCCTCCTTGCCTACTCACCCCCATTTTTTTTTCTTTCTTCTTTCTTTCTCTGCTCACCCGTTGCTATTTAAATATTGAAGTTCTCAAAACGCTCTTTGGAAGAAGCACAGGACACAGATTCTACCGTGATTTGTGTTTCGTTTTCCTGGGTGTGTCCTCAACATTGGCAAAATAAACCTCTTATCAATTGAGAGCTGCCTTGGTCACTTTTGGTGTGCAGTTATAAAGTAAGGATGAAAATATATAGCTTAAAAAACCATCATTCTCAGTAAACTATCGCAAGAACAAAAAACCAAACACCGCATATTCTCACTCATAGGTGGGAATTGAACAATGAGATCACATGGACACAGGAAGGGGAATATCATACTCGGGGACTGTGGTGGGGAGTGGGGAGGGGGGAGGGGGGAGGGATAGCATTGGGAGATATACCTAATGCTAGATGACGAGTTAGTGGGTGCAGCGCACCAGCATGGCACATGTATACATATGTAACTAACCTGCACAATGTGCACATGTACCCTAAAACTTAAAGTATAATAAAAAAAAAAAAGAAAAAAAAATTATAAGGAAGAAGTTTTAAAATCAAGAAAAACAAACAAGAAGAACAGGTGAGAACTAATAAAGATAAAAGTAGGACATTTTAATTAATTAGAAAAGAAAAAATTGCAAGCAATGAATACATACTGGTTCTTTCAAAATGTCAGTCATCAAAGCAAATCTCTGAAATTCAGATCAACATCAAAATAAAGAAAACATGAATAGGAAACATCTGGAACGAGAAAGAATATAACTACAAATACCAGAGGGTTTTTTATTTGTTTGTTTTAAGCTCTGGGGAATGTTACCTGTAATTATAAGCCAAAGTTCTGAAAATTTCATTGATAGTAATGACCTTTTAGGAAAAATGAGTAACCAAATTAAAACAAGAAGAGGAAAAAAATCTGAATTGAGCAGTGATCATGGAAGAAAAAGATAAAGCTGTCAAGCCCAAGAGCTGCTGGCCCCAAGTGAGCCATTCCCCAAGTCTGTTTGTTCAGATATTAAAGAAAAGACAATGAAATCACCTTTGCAAAAATTATAACAGTGAGAAAATTATGGTAGTAAAAGAGATCTGATCTAAGGCCACCTCCATTTGCCTTTAGCCTTCAAACTTACCTGATGTATTCCCAGGCTTCGGCCAAGCTAACTTTGGGAGACATTTAGTTTATAGTTTAAATCATAGTAGCCCTTCCTCAAAGCTCAACCGCCTTTTTAAAGCTAAGGAAAGGCCACCAGGCTAGAAGGATAAGAGGAGCCCAAATTCTGCTAAAGTGTAGACATAAACAATTACAAGCCATTATTCCGAAGGTCACAAGATACACAACTTTCCCAATTACTCCTGCAGATAACATCACTATTACAGAACCTAAGATTGGCCTTTTGAGGTATCTTTTCAGGTTTTTTGTATGTCTGATGACCAGTGGCTCCACCTGGACCCAACCATGGCTCCTGTGGCACCACCAAGAAGTGACTCAGCACACAGGAGGACCATTTCCCACACTCCTGTGATTATACACCCAAGCAATCAGCAGCAAGCACCCATTATCTGTCCAGGTCCTCTCTTTCCCCAAACTATCCTTGAAAATCCTAGCTTCCAAATTTTCAGGGAGGCTGATTTGAACAACAATAAAACTCTGGTCTCTCATTCAGCGGGCTCTTGGTGTGGATAACTTTATTGCAATTCCCCTGGCTTGATAAATCAGCTCTACCTGTACAGTGGGCAAGAAAAACCCATTGGATGGTTACAATTATTGCTTAGGTATTAAGATTCTTTTTGAGCTTATAAACAAATATAAAGCTTCCTTGTTTATAGTAGAAAGCTAGCATAATCCTCATAACAATTCTAACAGAATAACACACAGAGGACAAAAAAATTGCATGTTGATTTATAAATAGTAATACACAAATCCTAAATAAAATAGAAATCCTAACTCAAAATCATAAATTTCAGAAATTCAATTATTGTTAGAATTTCCAGTAATATTATTAGTTGAGCATTTCTCAAATATCCAATGGAATCTACAGTTACAGAATAAGTAAAAGGGAAACAGCTGAGTTGAACAAAGTCAAGGAAATGTCTTGACTCTAAGCCTCCTCAGTACCTATAATTTGTTCAATGTTCCTTTTGCTAAAACACTTTGGAAGACCAGAAATGAGCTAACTAAGAGCCAATATAAAATTTCACAATGATGGACTAGGCATTCTTGGTAAAGTCAAAAAAAGAGAAAAATAAGTCAGCATGCTTATTTAAGAATGGTCATAAATTCTCACTGGGGTACTGACGTGAGAAAAGAAATCGCACACTAATATGGGAAGGAAAAAAGACAATGTAAGTTTATAATGACAAGTTATCAAGAAAATAGCTCAAAAAAAGTCAATCAGTAAATGTTAAAATAATAAGAA
Source organism: Pan paniscus (assembly GCF_029289425.2). Lineage (NCBI taxonomy): Eukaryota > Metazoa > Chordata > Mammalia > Primates > Hominidae > Pan > Pan paniscus. Next base: position 42,401,520 of record NC_073255.2, on the reverse strand, counting down.
AGTTCAATAAGCTAATCAGCAAAGAAAGAATCAAAAGTATAGTAACAAAAAATCAACTAATAGACAGATGGGCATGGTGGCACATAACTGCAGTCCCAGGTACTTGGGAGGCTGAGGCAGGAGGATCACTTGAGGCCAGCAGTTTGAGGATACAGTGAGCTATGATCATGCCATTGCATTCCAGCCTGGGCAACATAGCGAGATCTAGTCTCTAATAAATAAATAACTGCTAGGAAATATTTGGAAGAAGTTATCACTATTTTTAATAAGCACAAAATATAGGCATTGCATAGGAAAAAGGTAAAAGAAGTTTCCTGGACCTACGTGAACAAAGTGATACAACTCCATTGAAGGACATAAGTGAAGATTTGGACAACTGAGCAACAATATGAATCCGACAAAATGAATACCAAGTTATCTAAAGACATGTAATACAAGAAAAGCAAGTAACTTTTTGAAAAAAAGAACAAAAAAACAATCAGGGAACATGGCATGGGGGAGATGTGGAATCCCAGATGTAAGCTACGTGAGATTAAAAGCTAGAGTGTGGTATCTGAATGATGCAGGACACAGAGATTAACGACACATATTGGAAGGCTTTGTAACATCCTCTGGCATCCAAGAAAATTTATTCATTATAAAGGTGATTTATCTGATGCAAATTAAAACTACAATGAGATATCATTTCACTCCAGTTAAAATGGCTTAGATAAAAAAAAAAAAAAAAAAAAAAAAAAACAGCCAGGCAATAATACATGCTGGTAAGCATATGTAGAAAAGGAAACACTTGAACACTATTGGTGAGAATGTAAATTAGTACAATCACTATGTAGAACAGTTTGGAGGTTCCTCAAAACACTAAAAATAGAGCTACCACATGATCCAGCAATCCCACAGCTGGGTATACCCAAAAGAAGGAAATCAGTGTATCAAAGAACTATCTATACTCCCATGTTTATTGCAGCCCTGTTTACAACAGCCAAAATTTGAAATCAACCTCAGTGTCCATCAACAGATGAATGGATAAAGAAAATATGGTACATATACACAATGGAATACTATTTAGCCAAGACAAAATGAATGAGATCCTGTCATTTGCAACAACATGAATGGAACCAGAGCTCATGATATGAAGTGAAGTAAGCCAGACACAGAAAGACAAACATCACATGTTCCCACTTATTTGTGGGATCTAAAAATCAAAACAATTGAACTCATAGAGATAGAGAGGAGAACAATGGTTACCAGAGGCTGGGAAGGGCAGTGAAAGGGTATGAGGAGGTAGGGATCATTAATAGGTATACAAAAAAATGTTCAAAAGAATGAATGAGACCTAGTATTTGATAGCACAACAGGGTGACTATAGTCAATAATAATTTAATTGTACATTTTAAAATAACTAAAAGAGTATAATTGGATTGTAACACAAAAGATAAATGCTTGAGGGGATGGATATGCCATTTTACATGATGGATTTTTATGCATTGCATGCCTGTGTCAAAACATCTCATGTACCCCATAAATATATACACCTACTGTATATCCACAGAAATTAAAATAAAAAATAGTTTAAAGAGAGAAAAGAGTGATTTATCTCTTAAGATAAATTTGGCAGCATGAAACAGAAATCCAAGGATGAGAAATGTACCAAATAGGAGTTTATGTTTCTCACAAATAAGTGTCGGAACCTGCAGTGGCTACTCCAGAAAGCCATCTAGGGTCGGACCTCTCTAGCCTCCTGCCCTGCCATTTTTAGCAGGTGGGTTGCCCTTATGGTGGAAAGATTGTTACCTAACCTACAAGATTCACCTCATATTCCAGGAACAAAGAAGGAAAAAGAGAAAGTAATACTTAGCAGTGCATCCACCAGTTCAGGAAATATTAGCTTCGATAGTTCTGCTTTCTGGGTCATGCAGCCAGCTGCAAGGAAATATGGGCTCACTGCTCCCAACAATTGGGTTCCATGAGTAAAAAAGAATGGGAAATGGTTATTGGATAATATTATAGAACCAGCCATGAATGCATTTCAAATAAAAGATGAAAGGCTGCATTCTTTAACACGAAGGGTTGGGACACTTGGCTAGCCATCTGGGGGAGAGGAGACTATTAGAACTCTACTTCATGTATTATATGAATCTAAATTTCATGTGGATCAAAAAACATTACAACTAAAAACAGAAATGGTACAATTACCAGGATAAATCACAGGTTAGTATCCACGTTATTATACAGTGGGTGATGCCTTTCTATGCCAAATGCTATGAGCAGAATTCATGAAGGGAAGGATCAATAGATCCCATTGTAAAAATGTTGAAAACTTTTTAGCAATAGCTTTTATATTTTATTATTTTATTTTTATTTACAAAAAAAGCCATGAATGAACACAGTCCAACCAAAAGCTATTTACTAACAAAAATACATTCATTATATATGAAAAGGAAAATATCCTTAATGTAAGATTTGGTAAGAAAAGAATTCATATAACAAATGGCAAAGATCATCAACACAGTTTGCAAGAGAAAAGAAAATTAACCAGATACATGAAAATGTGTTTAATTTCATTATTTAGTAAAGGAATGCAAATTGGCAACAATGAACTGCCATGTTGTACCTATAAAACTCTGATGATACTCAGTGGTTAAGGTGGTCAGGATACAGACCAGGAGAAATGGTGGAACTGCTTGTCGGTGGGCAATATAACAGTAGATGTATCAAAATCTTTAAATACCTTCATTGCCACTGCTAATGTTTTATTCTATGAAAATCTTTAGAGATCTGTGAAAAGTTTAGCTATGAAACTTTTATGACCATATTGTATTTGGAATGAAAATTTGGAGAAGCATAAATGTTCACCATAGGAGGTTGGGTAAATAAATTTTGTTATACAATATAACTTTATTTGGTCATTATTAATTAGCCTATGCTGAAATTTTATTGTTATAGAAATATTCTCCTGGTATATTTAATAGAACGTATAGGTTAAAAAACATTAAAAAGCGATTGACAAACAGAGATTGAGAATAAGACACAGAGAGACATACAGAGAAGATTGAGAAGAATATATATTCAGAAGGATATATCAACATTTATAAATGTGGCTATGTTATGAACACAGGGAGGGGAACAGCACACACTTGGGCCTGTTGGGGGGTGGGGGACAAAGGGAGGGAGAGCATTAGGACAAATAGCTAATGCATGCGGGACTTAAAACCTAGATGACAGGTTGATAGGTGCAGCAAACCACCATGGCACACATACATCTATGTAACAAACCTGCACGTTCGGCACTTGTATCCCGGAACTTAAAGTAAAACAAACAAACAAACAAAAGTGTAGCCATTTAAAGAAAATTTTGGTGTGTTTCATTTTGTGTCTTAAATTATATGTATTTTCTTTACCTTTATACGATGAATATACAATGTTTGTAATAACAACAAAAGGGAACAAAATATATGATCCTAATCATGAATAAAATTACACCAAAATAACAATATTTACCTCTGGGTAAAAGGACTATGGGGTTTTCTTTTTTTTTTTTTTAGGCTTTTCTGTATTTGCCTTCATGAACAGGTAAAACTTTTGTAATCGGAATTTTAAAATACTATTTTTTAAAAACAGCACCAAGATGCTCTCCGTTGTCCTCATAATAGGGTCTAAAGTTTATTCAAATGTATGTAAGTTCACTCACTATCTGGCCTTTGCTCACCACACCTTCTCTACTATAGTCCAAGACTGGAATGAACTACTCTCAGGTCTCCAAAAACAGCAAAGCCTACTCTCCCACTGGGTACCAGCTCCTGAAGACATGCCCTTCACTGATTTCTCACAACCCCTTCTGCTGGAAAACCCCCTCACCCTGCACCACAGAGCTAGGTGGGCCAGGTACCCCAGGAATACCCACATCATTGTGTGAATCCCAGCCTATTCTATTTTCTGTTTGCTTGCCTTTCTCATTCCCTCAACTCTAAGCTCCTGCAGGACAGCACCTAGTGGGTGGTCAACAGGTTTTGCTGTCAATGGAGGCAATAAATGAGAAAGAGCAAGAATGAGACCAGTCTCCCCTGTGCCTTGGATCTCATTTACTTTATCTCATTGAATCCCAACCAAGATCTCATGAAGTAGGTATTATTGCCCCTCTTTCCCAGATAAGGAGACAAAAATCCAAAGAGTTAAGAATCTGGATCACCCTCAACAGCCCCTAACGCATAGTCAGTGCTAATAATTATACAACTAAAGACCACGTGTAGTCTGTGGTCATTTCTCTAAAGGCAAAATTAAATGAAGAACCAATCTAATTATCTATATGATTAAAACAAAAAGCACCTTGCTAGGAAAATGAGATAGGGAGTGGAAATAGGAACACGATGTTTATTTTACTTTTTTTTTTTTGTCCAGAATCCTTTTGGATAGCTACATAGAGTGACTGAATTCATCTGCATTAAAACCCCTTGAGAATTTTTATAGTTTGAACCAAAGCAGGATAATGAAGTGAACCCTTCTAGGCAGGAAGGCAAAAGCAGACTTAAAAGATGATTCCTCTGTGTTACTTGGCCTTTATAGAATGAGCCGTGATGAGCTCCTCGAAAATGCATTATTGATGTGATGTAATAAGGCAAGCTTTCTTTTTCCTTTTCAAATAATGACTTATTTTATATTAATCGTGCCATGAAACATTGCCACTAAAGGTTGTTTTTCAGCACAAGTGAATTGTATTTGATTTCATGCTTTGCCTTTTCCATCTATTGCAATAGCTCTCATGTTTTGTCAATGAGGTTTTATTCATATCATTATTTGATTTCTCATTCAGCATGGACTCAATGGATTCAAGATATTTTTCTTTCCTCAATTATGCCTTTGTTCCCCTATTTTCAGTTTTCTTTGATTTCCAAGTGATTTCTGGTTAATTCATGCTTACCTTCATATTCCATTTATTTTATCTTCTTCTATAAGAAAACTCTTTAATTGTGCTACATTAAAAAAAAGATATGTTTGCAAATAATTAGATATTTAGTTTTTTTAAAGGGCTGCCTATTCCTAATGTCTTGAAAAATATTAAAATCCACAGTCCTGTTTTCTCATTATACATGCAAATTCCAATTGCATGCAAGGTTGTTATTGGAGTACCAGGACAAACAAACTCAAAATCCAAATAAAGGGATTTTATTTAGAATACCAATTAGATGGGGAATATTAATTAGGATTTGATACAAAATTTATGAATCCAAATTACACATAATTAATGTTCTTCCCCAGCTACATTTGGTAATGATTTATTTTCTATTTAGTATTCAGTTGGCATAACTTGTAAATGCATACTCATAAATGCATGTCCATTTTCTTTCTTTCTACAATGGAAAGCCTTCTGCATGCCAGGCACCGTGCTAGATGCAGTCTCAATTTACATGGAGCTTGTGGCTTGTGGTCTAGGAGACAGACAATGAAATCACACTAACGAATATATAATTTCTTTAGGGCACTGACATGAGTGCCCTAAAGAAATGGAGCACAGGCCCAGAAGCTTCTCCAGGCTGGGCCAGCCAGCTGAGACCTCAGGATGAAACAGAGGTAACAAGGGTTTGCCCTCTGCACCTCCACCCTGAGGTTCACTCCCTGCAATTAGGCATATGCTCCCTTAAACCTTTAAACGCAGTATCTGAAAATTCTGTTGGATTCCTGCCCTATCACACGGAGACATTTTCCCTACTAAATGCTTGAGCTGAAAAACTTGCTAGACCTGACCTGGCCTGAATTTTGAAATTCAGTGGCCTGTCCAGTTAGAAAGTCTTCTGCTTCTATTGTTGGCCGTAGCTGCCCACCTACTAAGCTTCATTTAAAACGTGTAGTCCAAAGTTTTCAGCTGTCCACAGCCAGGGGAGACTGTGGGACAATGGCTGGACAATGTGGAGTGTGGGGCTCCTGTGGAGTCAGGGGCTTCAGTAGCAAGGAACAGGCGCTCCCTGGACAACTCAGTCCTGTTTCATCGTTGTTCACAAATAAATTCCCTTTGCACCCCCAACACATACACACACACACACACACACAGAGAGAGAGAGAGAGAGATTGAGACTTCACATTAAGATGTGTACCCTTGGTTAGAAACATTAGAAAACAAGTGACAAAGCAAAGTGCTGGAGTCCATCTAGAAAACCTTAAAGCCAGAAAAGGAACTGAGTGAGTAAAAGGAAGAAATGGCCTTTTGGCAAATGCACATGGTGAAGGCAGAACTTACACTTGGGAAAGGCTGACTGGACCCAAGGTTCGGTGAGTTTGTATTTGGTGCTTGATGACTTCACATGGTTCACATGAGGTAAGTATCATCTTATGGAATTACAGAAAAACACAACTCAGAACTTGTCCAAGGTCACCTGGCTTCTAAGTGGTAAAGCCTAAATTCAAACTCACTCATTCAGAGTTCATTTCATATCCTTATTTGGGGAGAAAATGTTAAAATTAAAAACATAATAAAAAATCCAGAGTTCATCCTGTGATGGCTAGAAAGCTCGTGTAGAAGACCCTGGGTGGAGAAGGAAAGGTTCTATGATCTGCTCATAGCAGAGACACCAAGATCAATCAGAACAAATTATCCATCTTTGGAGAGAACCAATTATTTCCAGAGTAAAAAAAAAGGCCTATATAATATTTTAATTTATTCAGTTCTCCAGTTGATAATCTTTAAGAATCCAGATGGAAGGGTGACACTTTCATGTTTTTTCTCAATCTGCTCCTTTGTTCTCCCATCCCTTGTCTAATTTTTACCCTAATTTCTGTAATAATATGAGCTACATGTTTAACAAATATTAGTTTATTATCTTGATTCTTCTGTTTCCTAGATGTTTATTGTGATCAATAAAAGTATAACATCAATTCTGTATTTGTGAAGGGAAATTCGTGGGAATGTGTGGGAAAGAAACATGTAAATAGTCACTAGTTTCCAAGATACTTGCATAATAATAAAAAAAGCATTCATTCTTACCACAACACTGCAAGTCTATATTATTCACACCATTTTACATAGAGATAAACAGAGATTTAAAATCAAGTCCTAAGATCATGTGACCCACAGGGTATTTGCCATGAAGTTACTGCACTGTAATATCTAAGTCTGCTACAATGGGGGAAAGGTGGTAATTAATGACGTTCCTCAGCAGTGTCACAAAATGACACAATTAGGGAATAAATTCTAGATTTGAAGTTAATCTTCTCACTGCTATCACCAGAGGGTGCAGAACGCTGATCCTGCAGGCAAACACAGCCACCTGAACAACCACAAACAGCAGACAGTGGGAGATGGTGCTGGGGGCTGTGGCATTACAAGCCATTTCTGAGGCTACCCAGCAGCAGCTAAGGACTGTGAGAAGGATGAAAAGGCAGGATGGAGATATTGCTTCATAGTGTAAAGGACAAGAACAGAGAGCTGCAGAAAGATGTTGAGTCAGACCCCACCAGGACTAGATCTTTGACACCAGTCACAGAGTGAGCAGAGTCAGGACATTAACAGTAAAAGCCTCTTGCATATTCTTTAGAGCTCATCAAATATGACCAGAGTTATTTCATCAGGTGTACATGGTTTTTCTACTGACAACAGAAGAGTAAGGGCTGACTATATGGGCTAGTGCAAAAGTAATTGCGGTTTTTGCCATTAAAGTAGTGGCAAAAACCGCAATTACTTTTGCACCAACCTAATACAAACCTATTATCTTCATAAGGTCCTAAACTAAAGCACCCATGAAGGTGTTGCTTTGTACCTCTCTCTGGGTGCTGAAGTAACAAACATGACAACAGATGACCACCAAGACAGGTACACAAACTGGGTACACAGACTGCAGCTAGTTGCTGGGGCAAGGTTGGAGTGTTCTGCTTAATAGAAGAGGAATTTATTTTAATGGAAAGTGAAAGGAGGAGAAAGGAGCCAGTGGATTCTGTGGGGAAAGAAAAACAAAGTATGGTCTAGGGACCATACTGCCAGAAAGTGACTTTAAAGAACAGAAATGCCCAATTGAAGATTTTAAAGTTATTGTCTGTGGAATGTCTGATGAAAACACCCTCCTCTGCCCACAAAGGACTCTTCAGTAAAGTCTGCATTGTTCCCCAGTGTTTTCCATTAATGGATTCTTAGCAGAGAATCGACCAAGTGCTGAGCTGGGCATCTGGGTTGGTGCTAGGCAAAGACGGCTGCAGGAGCCTGGGGAGATGGGACAGCTGACACAGACAAGGCCTCCCAGTTGGGCATACCATTCACTGTGCTTAGAGTGAAGATTCTGATAGAAGTAGTGGGGAAGAGAAGAAGAAGAAACAAAAAGAGAGGATGAAGGAAAAAAAAAGAAAGAGAAGGAGGAGGGGAGGAAGGAAGCAAGCAGCACAAGGTTGTTTTTGAATGTGCAGAATTCTCTTTGGATGTGCAGAGCTCCAGAATTGAAATCAAGTGTCAAAGCCCTGCATTTTCTACTGAAGTGTAAGCATACAACAAAATCCCCGTTTCTAAAAAGTCAGCCCACTGTATGAACTCAGTCCACGCTGAATTCAGAAAGCAGAGGAAGCTTGAATGGTTCCCATGACACAGTGAAAACACCCAAACTGTCAGAAGGGCTTCACAAGCCTTCCACCAAACAGCTCCAGGCTACTGGTCTAACCTTATGTTCCACTTCCAGGAGCAGCTCTATAGTCTGCAGCATTTCACGCTGTATGCTGTCTCCCTCTGGACGTCCCTGTTGTCTCCCTTCTTCACCTACCTAAGTCTTTTGCATTCTTCAAGTTCCTGCTTGCATTATGCCAGCCCTCCCCACCTATCAGGAGATAGGTGCAATTCCCTTCCCAATCTCCTCACTCTGTATGTCTGTTGTCTAGATCATCTTAAGCCACCTATGCATCCATTTACAGACTCAGCACAGTGAGGGGACCTAATTGGTTCCCAATAAATGTAGATTGCCTTGAAGTTAAAGATGTTGTGTCTCTAACAATATTTGCAGTGAAGCTAAATAATCTGGCTTAACAAAGTGTTCCCTCTAGAGGTTTCCCCAGGAAGATAAGGAAAATCATATTGCAGTGATCTAACTCAGAATTCGGATGCAGCAAACCTAGCATGGCTGTCTTACAGGTTGCTCCTGTGACAGCTGGTGTCTGATTTAGAAGTTGCCTGCTCAACCAGATATGTGTTTCTGTTAGATCCCATTAGGAGGATGAAATAGTGCCCAACAGACAAAAAGTCCCATTGATCTCGTTTCATTCACCTACACTCATATCTGTGCCTATATGCCAGCCAGATCTAGTGTCACAATAACCAGAGCACCAAGTTTTTGAGGCGAGTCATGGGCTTGGGTGGGCACATTACAGGGGGCTTATTGGATGCTCTGGGAGATATGCATGCCAAGATGCCATTGGGGTTTCTAATTTCTTGGCCCGGGTCCTCATTGCACCAGCAGGAACCACAACTCCAGCGGACACCAGGGGACTGTCTGCGAGGCCCTTGTGTCAAGGCAGCAGATCTGATCTTCTGAACTCCAGGAATGCAGTGCCTGCCTCTTTTTTAATGCCCTAATTGGCACAGAAATTCCATCCTCTCGAGAAGACCACATGAGACAGAAAAGCAGTGTGGTGAACAAAGTGTCCTGAAATTGAAATGCTGCCCGTTTATTCCATGAGAACTTACACCCAAATGGAAATAAACATAACATTACAAAATGGTTTATGTCCTTTTTCTTATTTGCCTTTGCCAACATTATCCTTCAGAGCCACATACTGCCCTTTTTAAAAGACCCCTCTCAGATGGTGTCTGGACACAAACATCACTAACAGAAGAGCAGACACTGCTGAGCAGCATAGCCTGCCCCTGCTTCAGCTGGCTTCTTCCAGCTGGCACCATTTGAATATGAGGGAGGAAAAATGGTAAAGAAAAGAGCTGTATTAGACAGACAGGGAGAGTTAAAGGGAGACAGAGTGAGCCAGAAAGAAAGAGAAAGACAGAGGCAGGAAGGGAAGGAAATAAAGTCTGAGGCATAAACAAAGACAGAAGAATGTACAGACAGACATACAGAGCCTGGCAGAGCAGGCTGATGGACAGACAGACAGACCACCAAGGGTGCTCCAAGACACCCTTCACCCAAGCCACTTCCAGGGCTACTCTGGGCTAAAGGGCATCCAAGACCACTTTCCCCAAAATACCACTCCCTCTGCTCCCGATACACTTCCTCCACTCTGTCCTCTCCTAAAACACATCAGTCCTCTATGACTCCAGGTACTCAGAAAGACCCAGCCTAGGATGACAGCAACAACGAGATACTTCACAGACAGACTGAGTAGGAAATAGACTCAAGGAAAGAGACAAGGGGAAAATGTCCTGGGGAGAAGAAAAGAGAGTGAGAAGGAGGAGACAAGATGATGCTGTGACAAGGTGGGCTGATACGATATGGCTCTGTGTCCACACCCCAATCTCATGTTGAATTGTAATTCTTAATATTGGGGAAGGGACCTGGTGATTGGATCTTGGGGGTGGATTTCCCCCATGCTGTTCTCATGATAGTGAGTGAGTTCTCACAAGATCTGATGGTTTAAAAGTATGTGACATGTCCCCCTCCCTTGCTTGCTCTCTCCTGCTGTCATGTGAAGAAGGTCCTTGCTTCCCCTTTGCCTTCTACCATGATTGTAAGTTTCCTCAGGCCTTCCAGTCATGCTACCTGTTAAGCCTATGGAACTGTGAGTCAATTAAACCTTTTTCTTCATAAATTACCCAGTCTCAGATAATTCTTTATAGCAATGTGAGAATGGACCAATATAGAAAATTGGTACCAGAACTGGTACCCAGAGTGGGGCACTGCTATAAAGACAACTGAAAATGTGGAAGCAACTTTGGAACTGGGTAATGGGCAAAAGTTGGAACAGTTTGAAGGGTTCAGAAAAGATAGGAAGATGTGGGAAAGTTTGGAACTTCCTAGAGACTTACTGAATGGTTTTGACCAAAATGCTGATAGTGATATGGACAATGACGTCCAGGCTGAGGTAGTCTCAGATGGAGATGAGAAACTTATTGATTGAGAACAGGAGTAAAGTTCTCTCTTGCTATGCTTTTTTTTTTTTTTTTTGAGACAGAGTTTTGTTTTTGTTGCCCAGGCTGGAGTGCAATGGTGTGATCTTGGCTCACCACAACCTCCACCTCCTGGGTTCAAGCAATTCTCCTGCCTCAGCCTCCCGAGTAGCTGGGATTACAGCCATACACTACCACATCCGGCTAATTTTGTATTTTTAGTAAAGACAGGGTTTCTCCATGTTGGTCAGGCTGGTCTCGAACTCCTAACCTCAGGTGATCTGCCTGCCTCAGCCTCCCAAAGAGCTGGGATTACAGACGTGAGCCACCGCACCTGGCCATCTCTTGCTATGCTTTAGCAAGGTGATTGGTGGCATTTTACCCCTGCCCTAGAGATCTGTGGAACTTTGAAATTGAGAGAGATGATTTAGGGTATCTGGCAGGAGAAATTTCTAAGCAGCAAAGCATTCAAGAAGTGACCTGGCTGTTTCTAAAAGTGTACACTCATATGCATGAACAAAGAGATTATCTGAAACTGAAACTTATATTTAAAATGGAAGCAGAGCATAAAAGTTTGGAAAATTTGTAGCACAGCCATGTGGTAGAAAAGAAAAACCCATTTTCTGAGGACAAATTCATGGCTGCTGCAGAAATGTGCATAAGTAAAGAGAAGCTGAATGTTAATAGCCAGGACAATAAGGAAAATGTCTCTAGGGCTTTCAGATAACTTCATGGCAGCCCCACCCATCACAGGCCTGGAGGCCTAGGAGAGAAAAGTGGTTTCATGGGCCAGGCCCAGGGCCCTGCTGCTCTGTCAGCCTCAGGACATGACACCCTGCCTTCCAGCCACTCCAGCTCCAGCTATGGCTAAAAGGGGCCAAGGTGCAGCTGGGGCCATGGCTTCAAAGGGTGCAAGCCCCTAGCCTTGGCAGCTTCCATGTGGTGTCGGGCCTGTGGGTGTGCAGAAGGCAAGAGTTGAAGCTTGGGAGCGCCTGCCCAGAATTCACAGGATGTAAGGAAATTCCTGGATGTCCAGGCAGAAATCTGCTGCAGGAGCAGAGCCCTCATGGAGAACCTCTATTAGGGCAGTGTGGAGGAGAAATGTGGGGTTGGAGCCCCCATACAGCGTCCCCACCTGGATACTACCTAGTAGAGCAGTGAGAAGAGGGCCACCATCCTTTAGATGCCAGGATGGTAGATTCACTGACATCTTGCACTGTGCACCTGGAAAAGCCACAGGCACTTAACCCCAACTGTGGGTTTATCAGCTGTGGGGGCTGTACCCTGCAGAGCCACAGTGGCAGAGCTGCCCAAAGCCATGGGAGCCTACCCCTTGCATCTTCATAAATTATGCTGGCAGAGGGCAGAAGCATTGATGAAGTGTTTGTTTTAAATAGCAATTTTTAAAATTCTTGCTACTCTGAACTGTGGCTTCACCAAAGAACCCTATTTAAAATGTGGCAACACTCAGTGGAAATTTGCATGGGAACTTTGGCTGCAAAGCCTGCCTCAGGAAAGCAACCCTATTTAAAAACTGCTATATGAATGCTACTGTCTTTGTGTTTTCCTGGGTCACTAGCCTAGGAGACCACAGTTGAGAAAATGTAATGTGAGACATTGAGTCAAAGGAAATTATTTTGAAGCTTTAAGATTTAATGACTGCCCTACTGGGCTTTGGACTTGCATGGGGCCTGTAGCACCTATGTTTTGGCCAATTTCTCCCATTTGGAATGGGAGCATTTACCCATGCCTGTACCTCCATTGTATCTTGGAGGTAACTAACTTGTTTTTTATTTTACAGGCTCACAAGTGGAAAGGACTTGCCTTGTCTCAAATGAGACTTTGGACTTGGACTTTTTGGTTAATGCTGGAATGAATTAAGACTTTGGGGGAATGTTAGGAAAGCATGACTGTGTTTTGAAATGTGAGAAGGACATGAGATTTTGGAAGAGCCAGGTGCCAAATGATATGGTTTGGCTCTGTGTCCTCACCCAAACCTCATGTCAAATTGCAATTCTCAATGTTGGGGGAGGGACCTGGTGGGAGGTGATTGGATAATGGGGGTGGGTTTCCCCCTTGCTGTTCTTGTGATGATGAGTGAGTTCTCACGAAATCTGATGGTTTAAAAGTGTTTAGCACTTCCTCCCTCACTCTCTCTCTTTCTTCTGCTACCATGTGAAGAAGGTCCTTGCCCTTCACCTTCCATCATAATTGTAAGTTTCCTGATGCCTCCCGGTCATGCTTCCTCTTTAGCCCATGGAACTGTGAGTCAATTAAAACTCTTTTCTTCATAAATTACCCAGTCTCTGGTAGTTCTTTACAGCAGTGTGAGAACAGATTAATACAGGGGCTATCTCCTCCAAAGCCAACTTGAGGGAGTGGGGATGGGTATAGGGCTTCACCTGCACTGGGGTCCAGACATCCCAGGAGGAGGAGTGGGAGCCTTTCTCTGCACACCTTAGTAACTCTGGTGCCAGCTATCTGGAGATCTTTGAGTCCTCCAGCCTTTAGAGCTGACCCTTATTAATATTTAAATGATGGTGGCTTATATACACTTAAGTCTATAGTACTCGAGTATCATGATATTCTGCAACTCATATGCAAATGGCTCAATAAATAAATAAATATACAAATAAAAAGTTAAAACATATATAGAGAAAGATAAGTAGATATGGCAAATGTTAATTCTTGACTCTATGTTGTGGAAACACAGGATGTCAGAGGGCTTTCCTTTTAACATTTCAGGATGTTTAAACTTCTCATTTATTATAGGTTGGAATTGTTTTAAAAATAAAATAAGAAGACAAAACAGTGGGTGCAGCTTTGATATGGTTTGGCTCTGTGTCCCCACCTAAATCTCATCTTGCAGCTTCCATAATTCCCACGTGTTGTGGGAAGGACTTGGTGAGAGATGACTGAATCATGGGGGTGGGTCTTTCCCATGCTGTTCTCCTGATAGTGAATGGGTCTCATGAGATCTGATGGTTTTAAAAATGGGAGTTTCTCTGCACAAGCTTGCTCTTTGACTGCTGCCATCCACATAAGATGTGACTTGCTCCTCCTTGCCTTCTGCCATGATTGTGAGGCTTCCCCAGCCACATGGAACTGTAAGTCCCATTAAACCTCTTTCTTTTGTAAATTGCCCAATCTCGGGTATGTTTATCAGCAGAAAACAGACTAATACAAGCTTCTTTCCCAGACATGATGGAAAATACAGGGTGCACTCCTATTTCTTCCAGGCATTGCTTATGTAGAATCCACTGCATCACTTTCATCCTCCTGCTGAGTCTGCCACATTATTCTCCTCTCACATTTGCTGGTGTTCCCCCTTCTCTTTACTCCACATTGACCCAAAGATGGAACATTGCCCCTTCTTCCTGGATTCTCACAAACCCCACCCCCACAGAGGTTGTGACCAATCACCTTTACTACGGATTTGGAGGCAAAGATTGGGGGCAGGGCTTCTATTACAGAACATCAACAGACAAAATGGAATATTTTGCAATCAAAATTTAACTAATTTTGCCTTTACAGTTTAAAATGAATGATATACTTTACTATCTTATACTTGTAATATTATTTCTAATACAGTGAGAAAACTGAAGGGCAGCCTTGCTGTTTTTAGAGGTCCCCTGGCCAGCCCTAACACAAGGAGGGCCAGATTCAGGTATTTTTATGGGTCATCTCTTCTCAAGACCCAGCTCTGTCATGTTGCTCATCTGGTTCCCTTTCCTCCTTCACCCCCTCACTCCTCTGTCCACAAAAACTCTAAATTCAGCTTGATTTCTTATGCAGAGCCATTCAATTCTCTCTATATTGTGCCCTCTGCTTCCAAATGGTGTGGCTGCTTGTACAGTAGGAGGGGAGCTGCCCCCTACGGAGCCACATATCTATTAATTCATTTGGTTAAGAAGAAAACGATTTGGCCCTAAGAGCAATTATGCTAGCAGAGGGCAGAAGCATTGATGAAGTGTTTGTTTTAAATAGCAATTTTTAAAATTCTTGCTACTCTGAACTGTGGCTTCACCAAAGAACCCTATTTAAAATGTGGCAACACTCAGTGGAAATTTGCATGGGAACTTTGGCTGCAAAGCCTGCCTCAGGAAAGCAGCCCTATTTAAAAAGAACTATATGAATGCTACTGTCTTTGTGTTTTCCTGGGTCACTAGCCTAGGAGACCACAGTTGAGAAAATGTAAAGAAGTCTACCCCCAGCTCATTTTCCCAACCTGGTTATCTACCCAACTATCATTTGTATTCTTGACTCAGCCCTCCCGCTGACAGCTCTATTCAGCCACCTTGGCTTCTATTCAGTCTCTTGGACCCAGATCTCAAATCCCCTTTGGGGCCTTTCTTTGTTCATTCCTACTACAGGGTCGAGGACCTGTTCTGGATCTACTCTGTTCCTGGAATCTCTGCTGTCCATGCATTGTCTGCAATGTTTGGCCTCCTGTGAACAGGACTCAATGACCTCTGTCCCTTATATCACTTTGCCACCCCAAACGTGCACAGCCAGTGTGAAAACCTTCAGGAACAGAATCCTTGCCCTGTCACTTCCTCCACAGTCCCAACTCTCACAGAAGTTTCTTGTCAGAGAGGCAAGTTCCAATTCTTCACTTTGGGGGAAGCCACTGCTCTCTCTGCCTTGTTTCTGTAAGGTCCTCTGAACAGGCTACACCATGGTTGAGCCATTGTGACTTCTGTGACCCACACATACAGGCCTCCTGCAGTCACAAAGCCTGGAGCAACAAGAGAAGCACTAAAGAAGAAGAAACAGCTAGTTCCTGCCTTAACTGATTAACCGACCTTGCAACAATCCACCAATGTGATATGTTCCTGCCCTACCCTAAATAATCAATTGACCCCGTGATATCGTGCATTGTGACCTTCTCCCACCTTGTGACTATGCACCCTGTGACATTCTTCCCCTGCCCAAAAAAACTGCCCCTAACTATAACTTTCCACTGCTTACCCCCAACCTATAAAACCAGTTCCACTCCCACCACCCTTCGCTGACTCCTTTCTCGGACTCAGCCCACTTCCACCCAAGTGAATAAACAGCCTTGTTGCTCACATTTAGCCTGTTCAGGTTGTCTCTTCAATTAGACATGTGCATAACAATTTCTAGAACTTTGGATCATCAGAAAGAACCGTGGAAACATCACTGGTCTAAGACCAACCAGAGCCCTCCTGATTCTGAGCAAGACAACCTTGGAGTCTTTTGTTTGCAATAAACTGCAAACTTCAGAACTATAATAAGAAATAGAGACTTATTCAAGGTTCTCACTCTCCCATGCCCTATTAAAGGAAGTACCAGGAAATATTTAAATAGCACCTGCACCCCTGGATTGAGGCTTCTTCAGCTGCAGAGCCATCCAACTCCAGAGATGCTAGAGCACCGATTAGAGCCACCAAAACTCTGTGAGTCATCAGAACAACTCATACCAGGGCAGGGCACCCGTCTCTGCACTCTTATTATTTCATTCAGGCCAAAAGTTACAGTCATAATCTTGTCTTATCAGATTTGGGACACTCTGGAACAAATGTCATCCTAATTTTGGTAGAAACATAAAAGCAAGTAAGCATGATTTATAAACAAAGGGCTTTCAGCCTAGGATTTGCAAAAGTTCTCCTTCACTTTTATAATTTAGTCTATCTACAGATGGACATTTAGACCTTATTGAACCTTTCCAAAAATTCTGCAACTAAGAGTCACAGCCTGTTAATCCTATCTGCTTTCCTGGAGTCAGGGGGTCTCTTATAACCACTACAGGCCAGCAGGTGCTGTTCTAGGAAAATCTGTCTTCTTTGAGGAGCTTCTTCCCCCATACCGTGCTCTCACATGTACACCCCTGTAGTCTATCTCAGTGACTGGTGACCTCTTCCTCCTGGGCCAGAGTCCTTCCCCCGGGATGGTATAAATAAAGCTCAGAAGAGACAGCTCTTTCCTCTCCTGAGATAAGATTTGAAAACTTTGAGTTCAGAACCACAAGCTTCCCCTGTGTCACAGGGCAAACCCCAAAATTGGGGTCAGCCCAGGGAGCCAAGTGGGTCCTTAGCTATATGCAGGAAAGAATTCAAGAGCAAGCCAACTGAGTAAAGTGAATACACATTTATTAAGAAAGTAATGCAATAAAAACGTGGCTACTCCATAGGCAAGGCAGCCTTGAGAGCTGCTGGTTGGCTATTTTTATGATTTATTTCTTGATCATATGCTAAACAAAGTGTGGATTATTCATGAGTTTTCCGGGTAATTTATTGGGGGTGGGGAGTGGGGTGCCAGGTTGCCATGGCATTTGTAAACCCTCATGGCACTGGTGGGAGTGCCTTTTTGCCTGCTAGTGTGTTATAATTAGCATATAATGAGCAGCAAGGGTAACCAGAGGCCACTTCTGTTGCCTTCTTGGTTTTGGTAGGTTTTGCTCAGCTTCTCTACTGCATCCTGTTTTATTGGAGGGGTCTTGTGTCCTGTGTCTTGGGAAACCAGTGCCGCCAAACTCCTATCTCTCACCTGTGCCCACTGCACATCCCCAGTTTACCTGCAGGAGGAGAGAATGAACATAACACAAACAAGAGCAGCGGAGGTTGAGTGACCCTGCGGGTGCCCGAGGTTTCGGCATGAGAAGTTCTCAGAAGAGCCCTGGGCACAGCCTTCCCCAGGTTCTGCTTTTAGGTTCTGTTTTTCTATTCTGATGGTGGTGTTGACTTTCTAAACCACCCTGATCATTCCAATAAATCTTTTCATGTTTAGACGGACTCAAGCTGGTTTTCTATTACCTGGAACTCAAAGAATCCTAACTAACAAATGGCCCATAATTTATCTTCATCATTCAAATAATTACTATGTGCCAAATATTACATCAGACCTTGAGGAAATGTGGATAAATAGGTTGGCCTCTGCCCTTAAGGCATTCAGAATCCAGAGGAAAGAGGCATGGAGTAGCACTCCTTTCCCTGAGTTCCCAGTTCCTGGACTTCCCACCTTGCATGCCAATGAGTTGTGCACGGGACACTCCACCCCACTGTGTCCCCCGGGGGCAGTGGCTGCCCTTTTTGCCCCTTAAATTCCCATTACCTATGGCAATCATAAAGACCCTATGAAGCCTTGTTATGGGAATAAGTGAAATGCAGTAATAACAGTAATGCTGCTTTATGGTTTTCAAAGCCCTTTCAGATAAATCATCTCAAATGTCAAGAATATGCAGTTTCAGGGATCTTTATAGCACAAAATTGACGTTTTCTGGGCATCAGAGCCAAATAAAAACAATGTTCAACTTCCTTCCTTTTCTTATCTAATCTTAATTTGGCTTTCTAAATAGGCTTCCTGCCTATGAAAAGAATGGGCTGATGGTGGGGAGCTGGGGAGCAGGAAGGGTGATAAAGGTACCTGGGTAACTTGGTCACATTTTCTGAAAATCCAATGAATTGGTTTCAGCTGAAGAGAAATGTCAGGGCCTCAGGTACCCAAAGGCCTGATCCTCTGTGAAAGAAAATACCATCTCGTGATCCCAGACTCACTACACCAAAGGGAAAGTTAAGCTTGGACAATAGAAGGCCACATACCTCCCCAATGGCCTCCTGCAGAAATTGCTCACAAGGAAATTCCCTGTGAGCCCCTAAATCTTTTAGGACAGCAGTCCCCCAAACTTTTTGGCACCAGGGACCAGTTTCCTGGAAGACAATTTTTCCACGGATTGGGGCAAGGGGGAGGCATGGTTTCCGGATGAAACTCTTGCGCCTCAGATCATCAGTCATTAGTTAGATTCTCATAAGGAGTACATAAACTAGATCCCTCACATGAGCAGTTCACAATAGGGTCCGTGCTCCTATGAGAATCTAATGCCACTGCCGATCGGCCAGGAGGTGAAGCTCAGGTGGTAATGCTCCCTGGCCCACAGCGCACCTCCTGCTGTGTGGCCCGGTTCCTAATAGGCCACTTAATGGTACCCGTCCATGGACTGGTGGTTGGGGACCAACCCCTGCTTTAGTATATATATCACCCCATAAACTAACCCTAAAACCAAATTCTGTTGAATTACTTTCTGACAATGTCAATTGCTTGTTTAATTTCACAGGACAAGGACAAGACCAGAAATCATCCCTCTGTCTACCCTGAGATGAATGTATAACTGGCTTTTCCCTCTATTCCCTCTTTTCACATGTTTGCTTTAGCTTTTTGTTTGTTTGTTTTTGAGACAGGGTCTTGCTCTGTCATCCAGGCTGGAGGGCAGTGGTAAAATCATAGTTCACCGCAGCCTTGATCTCCTGAGCTCAAGGGATCCTCCTGCCTCAGCCTCCCAAGTAGCTGAGATTACAGCCATGTACCACTGTGCCTGACTAATTTTTTTTATTTTTTAACACTCAGGGTCTTGCTTTGTTGCCCAGACTGCTCTCAAACTCCTGGGCTTAAGTGATTCTCCCACCTGGGCCTCCTAAAGTGCTGGGATCACAGGTGTGAGCCACTGCACTGGACATTCACTTTAATGTTGTGTAAAGTGTACGATTTACTGAGTGGAAGACGATGTATAATTGACTTTTTCTCTAGCCCCTCTTTTCACATGTAAACTGTAGATTTACTGAGCCTAATCAGAGCCTCCCAAGAATGTAACCACCTGCCTCCTCTTCCTTTTTTTTCTTTCCTGCTTATTCTTTCCCCTTTACTGATGTTCCCAAAACCCCCTTTGGAAAAAGCACAGATCACAGATGCTCCTGTGACTTGTATTTTTTCCCAGGCACATCTTTAACCTTGGCTAAATAAACCTCTATCTATTGAGATCTGCCTCAGTCACTTTTTGGTTAATAGCTCCAAGAGTGAGCTGGCAACCAAAGTTCAGGGTCTGCAAAGCCAAAGCCTCATTCATTCAACTCATTCAATCCATGAGCTCTATTGCATGTCAATTTATACCAAGCACTATGGTAATGCTCATGACTATATCCACTCTCATCAGGATTTTACCACTGAGTACAGTGGTTCTTGAATTGACCTGTGCCCTGGAATCACCTAGACAGCTTTTAGAAATACTGATCCCTGGATCCCACACCCAGAGACTAATTCATTTAGTCTGAGATGTGATCTGGATAGCAGGAGTTTTTAAATGTCCCCAGGCAACTCTAATGTGTGGCCCAGGTTGAGGCCACTGGTCTCGAAGAGGAAGATGAAAAAGCAGAGAATCACCAGAAAGGGTCTAAGCACCTGATGCAACGAAATCATGTGGGGCCCTCGCAGCCCAGGCTCAGGATCCTCTGAGAGGCTCAGGAGCCCAGAGAAGGAACACCTCAGATGAGACCTGCCAGGTCATGCCGAATGGCCAGGTGAGGATGTTGGGAAGATGGGAGAAGAAGAGTGTTCTGGGCAAATAGAACAGCCAGTAAATGCCAGAAGAAAGTGCCCTGAAGGGAGAGAGAGCCTGGTGCATTGGCAAACAGAAAATGTCCCTACAGCAAAGGAGAGGCAGGAAGTGATAAATTGAGCTTGGAGAGGTGAGTAAAGATCAAAACACAAAAACCGAAGTTTTGAGATGCAATTCTGAAGACAGTGAGGAGGCATTAGAAGGTCTGCAGCAGGAGAATGAAAATGACCGGATGTGGGTAGACAGAGCACTCATCGTCTTTCTCTCACACTCTTGGAGAATGACTAAGAATGACTCTTAGGCTCAAGCCTGTAAGCAGAAAACAGCATGGAAACAGCATGGTTAATGCAGATAGGTGATTGTGTTAATGACGTATCACTTTACTTTTTAAAATCTTGTTTGTATCTAGTCACTGGGTTTGATATATTTATAACCTTCTTTTTCTCCCCAGGAGATCAAAGCAGCTGCATCATCTCATTAACCTTCACTCAGCATTCCTGGAGGAGATTGCCAGGTAAATTATATTAGGGAAAATTTGAAACACTTAAAGTTAGAAACATTTGCCAAAAACTCAGTGTGATAAGCTGAGAAAACGCCAAGTTCTGGGGCTGCTTTTTTCCCTGATTCTTCAGGTCCGATTTATCTGCATGATGACATTGTTAAGAAGAACAGGTCAGTTTGGAGCATCTCTGCAGAACAGGGCAGTGCCGAGCTTCAGGCTAACCTGCACTTAGAGAAAAATCAGAGGGAAACAAAATTGCTTTTTGCTCAAGCAAACTAACAATTTCAGTTCCTGGGAAAATAGTCAGTTCATGAACTGAACTATGAGAGAAATGATTGCACTGGCTCCCAGAGGAAACAGGATCTTGCCAACTCTCCCACTGCTAATAAAAATTTTAGACTATTTTACATTTGCTCTTATAAGGGAGAGACTAGATATTGCTTATCTAAAGCTAAAACACTTTGAATTTGATTTGACCTGGTAGATTTTTGCTAACTCAGCAACTACACATTGAAACTGGCCCATTTATTCTGTTTTGAATCAGTCAACTGTGTTTCCCAACATACTGCCAACTCTTGTACGCCCAGAACTGATTTTCTGCTGCTCTTTCCTTAAGTTACCTCTTACCTGCTCACTTGAAAAAGGACATTTAAATTTGCCTTTCAGTTCCAGTGCTGAGCTCAGCCCACTGCCAGAGATCAGACAAAAATGTCAGAGCATGGATTACACCAGTGCTTCTCAGACTATAATGTACTCCCAAATTACCTAGGGATCGTGTTAAAATGCACACTGGTAGGCCTGAGGATGGCCCCGGATTCTGCATTTCTAAGGAACTCCCAGGTAATGCCAGTGTTGCTGGTTCCAGGGCCATACAGTGTCTACTGGTTCTGAAGCTCTGAGACGATTGCTCCTCTTAAAACTCTCTCCCGCTCACCCTGCTTCAATTTTCATTATCACGGAATCATCTGAGTCTTAAAGACCTTTTGCCCTTCCAGTGTCTCCTTTAAAAAACATACTCCCTGGAGGATTAATACTTGATGCTCTCTCTCAGCTAACAGTATCAGGGATTAAGTTTCAGCTAGTTGAAATCCAGACCAAAATGCAGTAAGTCAGGACTGTGGATGCTGAAGAGAAAAAGGCAGCAAAGAACACAGAAAGGACCTAGTAGTGACTTTATCCTTCCCAATGAAAGAGAAACAAAACATGAAGCCACTCAGAGGAGTTTTAAACCACAGGACGTCATCGGGAACGCATGCAGAGCTATAGCCTTGGCAATAAATCCCACTTCGGCCCCACGATTGGAGGCAAATTAGGTCGCATTTTGCATCTGTTTCCTAACCTGTAAAATGGAGAGGACAATACACACCCCATTGTACCTCAAGTTATGGTGAGAATTAAAAACGAAACATTTAATCCTAGATACTGCCAAGCACCTAGTATGGTAGTTCTAATCATTACTCAAAATATAGTCAAAATGTAATTAACAATGCCTGTACAACTTACGAAATCAGATTAGCTGGAGTGTGGGGGTGAAGGGAATACAGTTTATCACACAGTCCTCCAACCCCTTCTCTGTTATTTGCCTTTTTGTATCTTGGGTCCCATGATAGTTTTCCTCTGCTCCTTTCCTCAACATTTGATTCTAATTTACTTGTAGCATTTTCCCCTAGGGAAATGTCCTATTCAAGAATAAGAAAAGCATCAGGAGTTACCATGAATTCCTACTGGGATACCTTGCTTAATTAGAAGACACCACTGTAAATCCATTACTTCACTTGCCCTTTACTAGCTGACCTTGGACAAATAATTTTCTCATACTTTTTTTTCCCTCTGTAAAATGGAAACAACAGCAGCTATCTCATAGGGTCATTGTAGAGGCTTCGACAGAATATTGTATATGGCCCCTTGAATATCGTAAATTGGAGTCTTCTGCCTCAGAATCCCCCCATCAATGTCCCTTTGCTCAATTGCATCAAATAGGCATTATCCTTGGGAGTAAACAGACCAAGCTAACAATGAATTCTAGCCTTATTTCTTCTTTTTCTTTTTCAAACTTGAAATGCTCACTCCTATTTTCTCAACTTTTCTCCAAATTTTAGCAGCCCAAAGAACTGTTATTGGAAAAGCTGTATCAAATATAATGTTTTTGAGCTGTTCTTTTTTAACAACAGGTCTAAATGGGACAATTTCAAATTTCTAAGGAAGTCAGCATTTTAGCCACTCAGAGGTGGATGGGAACGGCTCTCAAGAAATGGAGGCATATAAAAAAGAATGAGATCCTGTCATTTACGACAACTTAGATGGAACTGGAGAACATGATGTTAAGTGAAATAAGCTAAGCACAGAAAGATAAATGTCACATGTTCTCACTCATGGGCAGGAGCTAAGAGAAAAACATAAGTTGAATTCATAAAGAGTAGAATGATGGTTACCAGAGGCTGAGAAAGATAGCAGAGAGGGGAAGACAAGGTGGGGAATGTTAATGGGTACAAAAATACAGTTAAGACGGAATGAAAAAGGTCTGGTATTCAGTAGCACAATAGGGAAACTATAGTTAACAATAACTAACTTATTATATATTGTAAAATACCTAAAAAAGTGGATAATATGGTTTGGCTGTGTCCCCACCCAAATCTCATCTTGAATTATAGCTCCCATAATCCCTATGCCTCATGGGAGGGACCTGGTGGGATGTAACTGAATCACGAGGGCAGGTTTTTCCTGTGCTCTTCTTATGACAGTGAATAATTCTCACAAGTTCTGATGGTTTTATAAAAGGACAGTTCCCCCGCACACATTCTCTTGCCTGCCACCATCAGACCTTCGCCTTCTGCCACAACTGTGAGGCCTTGCCAGCCATGTGGAACTGTGAATCAATTAAACCTCTTTCTTTTATAAATTACCCAGTATCAGGTATGTCTTTATTAGCAGCATGAGAACAGACTAATAGAGTGAAATTGGAATCTTCCTAACACAAAGAAATGGTAAACACTTGTAGTGATGGACATTTCAATTACCCTGATTTGATCATTACACATTGTATGACTGTATCAAAACATCACATGTACCCCATAAATATATACAACTATTATATGCCCATAATAATTAAAAATAAAATGTAAATGATTAAAAGAATTTCTTAATTTATTTATATATATTACTTTTATAATGTATAAAAGTAATAATTACAATAATTGTCAAAAATAAATGGAGGTGTTAGGAACAATACTCTGGCAGGATCACAATGAGGTCTGGAGAGGAGCTCTTTCTTTCCCCTTTGGAACTCAAATCACCCCAATCCAACAATCAAAAGCAAAATTGCCAACATATGTTTTGTTTTCCATCACATGATGTTCAATTTGGGCCATGATAATATTTCTAAAATCCCATTTAATATAAATTTTGTTTTATATGAGCTAACAGATGGATCCTGAAAGCTACAGAACAGAGTGGCTGTACGGTATGTCATAAGTCACACTGGTAGGGTGACAGGCTCCAGGTTTCTATGTGGCTTGGGAAGCTATTAAAAAATATGAAGAAAATCAGTTCAATATTAGGTGTTTTTAAAGTCAAAAAAATCCTAATTTGGAAATCTACAGGCTGTTCATCTTATTTTTTTTTTTTTGACATGGGAAATGAAATGTTAAAATACCACTTGAATAGACAACCACCTTTCAATTATCTCATCCTCCATGGGCCCCAGTTTCCTTATCTATGAAATGAGGCTCGTTTTAGGTCAGAAGTGGCAGAGATTTCATTTTGTGTGCTATCCCTAACCCATGACAGCAGCTACTGAGGCCTGGACTGAGAGGTCTGAAGCTCTGTATCAGTCAGGGTTCTCCAGTGAAACAGAACCAATAGAACGTGTGTGTGTGTGTGTGTGTGTGTGTGTATGTGTGTGTGTGTGATTTCTTATAAGCTATTGATTACAGAGTCTGAGAAGTCCCAGGATCTGCTATTTGCACTCTGGAAACCCAGGAATTCCAGCGCTGTGTTTTCTGGAAACCCAGGAATTCCAGTGCTGTGTTTTGAAGGCCTGAGAGGTGGAGAGCCAATAGTGTAGATTTCAGTCTGAGTTCGAAGGCCTGAGAACTAGGAGCAGGCGGTAGACTGATGTACAACTCAAGCAGTCAGACAGAGAGAGGGTGAATCCAACCTTCCCTCACCCTCTTGTTCTATCCACGCCCTCAATGAACTGGATGAGGCCCACCCACACTGGGAAGTCTGCTTTCCCCAGCATACCAATTCCAATGCTCATCAGACATCTGGGCATCCTGTGGCCCCATCAAGTTGACACAAAATTAACCATCATAGATAGGCTCTGTCTGAACTTGTGTCACAGTAGATAATTAATATCTGTTAGGAGTCTAGGGCAGAGTTGGTTAGAGTTGTGTCAATCATTTGTAACACATGTGAATTAGATGGTCACTGATGTCCTTTGCTTTCTCCGTAAGTATTGAGTCTGATTTGCCTACCACAAGATGAAGGGCACATGTGGAGGGGGAGAAGCAGAAGATCGGATTGGAAAGCCCGAGAGTCATCTGGAGGTGCCCTAAGAGTGTAGCTTTGGATAACAGACATCCTGAAAGCTGGCTTGCCTGCCACTGAACACCACATGCAAATTCAAGCCCAGTGAATATGTGTGGTCTCAACTAAAACAAAAAAAAAGTTTTTTAAAAACCAATACAGATTTAGGCGCTCACAATTCTCTCAGCAACTGTAATGGGTTGAATGGTGGTCCCCAACATTATGTCCATTTCCTAACCCCTGGAACCTGTGACTGCGACCTTCTTTCAAAAAAAGGGTCTTTGCAGAAGCAATGAAGAGATCAGATCATTCTGGGTTACCCAGGTGGGCAATGAATTTAATGACGAGTACCTTTGTAAGAGACAGAAGAGGAGAAAACACATGAGGAGGAGGAGGGACTGTGGCCACTGAGGCACACTGGAGCCATGCATCCAGGGAAGCCGAGGCACGCTGACATTCACCAGAAGCTGTCAGAGGCAAGGGAGGGTTCTACCCTAGAGCATTAGGAGGGAGTGCAACCCTGCCAATAATCTCATCTTTCAATTCTGGCCTTCATAACTGTTTTAAGCCACCAAGATGGAGGTAACTTTTATGGCTGCTGGAGGAAACTAACACAGCAGTCTACAAAGGCAGTAGAGCAGCTCAAGCTTGGCCACAGGAGGAGTCAGGCCTTGTGCATAGGACATGGGCTCAGATCCCTACCACCCTTCCCAACTCCCCTGCTCTGCAGATCCCCTCCTTACACAGGATCCCCCAAGTAATCAGCACCCCCTGCCTGCCTTCCTTTGGGCCTTGCCCCTCATCTGCGCCATCTCCGCCCTCAGACAGCCTCACCCAGGCTGCTCCTTGGGCCTACCTTGACCTCGGCCAAGTTCTCTAGTCCAACTCAGCTGCCAGGCTAGTCATTAATCATAATTCTATTTGCGCAGGATGCACATGGCCATGTTGGAGAGTCTGCCAAGCTATGCTGCTTCTCCTTTATTACCCAAGTGACAACTTGCAACTGCACACACAACCCTGCCAGCACTTGGCAGCTGAGGAACGGAGCAGGAGAGGCAGGGAGCACGCCAGCAAGTAAGTGCCCTAGAATAATGTCCGACAAAGAACCTTTCCTCTTCACACCGCAGGGTGAATTTGGAATTTGGTTAACAATCATTTATTGTATGTGGTCCAACGCTGGAAGAGAGGATTTTGAATGTTCCCAACACAAAGAAAGGATCGATGTTTGAGCTGACAGATATGCTAATTACCTATTTGATCACTAAACATCATATGCATGTATGGAAATACTCTGTACCCCGTAAGTATGTATAATTATTAGGTGTCAACTAAACATATAAAAAAAGAAACTTTCCTCTCCCAACTTGCAACAGATAATGCACAAAAGGGGTCATTTCTTAAATGTCATCTTTATAGCCTCTGAATTTCAATCCACAGGAAGAGCATTCACAGTAACAACAAGTGGTAGAAACCATTCACATCTTCGGATGCTGTTGCCCCTATCCTATCTTGTTCTAATGATGTATACTGCTTGCACACACCAAGGAAATCTAAAATTCATCATATAGCCAACCATACCCCCTAACTTGAAACTGGTACATTCCACCTCCACTTCTCATTTCATCCACAGCCATTTCTTTACATTGAGACCTCACCTCAAAAATAGAACAAGCTGTCTTGTAAGCTGGGTCTTCCCCCACTGTCACATAACATGGCAAGGGACTAAGATGTCATCTGGCTCCTGTGTTATGATGAGAAATGTGAGGGAAAAAAAACTAGGCCAAAAATTCTGCTTGCTAGGTATTATGATACAATACTGTATATTACTAGAGTCTACTCTTGGCCATGTGTGTCAAGAGTAGTGATGTAGACCAATACTTAAAATCTGGGAGACACCAGTTTTTTGTTATAAGAAAGGGATAATTAGAGCTTCCTTGCATAATTAGAGTGGGAATCAACATACCAAGTCTAGGGCTCACACATAGCAAGTCCTCAGTGAATATCAGCCACTGGCATTCCTGTTGCTGTTATTGGGATTGCTGTTAAAACCACCCTCCGCAAAGATATGTAATGGTTTGTTTCCCTCCATCTCCTACCTGCCCTCCACTATTACCACTTGCCTCCACGTTTGTTCATCTAATGACGAAGGGAGGGATCAAGATGATAGAAGAAATGAAAGCAGAAACTTGGTTCCTGCTGGATCAGAGAAAGGGCCTTAGCCATTCAAAGACTAAAAGGTGCATTTGTCTATCAACCACTTTGCTTAACTCTGTTCTGTATTCTGCACGCAGAGTCATTATGAGACACTTCTGCTTCAGAAAGCACAGCAGCCTAAATGGCACTTGATTTTGTCTCCAAAACCACCAGCCTACATATAAAATATGCATCACCCCAAGAAACCATCTTGCTTTGTGAATAATTGGACACATGACTACAGAATGACACCGTCCAGACAGCCCATGCTGCCCTAATCCCTTCCCTGTAAATGGGAAGGTGCTGCCAGTTTTCTTTGGCCAAGCACAGAGGAAGTGTTTCCGTTTCTGTTCCCTCCAGCCTTGATGTTTGTCCACTGAAAGCCAAGCCTTGTCCTACCTAGGGTCCTGGCTCCGCGCAGTGCATTAAGGAAACCATGATGCCTCCCACTGTTCCCCCTTCAACCCTAAGCTTTGTCCCCTTATCTCAGCACCTGGATCCTCCCTTCAGCTCCCCCACTCCTCTCCTGACCTCTCTATGCAGCCATACCCTTCTGTTACCTGCACGAACCTAGCCCACAGCACAAAAAAAAAAAAAAAAAAAAGCAGGTTGCTAACCTTGTGTATGACGTCCTTAGACAAACTTCAACCCTCCTGATTGGTCCATCAATTTCCCTTCATGCTATGGTAGTGGTAACCAGATCCTGGGTAGTATGCCTGGTCAGCTGGGCAATGCTTCCACTTTCACTGCAATTTCATCACTCCAGTCAAAGTCGTCACTCATCACCTTGACGTCAGCCAATCTCTTAGAAATGCGTCTGATGAACTAATCACACATGCACATAAGTGGCTGAGAAAGCAAGGTTTTCCCCTGGGGACTGGTAGCAACTGGGGTAGGCATTCCCCTCTTTCTAAGGGCCATTCCTTGGGGTCTGCTGTTGGCCAAAACATTGGGACCACAACCTTTGTACACTCCTAAAAATGAATTATTTTAACTCAGGTCAGCCACTTGGTATATTTGTTGGCTAGGGCTGCCATAACGAAGTATCACAAACTGGGTGGCTCAAACAACAAGAATGTATTTTCTCCCAGGCCCTGGAAGCTAGAAGTCTGCAATCAAGGTCTCAGCAGAGTGGATTCTTTCTGAGGGTTCTGAGGGACAATCTGTTCCATGCCCCCTCCCGGAGATTCTGGTAGCCTCAGGCATTCCTTGACTTGTAGATGTCTACAATGTGAAGACTGTCTTCACATTGTCTCCCTCTGTGCATGTCTGTCTCTGTGTCCAAATTTTCCTTTTAGGTAAGGACATCAGTCATATTGGATGAGGGCCACTGTAATGGCCTCATTCTAATTTAATCATCAGCAAAGGCCTTATTTCCAAAAAGGTCCCATTCACAGGTCCCAGGAGTGAGGACTCCAATATCGTTTGGGGAGACAAAATTCACCCCTAATACTTGGGTATAGCATATTCTTATTTGGGTCAAGGATGCATTCCTCAAGACCCCCACAGAATTTAAAATTTTCATAATACAAAATTAATTTTTCTAAAGGTAAAACAATTGTGGAGGGACTACAATCTCAAAATGTATTTAATCAATTAATTAGTTTATTTACTTATTTATTTATTTTTGAGACGGAGTCTTGCTCTGTCCCCTAGGCTGGAGTGCAATGGCGTGATCTTGGCTCACTACAACCTCCACCTCCCAGGTTCAAGCGATTCTCCTGCCTCAGCCTCTCGAGTAGCTGGGATTACAGGTGCCTGCCACCACATCCAGCTAATTTTTGTATTTTTAGTAAAGACAGGGTTTCATCACGTTGCCCAGGCTGGTCTGGAACTCCTGACCTCAAGTGATCGGCCCACCTCAGCCTCCCAAAGTGCTGAGATTACAGGCATAAGCCACCATGCCCGGCCTCAAAATGTATTTAATCCACAAATATGTAGCATGTTTGCTTTTTAATATTTCTTTATTTTCTCAATATTTTCTCTAAAGTTTCCCTTTGGGGACTCAAATTTACATAACCTCTACCACAAAGTGACTGATTTTTCAGCACAAGTCCAGGCAATATGGCTTAATGACAACTTAGATGATATTATGTGATTCAAAAAGTTTTAATTTTTAAGTAGCAATGAATATTAAAATAACAGTACAAAAATAACCAAAATCCCTTGCAGAAATTCTGGTGCATATAAACATGAGAGTGATCCACAGCCACCAACAATGGAAGCCACATGTTTCCATTAACCAGCTGAAGCAGCACTGTCATCTGGCAACGGCATGAACACAGCAGACAATTCCAGTGGAGGCCCTGCTTTGAAATTGCGTAAATGATTTACACTTTTTTTAATCTGGAGAATTATTGGGGTTTTTTCAAATTTATAGTGTGAACACAGCAGACAATTCTGATGGGTCCCCTGCTTTGAAATTGTGTAAATGATTTACACTTTTTCAAATTTGGAGAATTATTGAGTTTTTTCAAATGTGCATAGCCAATTGAGACTTCGTTAATATTTTTAGGTCCCACTATTTCAAATTCATATCGTTCAAAATTGCATTCAGTGCCCCTGCGCTGTGTAACTAGCACTTTTCCTTCAGGAGGAAGAATCACAAGGCAGAACTACCCAGAGGAAGTGAGGCGGCGCAGATGGCGGCTACATGTGTGGTTACAGAGGCCAGTCATGTATAGATGAGGATAGAAATGGGTTTTAGATATTTCTCTGATCCTTGGTCTTTATGTTGTTTATTATCTGGCCCTCTCTACCTAGCTCTGAAGGCTGACACAAGAAATACTACTTTTATTGCATGTTCTTTTGTCCTCCCCTTCTCCTGGCTACCAAAATAGGCCTGTCATCTCTTGATATAAAAGCTCAGTTCCTAAAGCAAAATGACCTAAAGGCAACACGAGGGAGGCAATAAATACTCAGCAATGTGGTGTCGTGGTTGACCGTGAACCAAAAGTCCTGAGACTTGGCTTTCAGTCTTGGCTCTGCCTCCAACCGGTTATACTTCCTGGAATAATTTGTTTAACTTCTCTGGGTTCCTACTCCTCCATAGTAAATGGCTTGTACATTTTTGCTAAATTGATGGAATGCCAAAGGCAACACACCATTGAGAATTGCTCAGCAATTCTCTCACAGAAGCATGGGTGATGTGATGAGGATCTCTGTCACAAGTCTTCTCATCTCCTCCCCACTAAACCCATGGTTTTCCTGAGTTTCCCAAGCAGTGCTGAGGCCTCACATGCCCAGAAGAGCAAGTAGGGCTGTTCCCACCAGTTTTGCCAGCTGTCTCATCCTCAAAGGCCTCACACAGCTCAGCTACCCCAGCTTTACAGTGTATGTTCACCCCAACCCCAGCAGGGAAGCAAAGGCTACCTTGGATGCATTGCACTGACCCTGACACCTTGACAGGGCAGCAGGTCTTGGACAGGCCCATCCTTGGGCTTCTGGATAGAAGGGCCCTAAATAGATACGGTATCTTCTGAACTAAAACACGTGATTTGCTTCACAAGAGACTGGTGAGTTTTGAAAGTAAAATAATCTAAAAAATATAAAAATCAAATCGCATTTAGCAAAGCCTCTAATTAATTGTCCTAATCAAAAAGGAACAAAATTGCATTAGATTCATCTACCTAAGAAAATCCATAATGGGGCATATGGTTACACATTTCCCCGATCAGTGAGCAACAGGAATGCTCTCCTCCCTAACCCAAACCATCTCTACTGTTATTTCCACAGATGAGCCCCATTTCTTTTTTCCAAAATCTTTCCCTCTCTCTATAAAGGAAGACATTCCTCTTCAGCCTCGTGAAAAAATAAACAAAGGAGAGAACACATCTTGTCCTAGCCTTTGGAATGTCAATATAAAAACATGTTCCACTCTTGGAGCAAAGGCTTGTTCTTTTCAGCCTATCGTCAGCAAGGGTGCTCCACAAAAGGGTCTGGCATTTTACCTTTTGGTTCCATGCTCAACATCTGAATGGGTTTGTTTATGTTTGATTGCTGTTTGGGTTTTTGTTTTTTGTTTTTTTTTTTAGCTTGTGAGTGTAAGAGTAGAGAGAGAAAGGTATTAAATAGTTAACTCTTGCCTGCTCCCAACAATACTGACAGAAACTGATGTCAATAAACTGATGTGAAAAATGAGCTGGGATTTTAACATGTGTGAACCAGGTATCCCTTAGATCTGATGTGAAAATTGAAGACAGGAAGTTGAAGTCAGTAAAACAGGGCCTTGCCTTTGCAAGGTACAGTGAGAGCAAATAACTTGGAGAAATAAAAAGGTCTCCTAGGCATGAGCACCATTCTTCCCGTTTTCTTACGGAAATATTGCCCAGGAGAGAATTGATGAAGAGGTCAGAATACATAGTTATTTTAGAGCCATTTGGCAATTTTGTCTGTACTCAACCAAAAGGTCATTAGAATTGCAAACAGCTAATGTTGCATGCCAACTTGTTTGCAGGAGAAACCAATTATCACAAACAAAAGCCTCTTGTCTCAGATTGGTTTACTCCGACTGCTTTTAGAAAAAAGAAAAAAGCAGATGATCCTCCTGCTCTGATTTTAACGGGCCTCCGCCCGACCCTTCTGGCAACAGAGACCTTAGGATCTTAAGCCAAATGGGCACCTACGAAGCAAAGCGCTGCCACCTCCCTGGGATCTGGCCTCCTGCATTCCCAGCCTCTTGAACCCAATCAGTGCTTACAGGGAACCAAGTCTCTTCTAAGTTGTTTTCTTTATTTAAAACAAATAAATGACAGTGTTTGAAAATAACCAAGAGCTGCGCACTAACTCTCAAGGTGAACTTGGCTGACTGAAGTGCACTTGTAGACTCTATGACCTGCTTGCTAGAGTGACTGTTTACAGTCATTAGGAGACTGAAGAATTGAAGGTCTTTCTGTGGATTTCTTGTTTTTTTGAATACTTAAAAATAGAGGTTTTTTTTAAGGGTATCATTTATAAACCATTTGGCTCTCTTATGCTTCTTAATTTGCATATTTAAAACTTCTGTGTAGTTGATCAATGTAGTACAGGCATTAATGATTGATAGTAATAAGGAACCATAAAGTTTAGAATGTGTTCATTTAGAGAGGCAGCACAGCACAGTGCTTAACGCACAGACTCTGGAGCCAGAATGCATTTGAACACTGGCTGTGTGACCTTGGACAAGTGATTTAACCTCTCTGAGCCTGTTTCCTCATCTGTAACATGGGCACGATCATCATTCATACATGATGTCCTTTAAATGATTTACAAATAATGACCTTTAAAAAACACCTTTTTATTTCCTCACATGAGCTATAAAGACTATAACAGTGCTGTATAGCTAATAGCTCATAGTATTTATAATTTTTCTGAGGCATAAATTTGAATCATGTGTTCTGTGAGAATGGCATGAAATAGGCTATCACCTGGTTTGAGAAACTGTCTGTTGCAGGTTAGGAAGGGAAGGATGAATAAATTAATAATGTTGCTGAATAGTTGGTGGTCTTCACGAGAAAAGGAAAAAAAAATAGATTCCTATCTAGAGACATACGCAAAAATCTATTGTAGACATAAATAAAGACTTAAATGCAAAGAACAAAACTTTAAATCTTTTGGAAGAAAACAAAAGAATACCATTATGGCTTCAGGAAAGGAAAGAATGCCTTCAAAAAGGCTGGGAATGGTGGCTCACACCTGTAATCCCAACACTTTGGGAGGCCACAGCTGGCAGATTGCTTAATCCCAGGAGTTTCAGACCAGCCTGGGCAACATGGTGAAATCCTGTCTCTACAAAAAATTAGCCAGGTCTGGTGACATGCACCTGTAGTCCTTGTTACCCAGGAGGCTAAGGCAGGAGGATCCCCCAAGCCCAGCAGGTCAAGACTGCAGTGAGCCATAATTGTACCACTGCACTTCAGCCTGGGTGACAGAGTGAGACCCTGCCTCCAAAAAAAAAAAAAAAAAAAAAACCACTGTGGCAGGGGGAACTATTTTTAAAAGCTATAATATATTTAAAAACATTAAAATTAAGACCTGCTCACCAAGACATCATAAAAAGTTGAAAAGATAGGCACAACCTGGGAGAATATATTTGTAAAACATTTAACTGACAAAAGATTAATATCCAGAGTAAAAGAATGTCTATGAATTGATAAGAAAAAAGCAAACAAGCTAATAAAAAAAATGAGCAAAACACCTGAATAGGTATTTCACAGAAGAGGAGACAGGAAAGGCCATCAAATATACGAAAATATGCTGAATGTCATAGACAAGGCAATGCAAGTTAAAATCACAGCGAAATACCATCCCACAACCACCAACTTGATGAAATACCAAGCATAGCATAAGGATAGAGAGCAATGATCAGGAAGGCATGCACTACAGGTACACAGGTGCAACCACTTTGTAAAACAATTAGGTATTGCGGAGTCGAATTCAAAATGCTCTAACTTACAATCCAAAAAGTCCATTTCTAAGAGTGGATCTCAAACTTTGCTGTATATCACAGTTACCTGGTATGTTTTTTACAAATCCTGATCCCTAGGCTGTACCCATACAACTAAAAAAGAATCTCTGGCATAAGACCCATACATCAGTATTGTTTAAAACATCCAGCTGATTCCAAGGTGAGCCAAGCTTTCTAGTCAGCAGCACCCTCTGGGCTGTAGCTTTTGACTGCTCTTCAGTACTGGCTGAAGTGGAGGAGACCCAGAATTAGCAAGACACCCAGTAGGCTGGGAGCCCCTTGAACAAAATCCCATTCATGCTTCCCATCCACAACACCCTATGTGTAAGAAAGACATCCTCTCCAACTTGGATATTTACCTCTTGTGCCACACAAACAAGGAAGTCCTCCAGCAGCCCTTTGGTCCAAGACACAGCCAGGTTTTCCTCCTAAATACCAGTGGGGTATCTCCTCTCAAAGTGTACAAACTGAGAAGTCTCATTTTTGGGTTCTAGGGCTGGTTGCTGGGAGGTCAGACAGGATACTGGAAGATGTAGCATTAGTCAGAGGTCTAAATTGAATGGTTCCAGCAGTTTGTAGCAGAAGGTCTCTTTTACGACATCCATTTAGCAGCAGGGTGACTACTCTAGCCATGCAAGCCTACTCAGCAAATCAGAGCTTCCTCATTATTTTGTAACAGTTGATATAAAATTTTTTGATTGAATTTAAAATTGAGTTGCGTTAGCAAGGTATTTTCAATGTAACGCTTGTCAGTGAAAAAACAGAGCTTTTTGACTCATTATCATTTTTGAATTGTTATTAAATGATTTTAAAATTTTTATTACCTACCTTGACAGCAATGGTTTTCATCAGTGGTGACTATCAAGAATTTAAAGACATCATCATTTTAAATCTTGACCAGAAATTGCATGTAACCATTTCATGCATAAAGCCTGACTTAAAAAAAAAATTATGTTCAAGGAGGAAAGCTTAAGTTTCTCTTTTTAAAAATGTTGAAAGAGTCCATGCAGAAATTTTATACAAATTCATTTTTTAATACAATTATGTAATATAAAAAAATTCTTTTTTCACCAAGACCCATGAAGATGCCTCCAAACACCCTCCAGTTTACCTCTGTGTGTTGAACAAATGCTGTCATTTTCTATGTCTGTCATGATGGGTCAGGAAGTATGGCCGTAAAAAGAAACTTTTCATGAAACACATGCAAAAACATTTATAGAAGCCTTGTTTGTAACAGCAAAATACACTAGAAACCACCCCCAAATTCATCACAATGGAATGGA
This sequence comes from Pan paniscus, assembly GCF_029289425.2. Classification (NCBI taxonomy): domain Eukaryota; kingdom Metazoa; phylum Chordata; class Mammalia; order Primates; family Hominidae; genus Pan; species Pan paniscus. Next base: position 42,366,204 of record NC_073255.2, on the reverse strand, counting down.
TAAACGGTGGTGTGCTTACTCAATGGAGTAGAATGCAGCAGGGGAAACAGTGAACTGCAGGGACAGGTTAACATGGAGGAATCTCAAAAGCTCATATTAGGCAAAGGAAAAAAGCAAGTCACTAAAGAAAACTACACAAAGTTCAAAAAATAGGCAAAACAAATGACACATTTTTAAAAGAGGGGATTGATGATATTTTTAGGAGAAAATAAAGTCCCTAAATATAGCCACTCTAGCAATGCCCCTCACACAATCCAATCTCCACTGTACCTCACCCACATTGGCCCATGGATTCACTGCCTCTTCAGGCTACACCCAGAAAAAAGATGCTCTGCCGTGTCCCCAACTCATCTGGAGTTCCCTTCCCCAGATCTAGGGCTCGGCTGAGGGATAAAGAAGACCGCTTCACTTCTCAGGTATCCACTGGGGTCTAAGGTTTTGCATCCTTGAGTATCCTACCAACAAATCAGATTTGATTTCGTGTACTAGAAGCAAATCAAGCTCTCCCATCATCTTGAATTTTTCCTCACTCTTTAAAAACACAAGAAAACTCTTTTTCTGTCAAAAATCTTGGCTCCGGCTCTATTACCAGAAGTGTTCATAACAGTGGCGTCTATTCAGACACTGGACTGACTAATTCTGAGCCCGCCATCTCCCACAGCAGTGGGCAACTCAATAAGAGGAAGGCCAAGGCAACAATATGTTAGGAAACATCTGCTGTTTCCTTGAAATTTTATCTCACCACAGCAGAATTCATGGCACCACAGGAGCTTAGAGAACAGCTTTACAAATTTAGATAATGCTTTATTTACCTAATCCTTTGGGAAATCTGCAGAGATATTTTTTTTCTCCATAACAGATGTTCACTACCTGCAACTCCCACGCTGTTTAATTTAACAATGCTTGATGGAAATATTTTTATCACATATTATATACTTTCCTAATTTATTCGATATATCATCCAGAAGACAATGACTGTATTTGCAAAAGAAGGTCACCTCATTAAAAATATTAATTATTGGCCAGGCAGGGTGGCTCACACCTGTAATGCCAGCACTTTGGGAGGTTGAGGTGGGTGGATCACGAGATCAAGAGTTCGAGACCATACTGGCCAACATGGTGAAACCCCGTGTCTACTAAAAATACAAAAAATTAGCTGATTAGCCGGATGTGGTGGCACAGGCCTGTAGTCCCAGCTATTCAGGAGGCTGAGGCAGGAGAATTGCTTGAACCTGGAAGGCAGAGGTTGCAGTGAGTTGAGATCACACCAATGCACCCCAGCCTGTCAACAGAGCGAGATTCCGTCTCAAAAAAAAAGAAAAAAAAAAGAATATCAATTATTATCTTATGCTACCCAGTAGCTCTGGAAACTATCACGGGTTAGGAAAATGGGCAGGAAACCTTGGCTTTCACTCACCCTGGCTGGTCTGTTCTTCTGTGTCCTTCCTTACATCAGCTATAGCTCATGGCTGCTAGCTTGTGGTCAGCAGTAGATCTTCTGTTTACAACAAGGTGTCCATGCTTCTCCAGGTGTGATCCTTGGGCCTGCAGCATCAGCATCGCCTAGGACCTTTAAGAAATGTAGACTCTTTGACCATCCCCAGACCCACTGCATGTGGATTAACATTCTTTGGCACAGAATAATTCCTAGTATAAGGTGAGCTAGGATACTTGTCCCTTGCCGTAACTCTGAATTGATATTGAGGCAGGAACTCAGTGAGGAAAAAAGAAAGTGGTAGGACAAAAAACAGTCTGAGACACAGGTGTTTTTCTTTTTTTATAGATGGGGTCTCACTGTGCTACCCAGGTTAGTGTACAATGGTGAGATCTTACCTGACTATGGGCTCGAACTCCTGGGTTCAACTGATCCTTCCACCTCAGCCTTTCAAGTAGCTACAACTAGAGGTGTACACCATCACACCCAGCTAATTTTTTTAATTTTTTGTAGAGTTGGGGGTCTCACTATGTTGGCAAGGCTAGTCCCGAACTTCTGGCCTCAAGTAATTTGCCTGCCCCGGCCTCCCAGATTGCTGGGATTACAGGTGTGAACCACCATGCCTGGCCCTGAGACAGTTTTATGTCTGTAAATCTCATCAGCCCTGTTGCTACAGGAAATCATTACAATCACAATTACAAGAATGCACACAAACTTTGTCCTGCACAACCCCCAGATTATACTTTTGTTACTTATTTTTATCCTCTAAACATCCCCTGGTATTTATTCTGAATTAATTTCACTTGAATTACAACTTTCCCTGTGTTAGTAAAATGAGCATTGACTAGAGTGGGAGGGGCAAACAATGAAATCTACTTTGGGCTCCCCTGACCCCTGTACAGATTGTATCACGTGTTATGAAGCTGGACTGCCTCGGTTCGAGTCCTGGCTCTGCCTGTGTCACTGAATGACACTGTACAAGTTATTTCAACTCTCTGTTCCTCAGTTTCCTCATTTGTAATATATGACAATGATCTTAATTGCACCTGTGTCTCAAGGTGAGCTTAACAATCATATAAATTTATGTATATATGTACATATATATATATATGTAGTACCTAGAACCAAGGCTGGTAGCATTGGCAAATGCTCAATAGATCATTACTCTATCACTATTATTATCTTTTATTAGAAATAATTATATTTTTGTTATTATACTGATTATCTAAACCCAGACAGGAGGCCTTGAACCACTCATATTTGTTTCTTAACTCATTTGTTTTTAGCTATGAGACCTTGAGTAAATGTATTCACCATCTCTGAGCCTCAGTTTCCTCATCAGTAAAAAGAGGATTAAAATAGTACTTACCTCACAGTTGGCTAAGAGTAAAATGAGAAAAGTTTTTGTAAAAGTACCTAGACCTGGCACATATGGGCCTTAAGCAAATGTTAGCTGCCTTCTCTCCTTTGCCATGAAAGCAAATAGTCAATACAACTAAATAAGATGTGTTATTTTACATGTAATTCACATTCAAGGTGCCAGTTACATGTATCTTCTACTCACCGTGCAGGGCTCAGCTGAAATGCCCCCTGCAGTGATGTCTCCCCATTCTCCCTGGGGGCCCCATAACTCTATCCTGACTTCTCCTAAAGTACTTGCCTTACCGGGTCATAACGTGTCTTGCATGTGCATCTCCCAACTATGCTGTGCACTCCTTGGGGGCAGGTATCAGATTTTATTTATATCTATGTCTTTAGTACCCCAGGCAGGGCCTGACAAAGAGCCAATAGTAAATACTTGTTGCATGGGTGGGTGGATGAATTGGTAGGTGTTGGGGAGCAAGGGTGGATGAATGAACACCTAGGGTAGCTCCCTGGCCCATTCTGCCATGGAAAGATTTAGAGACCTGGGGCAGCTATTTTCTAAAACACAGTAAGTTGAATTGCATCTTATTGGGTAAACAGGGCATTACTCCATTACATTGTGAATAACAAACCCTTTCCTCCTAGGTACATATACAGTCAGAAAACACAAACAAGTTCTTAGGATTTAGGTAGCCTCAATTCCATATCTGAGGAGTGTGTATATATTAGGGTTGTTTGAAGTTTATGCAAACCCTTTAGGATGGCATCCTAAGACCTCTCTGATCTTGCACCAGCCTTTCTCCCCGTCTTGTTTCTCCTGTCCCTTCACTACCTCCTGAGAACAGAGCAGTCCATGAACACTTTCCAGATGCCCCTTCATAGACAATTACCCCTTCTCTGCATTTCCTCAGAACACTGCACTATTTTTGTCTCTGTAATATTATTTATCCATTTTATAGCTGAGGAAACTGAGGATTAGAGAGATTAAGTAATTTGCCCAAAATCACACAGCTAGCAAGTAGAAGAACCAGGATTTGAACCTAGACTAACTGCAGAGCAAATGCTCTTGAACATTGTGCAAATAAAAGGGATGTTAACTTACTTTTGCAGTTATCTCAATATTACTCTGAAAATAAGTACTGATATGCTAGATTAGCACAAAGCATTAAGAAAAGTGATGAGTAATTGCCACAAATCGTAACTCATGGTTATTCCATGATTACTCCAATCTCTTTTTGAGGTTATTCCCATAGGAGCATGATATATACAAATACATATATACAGAGATAGGTATATAGATATATAGATATGGATAGATATAGACGACATATCTATCTATAGATATAGACGACATATCTATCTATAGATATAGACGACATATCTATCTATAGATATAGACGACATATCTATCTATAGATATAGACGACATATCTATCTATAGATATAGACGACATATCTATCTATAGATATAGACGACATATCTATCTATAGATATAGACGACATATCTATCTATAGATATAGACGACATATCTATCTATAGATATAGACGACATATCTATCTATAGATATAGACGATATATCTATCTATAGATATAGACGATATATCTATCTATAGATATACATATAGAGATATAGAGAGTGTCAGTTTCAAATTTATAATCTATGTTACACCAGGCACAGAGTAAAGGGTAAAGTTCAAAGCAGGGTCAAGTGAACAGAAATAATTACTCTTGCATTGGCTCTTTTTCCCACTTACTATTGCAGGAATTACAACTCCCTGCCAAGCCTCCCTGAGTCTGTTAATTTTATGGAATCCCTTGGGATATCATGGATATAAGACTGTGCTGGCAACAAACATGTGGCATTGAGCTTCTCTTCGCCTGTGTGGTTGGCACCTTGGATAAGGCTTGCTAAGGCCGCCTCAGCTGTCACTGGTGTGGCAGTGCTATATTTTCCCCAATTTACCATCTGACGGTCCAACTATAAGGCAAGAGAATGCTTGTCTTCTTTTACAGTTCCCTTAGGATGCTAAACTCCAAAGTCATTTTAGATTGCCCCGTGTCCTTAGGGTGTAGCAAAACCAGTTCCTTTTGTTTCTACCTAGAGACCGAACAACTGGGCAGCTGACCAGTGCCCAGTATGGACCTTGAACCCCATCCTCCAGGGCCCCACCTTCTCCAGCATACACTGTCCTCCCAGTGCTTCAGGAACCAGACTCAAGGTTTGAATTTGACTTTGAAGCCTCCTGGATTTTGGTGTGCCCTGTAAATTGCTTAGGGTAATAACACCACCTTGCACTTTTATAGTTCTCTTCCAAATAAACAGTGCCTCCTTGTACTTTATCTTATTAATGTTTGTCACCAGTTGTGGAGATAGGCAAAGCTATCACTAACTGCCTCCAATTTGTAGATGAAGAAACATGGACAGGCATTAGGAAATACAGGGGAAAAAAATAAAAAAACATGATACCTAAAGAAAGGCCAGATTCTGTCTTTGTTTAGTATAGGTAGAGAAACCTAAGTAGCCACTCAAATCATGGTTCTCAATTTCAATTACACAAAAGTCTCTTACCCAGTAGCTTGATTGAGACCAGATGTTCCTTTTCTAAGTGTAGGACAAAATGTGAAGAAATGTTTTCAAACACTGTATTCCTGAGGCCTTAGAGTCGGTATGTGGAAGAAGGCTATGATGACACAACGGAATGAGATTACTGAGGGAAGTTTCAGGCCATGTTTAAAATAAGGATAGATTTTAATCTCTCTGGAATTGCTTGAGGACTTTCATAGACGGAAATAAATGATATGACTACAGGTGCTCCCCCACAATCTCGTGATTTGGGGTTTTTGTGTGTCATCTACAATTCTCAGTGTGACCAAAAGGAATCTGGAGAAACATTTTCCCAAGAAGGTTCTGTTCTTAAATGAGGAGTAGGTAGCTTATTTGATCACATAACTTTAGGAAATTCTCAGTTAAGCAAAATTAAACAGGTTTTGTTTTTTTGTGTTTGTTTCTGCAATATTCCTTAAGTTTTTGCCTTTAAGCAATTTGAATTTCTATGAAAAAGAAACAGCATTCTCTATTTCCTTAACTATTTTCCACAACATTATTTTTCCAACAGCATTTTGAAGGATGGAATTTCACAAAATACATTTGAAAAACACTGGCCTCAACCCAATGTATAGGTATTATTTGTAGGAAAAACATTTTGCTCCTGTGCCTAAATTATTTCCAAACTTATCAATGTTATAGATTTACTGCATTTGTACTTTTAAAATGTTAACACCATGAATTGTAATCTTTGTTTAAAATATTACTTATTAAAATGATTGTTTTTGTAAAAAAAAAAAAGAAGCAGAAATAGAATATTTAAACAAGAGTTGAGAATAATTCTATCAGGTATTTGAGGTGCTTCAACAATTTTCCTGAAAATTTTATTGTGTAACAAAATGCAAAATCTCTTCTTCACCCCATAAGGAAAGGAAAGAAAGAGATGAGTATAAGTGAGCCAATGGGTTCCCAAAAGGCCTCTTGGAGTTCATGAAAAAGGTTAGAGACCCAGAACAGAAAGCAAGGGATGTGAAGAGAGCTGCATTGAACTGTAAGGGTGATGGGTTTCATCCAGGGTGGCCTCAGTTTTCAAAATCCCTAATTTCTCTAGTCTGGCCTTTTTACCCATGGTCTTCCAAGACACACCTCTGTCCTCAGCCATGCTTCCTTTTGGATCTGTCAAGGACTGAAGCATATCCTCTCCTAGGCAAAACCTTGTGAAGGAGTGGCAGAGAATCTGCCCTTGGGTTTGCTGCAGCAGACCACACAGGAGTTCAATTAGTACTGATGTTCAAGCTCAAATTCCAACTATCAGCCTTCATGGCTGCCTGTTAGGACAGCCTGAATTGACTAAAGCCATAAAGATCCAATCAGGTACACTAGATAATTAAAAGAAAACTTAATGCAGTAAAATTCCCCATAAGCTTCTTTAAAGAAATATATTTCTGGGACACCTTTTTCCCCATCAGTTGTTCCTCACTCCGTTGGCTTCTACGTTTCCAGGAGAAGCTTCTCTTCCAGCTGCCTTTGAGCATCCCGTAGAATGATGACTATCAACAGGAGAGACACTGCCTAACATTAACCACAGAAAGGCTCCCAAGGGGATAAGGAACACAGGCAGAGAACTGTATTTTCTTGATGTCTCTGCTCCTATGCAAAAAGAGGCTGTTGGAGAGAGGATTTACCCCACCTAACAAAATTGCCATAACATCATTGTAAATGACTTCCCAGTGGCTACTGCTCAATGCACATCACCCGCCACCACCCACAGCACCCACAGCCCAAATCCTAACACTTGGCAGCAATTGTTTGTCTTACACATATTATCTTATTTTCACAAGAAACTGGACCTGCCAAAAGGCTCTGTGAACAAACACAGCCTGGCAGATGCCACGACAGGCCCGGAGTACAAGGCCCTGGAAAGGAGACTGGCAAGCTGACATGCCTCCCCACATCCCAGCATGCAGAAAGAAGGCGACAGACACAAACTGAGCTGCATGTTAATGTCTCCAAAGTTCAGAGAACAGAACACAGAAGACACAGAAGGAGAAATTAATATGGAAGAGTTTCAAAGTGAAGCAAAACATTTGTCACTACTTCAGCCACTGAGTAGATTTTCAGATTATTTAAAAGCAAAGGCAGCCTTATAAACAAAGTACAACTATATAAAATACATTTTTAACTAGAAAGAACAATCCAGGGATATTTTAAATGCCTCATATAATGGAAATATTTGTTTTTAAATAGGAGGAAGGAAAATGGTTCACTGTAGTCTTTTGAATGAAGGACCGGGAAAGCATATTTTCACAGTAAGTGGTACCATCTTGCCCATGGACCCACCAGTTTCCAGGGGTCCTTCAGGGAGCAGGTGAAATCACCCCAGGCCCAGTGCCACTCTTTGGTTATGTCCTCTAAGCTGCCACCTTGCCAAAAGGAGCTGTTCAAAATACAGGACTTTTCACGTCCTCCCCTTACTTAAACATAACAGTGGCTCCTTTCTTGCCCTCGAAGTACAATCTAAAATCATCAGCACGGCCTACCAGTCCCTGCATGACTGCCTGCTGCCTGCCCCTCTGTCCTCAGGCATCACCCACATTCTCCCTATTCCATTACTCATTCTCAGGCTTTCTTCATCCCCCAACCTTACACATACTGGTTTTTCTTCTCCTCTACTGAGTCAATTATGAGCCATTCTTCAAGATCCCAGCCACATTTATTCTTCTCAGTGCTTCCCTCATACCTCTAGGCAGCATTCCTTTCTCCCTTGTCTACACCCCAGAATACTCTGTGCATCCCTCTGTCACGAGGTTATTTGGTATTGTGATGAGCTGTTAGAATGTTGGGGTCATATTGGGATGGTAGGCTCAGAAGGCAGGTACTTTTCTTATTTCTCTTTGAATCTCTTTGATACCCTCTAAGCCAACATATCATCTGTTGGTCTAGAAAGATCTTTCTCTATTAAAATATGGAGAAACAAACAAACAAATTAAAAACATGAGGTGATTCATAAAATATCCTGATGCTTATGTAAAAGGTAATGCTTTCTGAAAACTTAGAAGATCATATTTCTAAAAATGGCTTTCAACAACAAAAGAGGAAGGAAGGAAGGAAGGAGGGGGAAGGAGGAAGGAGGGAAGATAAGGAAGGAGGGAAGGAGAGAGAATGAAAAGCCGGGGAAGGAGGAAGAAAGGAAGACAAAAAGGAAGGAAGAAAAAATTTAGCATATATTGGCTTGGTGTCTTCAAAATGACACGGAGGGTATGATCTTAAAAAAACAGGACCAGAGAACCATAAAGACAGAAGGGGTCAAGACAAAAGAAGAGATGTAATAGGAACTTCTGGAATTGAAAAAAAGGTAAAGAATTACAAAAGGCAAAAGCAAAACCAAGACTGAATTAGGGCAATAAAAAGTGATTTCTCATCATTCAGCCACACTTTCCACCCAGCACATCAGGTCCTGGCTTCTTCTTCCTACCCTATCTCTGCTACAGGAGTCCCAGCAGGTCTCCTGACTTAGTTCTCCCTAGTATGACATCTACAATTTCCAGTCCCTACAGTCTAGAAGAATCTCAGCTGAGGGAGTGGGCAACAAGAAGGGCATGTAATCATCTTTCTTAGGCAGGTAACCTGTTGGATCTTGGTGACTGGATGCCAAAAAGCCAAAGAAAGTAAGCCATCAAAATAAGAGAAAAGAAAACTAGAAAATAACAAAAACAGTAAAAATAAAAATATAGGCGAGAATTTATTTTCCTCATAAAATATTCATTTTTCTTGTTTAAAGATTAAAAAATACATATGCTATGACAAACATTAGAAAATTTGGAAAATACTCTATAACAAATATGAAAATGATGTAGAAAAGTATCCCCAAATTATCACTGCTGACATTCTAATCTATATATTTGAAATAACTTTCCATGCTAATACATAAAAAACTACATATCAATCATACACTCATACACATACCCTACACATCACTTTAAATCCCTGTTGCATATATTCTATGAGAATAAATAAATCTAGATTCTCTGAGAGAGCATCCTAAAATGATAAAGGTGTATTACACTTTCTCAGACCACAGACCATTGTTATTATCAATAAGAGGCTGCCTGTCACTCCAGAGCCCCTTCCAGGTTGTGATACTAGGCATTCGGAGGCAATATCTTCAACATGTCTTCCAAGTTTGGAAAAGGGAAGAAGAACAGAGGTCAACGCGTGCTTCTGTAAGCCAGGCCTCCAAGAGATTACATCACTTTTGCTCATATTCCATTGACTCTATATCAGTCACAGAGTCCTACATAATTGAAAAGGGATTAGGATATAAAACTTAGCTTTGTGCCCAAAATAACAGGAAACATACGGGTATTAGTAAGCATTAGCAATCTTTGAGATGTGTGGTAGTTTTAAAATATGTACACAAAATCTCTGGTGGAATCTAATTCCTCTCCCCCTGAGAGTGGGCTCAAATTCTAAATGACTCAGTACTAATGAAGAGAGTATGGTGAAAGTGACTCTGTGTGCCTTCTGAGAACTGGTCAGGAAAGGCACTGCAGCTTCCTCTTTGCTCACTCTCTCTTCTTTCTTGAAACACTAAAGGAATGCCAACTGCTGTGCCATGAAGATACTCAAACAGCCCTATAGGGAAGTTGAGTGTGATGTGGAATTTAAAATCTCTACAGGCCAGGCATGGTGGCTCACGCCTGTAATCCCAGCACTTTGGGAGGCTGAGGTGGGTGGATCACGAGGTCAGGAGTTCGAGACCATCCTGACCACATGGTGAAACCCCATCTCTACTAAAAAAAAAAACAAACAAAAATTAGCCATGAGTGGCGGCACACACCTATAATCCCACCTACTTGGGAGGCTGAGGCAGGGGAATTGCTTGAACTCAGGAGGCAGAGGTTGCAGTGAGCGGAGATAGCATCACTGCCCTCCAGCCTGGGCAATAGAGTGAGACTCCTTCTCAAAAAACAAACAAACAAAAAAAACCTCTGCCAATAGTCAGCAACAAACTGAGACAGACTGCCTGCCAACAGCCATGTAAGAGGGCTAGCTTGAAAATGTATCTTCCAGCCCCAGTTGAACCTTCAGATGACCACAGCACCTTTAGATGACCATAGTCCCAGTCAACATCATGACTGCAACCTCATGAGTGATCCAAGCCAGAAACATCCAGCCAAGCTGCTCTTGGATTCTGACACACAAAAACTGTGTAAAATAATAAATATGTATTGTTTTAAGCCATTAGGTTTTGGGGTAATTTGTTATGCAGCAATAGATAATCAATGCAACAGAACACATACAGCACAAGTCTAGGTAAATATCACCTTATTGCTAACTGGGGCTTTGGGCCCAGATCCCAATGTGGAAACCATAATGGAGTCTCTATAACCGTCTTGCTTAAACTCAGTAGCCACGGGAGTTAGAGGCAAAGCCAGCAGAGGCACTTACTTACACATTTCCATTACATACAGACTCATACCCTAGCCTTCTAATTACTGGCTTTCAAATGGCCAGGCTAGACCAGACTAAAGAAAAACAGACCAAGGAAAAGCAAGGAAGAGAAGGGGAATCTGACTCTGACCAACAAGCCCCTGGAGGTAGGAGGAGGGCAAATAGAAAGCTTGCAGGGGAGGCAGCTCCTCACCCCTTTTAGGAAAGAAGTTCTAGAAGAAAGGAAAGAAAATTTGCAGAGAGAGAAAAGCAAAAAGAAAAACTTTCCATTCTGACCTAGAATCTAAGCCTCCTTTCCTTGTTTCTCAAAATTCTCCACCTGCAAGTGCCTGGACTCATTAAATATCTGTGTACTCAGATCCATTCACATTAGGCTTCCTCTGACCTGGATGCGGTAGGTTAATGCAAAGAGGCATTATTTTTCCTGTGCTTCTTCCCTGGAGGCTAAATGGTGTTATTTCCTGGTCTCCTATGGCTGTCTTTCTCTACTTTCTGATAATAAAGGCTCTAGCCTGCTTTAATTCTCATTTCTAATAATAGCCTATATTCTCAAGTCCATTTTCACTTAATGTCATACTCTACTCAAGTATGATATAGAGTTACTCAAACAACCAACAAAGTGTTTCCAAATTGAGACCCTGCTAAGCTGGCTTTAATGGACAGAATATTTAGTACATGAATTGTTTATACACAGAGACAAACATTAATTGTGTGAGTTCATCAAAGTCTAAAGTTCCTAAATGATTTGTTTTCTTAATAAATTAAAACCCTCTCTTTTTATTGAATTCTTACTAATTATTTTCATCTCAACAGATAGCTCATAATATGCTCTGGGTGAATTATCAACAAATCCTGAATTCATGTAGCTGAAATTAAAGAAATATTTCACCAGTAATAGCTTTTTGGCTATTGTCCAGTAGCCATTTATTCCTTGATTAAAACACTAACTTGCCTGGTGGGTCATTCCTACATGAATAGATAGATAGATAGATAGATAGATAGATAGATAGATAGATAGATAGATAGACAGACAGACAGGCAGGTAGGTTAGGGAGGGGGAGAGAAAGAGAGAGAAGGAGATTTGGATGTGCAGAAACAAAAAGAAGAGCTGAAACACATAAGACAAAAAGTCATTACTGCTTGGCAGAAAACACAACACATTAGGCTTTGAGACATGGTTCTATGCCCTGCTCTGACATTTGTAACTTTTTTTTCCCAAAGCAAGTAGTTGGAATCATTTTCCATGTCTGTTTCCATGTCTGTAGTAGGGAACACCACCACCCCTGCCCTGCCAGTAGTGTCGAAATACTTGAATGGAGGTGTCTTAGTCATTTCAGGTAGCTAAAATAGAGTATCATAGACTAGGTGACTTCAATAACAAACACTTATTTCTCACAGTTCTGAAGACTGGGAAATCTAAGCTCAAGGTGCCAGCAAATCCAGTGTCTGGTGAGGGTCTTCTTCCTGGTTTGCAGATGACTACCTTCTTACTGTATCTTCATATAGCAAAGAGAGAGATATATATACAGAGAGAGAGAAAGGAGAGAAAGGAAGCAAGTTTTCTTATGCCTTTTCTTATGAGGGCACTAATCCCATTACAAGAGCTCCACCTTTATAACCCAATTACCTCCCAAAGCATCTTATTTCCAAATACTGTCACATTGGGGATTAGGGTTTCAACATATGAATTGTGGGAAGAGGATACAGATATTCAGTCAACAGCATTAAATCTGTATTAGTCAAGGAACGAATAGGAGATGATGATGATGATAGATAGATGGATGACAGATGATAGATAGATGATTGATAGATAGATAGATAGATAGATAGATAGATAGATAGATAGATAGATAGATATAATGAAGAATTGGCTCACACAATTGTGGAGACTGAAAATTCCCACCATCTGCCATCTGCAAGCTGGAGACCCAAGAAAGCCAGTAATGTAGTTGAGTATGAGTGCAAAGGTTGAGAACCAACAGAGTTGATGGTGTAAGTCTAAGTCTCAGAGCAGTAGAAGACTGACGTCCCAGCTTAAGTGGTCAGACAGCAGGGGCAAAATCTCTCTTCCTTGGCCTTTAGTTCTATTCAGGCCCTCAACAGATTGGATGATGCCCACCACATGGGCCATCTGCTTTACCTAGTCCAGCAATTCAAATGCTAATCGCAGCCAGAAACACACTCACAGACACACCCAGAAATCACATTTAGCCAAACATCTGGTCACCCCAGTGGTCCTTTCAAGTTGACCCCTTGATCCAGTCAAATTGACACAATAAAATTAACCATCATAGTAGGTGACAGTGTTCTGAGAGAATAATGAACAGTGTAAGAAATCATGAAGATAGAGAGAAAATGCTTCACCTGGCTATCACCTTCCATTCCTATCCCTTCACTTCCAAAATTACCTATGCTGCTCTGATGACAGTAGAGAAGGCTTCTCATGGGGATTCCATGGTGCTTCATTCCCTTGAAGCCTCTCTGCCAAACACTGTGGAGAAAGTGCCTGAAAGATGAGCCAGGGGAAGATTTGCATCAACTCTTTTTTATATCTATTATATGCCAAACATTTTGTCCTTGCCTACTTCAAACCTATACTTCCAGAATGAACCCAAGCTCCCACTGAAATAAAGATAAACTATAAAAGTGACTTTCATATCTCTGAGGACACAATAGCCAAGACCCAAACTGTGATTGGATACCCTACCATGCTTGGCCCCAGACTAAAAGCACCAGTGTAATAAAATCATTCACTCCTCTTTCCTCCTCTCTCCTCGGATGTTGGCCTGATCTTTGCCCTCACTTTACAACTAAGTATTTTAATCATGGCACCCCAAGGCCTTACTCAAAGCCACTGAATTCTCATCATTTTACAAAGCCCACCCTGAGCTGCTGAGACTAACACACAGTTATAGTTTCACCTAGGATGCCCCTACTCCTACCTCCCCTAACACGATTGTCAAACAGAGCATGTTTCCTGCCCATATTTCCCATCATATATTCTGCTCACCTATGACATGGCATTTTGGTCAAAGTGTCATTGAATGAATCAGAAGCTGTGAGAGAGTTTCCACTTCACAAATAGTTTTCAGTGTAGGTGGGACTTTACCTTAGTGGATTTCTCAACTGCTTTTTCAGGCTCAGGAATCATGGCAACCTGTGCAGCACAGAACTCAAGAAAAAGTAGCCAAGAAACCCATTAATGTGACAAAAAAAAACTTCAAATATGCTTGGACAGAGAGAGGGTAAGACAGATATCTAACACTAATAAAGTGATTTATAGGCACCTGGGCGTCCTTAGAGGCCAAGGCCCCAGAAATACTTGTATTGTCATTGCAACTGTTTGTATTGACAAAATTAGTTTTTCATTTGCCAACAAAAAAATGTTCAAAGATGAGCTCTAACTTTTATTAATTCAGTCTGGATTTAGGGGGAGCTGGGGAAGAATTTCAGGAACATGTGGGTTTTTATAACCTCTACACAACTGATGAACATGCTAGTCACTTTAAGATCCTTTTCCACAGGGCCAGAAAGACCTATGCTCTCCAGCTTAGGTCTTCAGTCTCATCAGGAGAACCTCCTAGCCAGTTATGCCCACTGTCTACTCTATGTCTTCACTCAATGCCTTCCCTAACAGTCACCAGAGCTATGTTTATTAGAAGCTTCCCCAAAACTAGGCAGCTTGTAATAGATTTAGGGAGCCTGGCTTCTGCCAATGGCTGTCAAGAGTTTATAAATCTTTATTGCCATTGTCACTACTGTCACCATAGACAATGGATTAGGAAAAACCAGATCTGTTATCACACTAAATGGTGGACCCAAATAGTTTTGAGAGCCCTGGAAGGGTGAGTATGTCATATTTTAAAGTGAGAAGGAGAGTGAGGCTTTGCTCATTTTCTCATCCTAAGTAAGAACAAGCCCTGGGCTATGGCCCAGATTAATAACACTTAGCTATGGTCAAAGACCTGGCTTTGTGTCCTTGCAACTTTCTCCGCCTCTATCCCTCTCTTCAAAATTGTGTGATGTGGATCCTGTTGACGTCTGTAGCAGACACCATGATGTACAGGGGGTCTTCAAAAGTTCATTGGAAAAACATATTATGAAAAAACTATGCATGGATTTCAAAATTTTTTGCACCAAAATAAACTCATAGTAACTTGTTATAAGATGTCTAAACAGGATCTAGTTTGAGGCACTAAGAAGAGCAAGACATCAGTTTGAAAAGAGCCCCACTGGAACAACATGCATTCTGCTAAAATTGAAATAAGAAAAAACATCAAGCTGATAATGAACATTGGGTGGAAGAATAGTGTGGTGTGAGGATGAGCAACAAAGTGGGCTTTGTGCACTGCAAGGACAGGAATGAGAGGTGATGCAAGGGAAGGGTTAGCAGATTCCCAAAGGCTCTAACAGCAGAAAATAGATTGAGGAGGATAGAGAATGAGAGAAGAGATAAAATAACCACAACATCATCAAGGTCAGCAGCAGCCCTTGAGGAATGTGCTTGGTGCCGCTGTACACAGGCTAGACCTGAGCTGTCCTGAGGAGGGGTGTGGGTTCAGCACTGTGCCATCTGCCTGTCACTGCTCAGTATTTATTGAGTGCTTTTGAGCTGGAGACAAGGAAGTAAACACAAAAGGCAAAGGCCCTGCCCCCAGAGAGCACATGTACAAGTCGGGAGAAACTGGCAATAAACGCACTTATGTAGTATAGATGTCCGAAAGTAATGAGAGCTATAAAAATATTACAACAGGGCTGCATTGCTAGAGAGCAGTGTGAGGGCATCTTAGGTTCGGCAGTGGGGAAGGCTTCTCAGGAAGGTCACGTTCCAAGAGCGACAGGAGTGAGAGGCAAAGCATTTCAACGGAGGGAACAGCCAGGACAAAGGTCTCTTGTGCAAGGCTCTCGGGAGCAGCAAGCAGGCTGGCATCTGGGCACAGGGTAAGTTGGGGGAAAGCTGTGGCAGATGATGTCCATCCTGGTACCTTGAATGAAGACTTTTTTTTTTAACCCAATAGCATCCAAGCCTGGAAAAATTTAAAGCTCTCCCCAGGTTTTGCAAATTCTTGTGGATCTAGCATTCCCCGTGTCCTGTGGCTTTCAGCCTCTTTGTCCTCCTTTGCTGCATTGGTGTCACCTGGTGACAGCCAAGAATCCACCTACCATAGCTTTCTACAAGGAACTAACCACAACTAGCAGTGTACAGTTATCATATTATCGTATTTATTAAGATTGGCAGGTATGTGTGGAAAGAGGAACGGTATCCAGCCCACAGCACTCTGCCTTCTCCCTCACCCTTTCTTCTCCTCTCCTCCTCTTCCTCTCTTCCTCATCCTCTTCCCCACACCCCCACCATGACAATTCTCCTTCCATTACATATTCCCATGCCCTTCCTTTCTCTGACCCTGGAAACTATTTTTGCCTTAAGTAGAAGTCTTCAAAGGTAGATCTCCCTAAGAAGGATTCTAGAACAACTGCTAACAGAATAAAATGTTCTCTATGTCATGACTCCTGCCTGGGCAGGTACGTGGGTAACAGCCCTGAGGCCACAGGACTTGGACGGGAAGAACATCAACTCCCAACCTTCAGGATCGGCTTGCACACAGACCTGCACAACTGTGTGCACATGTCTTCTAAAGAAAAAATTAGGTGGCCAAGCACGGTAGCTCATACCTGTAATCCCAGCACTTTGGGAGGCCAAGGCGGGCAGATCACCTGAGGTCAGTAGTTCAAGACCAGCCTGGCCAACATGGCAAAACCACATCTCCACTAAAAATACAAAAATTAGCCAGGCATCCTGGTGGGGGCCTGTAATCCCAGCTACTCGGGAGGCTGAGGCAGGGAGAATCGCTTGAACCAGGGAGGCAGAGATCACAGTGAGCCGAGATGATGCCACTGCACCCCAGCCTGGGCAACAGAGTGAGACTCCATCTCAAAAAAAAAAAAAAAAAGAAAGAAAGAAAGAAAAGGAAAGAAAAAATTAGGTCAGCTATAAATGGAGAGGACCCAAGCACTGCGAAACCTATAGATTTCAGCCGGGTTTCCTAGGGAATGATCTATGTTGCAGAGGTGTGGTAGTGTCCTTGGAACACAGACAGGCATTTAACAGAGCAGGCTCAGCCTGCCTGACCAATAAATACACACATTACTTTAATGCTGGGCCTGGGGAGGGTGTGTGTTTGGTGGGATGTTTTATTTTTATTTTGTTTTATTTTTCTTTTGTAACCTAGATTTAGTTGTAAGATAGGCAATGGTTTTTGGAAAGTAGATAGGCCCTAGATAATCGTAAACATTCCCTAGCCTATGATATTTTTGCAACGAAGTTTGTTTTCCTTTTTTCTCTATCCTGTCACCCTTTGACTTTGGAGGTGCAGTCGTAATTATAGTAACTACCATCTGATGCTCCCCTGATATATGCCAAGACATTTTCCCTAATCTTTATAAGAACAAAATAGTTAATACTACCATCATTTTACAGATGAGGAAACCGAGGCTCAGAGAAGTTGCTTAAGGCCATGTAACTAAAACAGGGACCTGCCTGAATCCTTCTGAATTGAATTCCCATGACCTGTCAAAGAGGAAGTCTTTGTCCTTTCTTGAGTACTGGAAAAGAATAGATCACTCTGCAGCTTTTGCAAAAACAACCATAGGACAGTCCTTCCATTGAACTTGTTCCTTGGCAAAACCAGGGTGATTAGGTCACCAGTGTGTGCTGAGTACCTGCCATGTGAGCCTCAGTCCCAGGGTGAGCAGCTCATCGGTGTGTGCTGAGTGCCTGTCGTGTGAGCCTCAGTCCCTAGAAGGAGCGTGCAGTGCAGCAGAAGGGGGGTGTCCAAGAACTAAGAGATTGGGTCCCACCCTCCAAAGCTTCACGTCTAATGAGCTTTTAATCATGACTCCTCGTGACTTTTTTAAGCTGGCAGAAGAATCCAGGAGCAGGAAAGACAATTTTCACCCCTCACATTTCCTTACACCCTCCTCACCCCATCCTCTGGAGCTCACATAGAGGGCTAGTTTAATATTACTCTGTCCCAAATCTTCCTCATTTTGCCTTTGTGAGGCTCCAATAAGATAAAGTGTGTGAAAGTGCCTTGTAAACTCTAAATCACTGGAAAAGCACCGTGAGCATTTGTTGTGTGAAGCCCCAGTCAAGGACATCTGCGTTGCTGTTTCAGCATCCTCGCTGGGGGTGGGCCTCAGTTATAACTATTATCATTCCCAGCAGCAGCAGAAGCAGCATGAAATGTTTGCTGAACTCTTTATGTTGTGCCAATCTCTATGCCTAGCACTCTCAAATCTAACGCTACCTCATTTAAACAACCCCATGGAGCAGGTATTATCATCTCCATTTTACAGGAGAGGATGTTAGGGATTTTGTCTTTAAATAAGCAGCTTTAGATGAAGGTCAGGTATATTGCTTGCTAGAGTTGAGTATTTGGAATGCTGTGTCAAGTAACTCTTTCTGGGTTTAACTATGCCCTTCAATGAGTTAGAAGAATAAGTAAGGAGAGGTGTCCTTTGGGAAGCCATCAAATGTTTAATAGGGGCCCTTCGACTAAGTTCCCAAACCCTTGAGTCATTGAACAGTCATACAATCCCTAAATTCCCCTCATCATCAGGGGCATGAAAAGTTCCTAAACAGGTTACTCTGAAAGGTCACTTACAGCCAATTCAGGTTCTGGAGGGAAAGAGAACCAGGCTGTGACTTCTGAGGGTATCAGGCCCAGGCTGGGGGTTCCAAGGCAAAAGCATCTCAAGTCACCCCTGGTGCATCAGACTCTGCTTGGTCCCTCCCCGGGACTTCTACTCTTTCCCTGTTCTCTGCCCTCACTCCTTTCTCCATCCCCCGTGTCTCTCGCCACAAGTCAATCCAATATTGGAACTTTGCATTAAGAAAAGACGTCAACAATAATAGTAGCATTCAATTACTGAGCCAGGTGATTTTCATGGATTTGGTTGTCAAATCCCCACATGTACCCATGAAGCACTGTTATTATATCTTCCAGATGAGAAAACTAAAACGCTTGGAAGAGACTTTGATAAGCCGATGCTGAAAGAGAGAGCTGGGGTGGGAACCCAAGCAGTGGAATACTGCTGCTTTAGAGACTATTTCAGTGATTTTTAAAAGATCGTTGTATTCTGGAAAAGCCTAAGCAACTAAGAAGTTCACAGGTGAAAACGTGGCCATCAACGAATATGTCTCCAGAAAGTCAAGTCATTGTTCAGCCTAGAATTGGATTGCGAAGGGAAATAGTGACAGTTCCTCACCCATAACAAGCACTCCCTTAAAAATAAAAGTAAAAATAAGACTTAGGGATGGAACCGAAAGCCAGAGCCCCAATATGTAAGTCCAGACCCACTTTGACACTATAATATAACGAGAGCCACTGTGTGTGATGTGAGCATCTACTGCAGGGAACTGAGCTAGGTCTACAGACCATCTCCTCCATGGAGGCTTCCAACACCCCTGAGAAGGAGGAGCTTGCTAGAGGCCAGTGAGAGGGCAAACTGGCTTCTAAGAACTTTTCTGCAGGAGGCCAGATCTTGAGTTCTGAGCCACTTGCTGTGTGTTTCAGAAGTTTAGGATAGAAAGTCATTTGCAGCTGTTCAGGGGCCATGCTGATGGAGCTAAGGTTGGGAGCTCAGAATCAGGCTAAGCGAACAAAGGATACAGGCTCCAGCCTGGAGGTGGGCCACTCACTAGCAGAGCATAAATAGGTGGGCATCACTTTGCCAGCTTTATGAGGACCCATGCAAACAGACCTCCATCCTGACGAAGACCACTCCAGGTGGACATCTGACCAAAACCAACTAAAGACACCTCTTGGCTTATATAACGAGGTAGTTCACACTACAATTATATAAATTACCTAGTCTTAGTAAACCAGAGTGGAAATATGAGTTATGCCTATAAGTCTAATTTTAAATAAAAATGTTCTCTATAACTTGACTTTGATTCCTGTGAGCCAGTTTATTGTCATATAAACGGATAAGAGTTTACCGTATTCCGAGAAATAATGCCTTGAATATTTTAACACAAGTTTTTTGCTCTAATGGTTTATTCAGCCACTAAGCATTTATTAAGTCACTACAACTCAATCGTAAATGTCATAAGAAAGCATAATATTAAGTGGGCATAAAACTGTTAAATAAACAGCAAAATAAAATCTTGTAGAAGCAGCAGATGGACTCTCTTAAGCCTAGTTGCTGTGTGGGAGGGATGGCTTGACAGTCTAGTGTGGTAAGCAACCCCAGTCGTGACTCTTCCAGACAGGAACTTTTTCTCTTCCCACCAAAGTCTGTTAAAACTATCAAACTCTCCCAGCACTGCCGGAACCGACAGTGAGAAGGTCACTCTGTTTGCTGTTGTATTTAAACAGCTAGTAGATTTACAGAATGAGAACATCTCTCCAGGAATTGCACAGACTTGCCAAGAGCAAACAGGAACATCGGCAGCTAGAGCGTTAGAAATGCAGCAGATAACAAGGACTCTGTGACTTTAAGTGTCAACTCATAGCCCCCTCAGGGAGGGCAACCAAAGTACATCAATCCAGATGCCAGTAGACCCCCCTGGAGCGTCCTGTTGTGAGTGGGACCTAGAGATGAACCAGGTGGCAGCGGGAGGTTCCATGAGCATTTCCCACTACTCCACTAGGCTGGCAAGGAGGTAGCTGCTCAACTGTCCTGGCAATACACCAACATTAATTGGCTTTCTTTTTGTTGCTTGGTTGTTGGCTATACCTGTGCTTAGTAGAAGGAATACAGTGTGGTTTCGGTTTGTCTCAACTAATCCTTTTGCTGATTCTACAAATCACACAGTTTAGAAGCCCCCCAAACACCTTTCAAGAAGCTTACCTAAATGCAGTAGACCTGAGGGACAATTATTGTCCTAATCCCAGGGTCGCAAGTAGTAAACAGCTACCTTTATGTTATAAGGTTTCAGGCAAAGGGTGGGATAATGGCAGATACTTGGGGCTCAAGGTCTCGGGGGTCAGGCATACTAAAGTTAACTGATAGGTGATCACTGCATGCATGAGATGAACAGTGAGCAAGGGCCATACTCTTAACCCCTGGAAAATTTCTTAACGTTTTAAAAAATGAGAAACTGCACTGGAAGAAACTGGTTCGTGAGATAAGGACATGGATCCAGTGAACCTCTGGAGCCCAAAAGGATAGAGTCAAACCAGGCTCCAGCATATGCTAGTTGTAGATCCTTGTGCAATTTACTTCTTTGGTGCTTATTTTGAGTCACAGCAGGTTTGTTTTTTTGTTTTTCTTTTTGTTTTTGTTTTACAGAGTCATGCTCTGCCTCCCAGGTTGGAGTGCAGTGGCTGGATCTTGGGGGCTTACTGCAATCTCCACCACCTGGGCTCAAGCAATTCTCCTGCTTCAGTGTCCCAAGTAGCTGGGATTACAGGCATGCACCACCACGTTTGGCTATTTTTTTGTATTTTTTAGTAGAGATGGGGTTTCACCATGTTGGCCAGGCTGTCCTCGAACTCCTGGCCTCAAGTAATCCACCCACCTCGGCCTCCCAAAGTGCTGGGATTACAGGCGTGAGCCACTGAACCCAGCCAAGTCACAGCATTTTAACAGGGAAGCACATTGCCAGGATTTGCTACACTGCTGCTCTCTCATTTTGTCACTTTGTTCCTGCTAACTCCCTCTCTCCTCCTTCATATGTTTGTCCCAAAACTCTTACATACTCCTTCATCTCCTCTCATTGTTACCTATATATTCTTATAGTATTTCATTATGAGTTTTAAAAATAAACATTTGATCACAAAATGACAAATACTGTATGATTCCTCTTACGTGAGGTACCTGGAGCATTCAGATTCGTAGAGACAGAAAGCAAACTGGCTAGGGGAAGGGTGGGAAGGGGCAGTTTGTGTTCAATGGATAGAGTTTCACTTTTGCAAGATGAAAAAACATTCTGAAGATGGTGGGTGGTGATGGTTTCCCAATAAGGTGAGTATACTTAATGTCACTGAACTGTATAGTTCAAAATGGCTAAAATGAGGACTTTTAGGTCTATTTTGTCCCAATTTTAAAAAACAGAAAACTTACAAAGCAAACACTTGACTCACTTTCATTATATTGACCTATAAGATTCACCAGAATAGAAATATTTGTCACACCCAGATCACCTCAACACTGTCCTGTAGAAAGCACTGAGGGGGACTAAGAGGATGCATACAATACCCAGCAGAGGGCAGGAGGGAGTCAAGGTGGCATTTTCCCCTAAATTTTGTATTTGTGATCATTTTTTCTTCCTCTCTTATTTGCTGTCTTAGTTTAATGTTCTCTCTAAAGGTGTAAGTCTTTCCAAGACAGCCATGTTAGAGAACAGAGGATAAATGATTCTCTCACAGAGCATGTTGGTTAAATTATTGCATAATTTAAATCACCACATAAAAACAATTGCTCAGTGGAGCTGGGTTTGTTAGTGGTAATAGAGTTCCAAACTAGGCTTTTTCGCTTTATTCTGGCTGTATATTATTGACCCAGATCATTTTGCAAAGTACTCCACAAATAATTGTATTGATGTTCCCACAAAAGGATACTAAAAACCCTGCTAAGTCTCAGTGGAAACCCTACGGAAATAGTATTGTAAAATTAATGGGATTCAGGTTTTAGGTGTTCTTTCTCCCAGCTGAGCCATGTTGCCAGGACCAAATGCTATAAAAGTGCTGCCATTTGCATCAGCCTTAACTGATGAAATATCTATTTTTCCCCTGATTTGCTCTTTGCCTTGATTTCCTGGAGCATATTTGCAAGTTATCCTTGATGCACTATAATTATTTTGAGGAGATTGCTTTTTGGTATAAAAGGATATTGCCGTTTTATTATTTTAGAACACCAAGGGAGTCATATTCAAGGAAGAGACCAGCATTTTAATGCTGGGCTTCTCTCTCAAAGGAAACCAAACTCTTCACTGCTTGTTTTTTGACTTCTGGTTCAAATAGCCTGGGAGGTACAAGGGTAGCATGTGGATTTGCGTGGAAGGTTTTGTTTAAGGCAATGAGCATTAGCTCTCTTTGCCTTCTCCCAGGGCTGCCACTCGGCATTGAGTTAAAATGGTGACAGCAGCAGCAGCAGCAATATCTGCCCAGACAGTTCTGGTTCTTCCATTTACTCGAACAATTTGGATGCAGATGGCCTTTCTACTTCATGCATTGAATATGATTCAAGTCCCAACTATCCATTATTACTTCACCTGCTTTAAAATGGGAATTGTAAGGACTCTGATAAATTATTTGAAAGACTAATTTCCTCAAATACCCCTTTCTGCTATTAACTTGCAATTTTATAACATCTAAAACATTCTGAAATTCCTGTGTGCATAGCTCCGAGTGAGTTGACAGCACGTGCCCCCTGCATCAATACTACAAAAAATAAGGGGGAAGGAGACACTATATTTCTCTTTCCTGGGCAGTGGAAGAATACTGCTCTCTAAGCCCAGCATGTGTGAACAATGAGTCTTCCCTATAGGAATGGTGGTGGAGCTCATAGGAATGCACACTAGGATAGGCTTCATTCATTTAATTTCTGTCTCCAAAAACACAGCCTTTTCCTTCCTAAGAATCCAGGTAAGGAGAGTGGGGGTAAATAAAGACAGAAAGATAGGAGGTCAAAAAAGAACAACTAAACAACAGAACAGCCCTATGTTGTTTCAGTGTCTGAAAATCCTCTGAGTTGTTGAACCCTGTGTTGTGCATTATGTGACTATCTCTTGCAAGATAGGTGGATGCCCTCTCTAAGCTCCATTACCCTCTGTGCATGGCAATCCATTGATAATAAGCTTCCAGAAAGCCAGCTTTCATGTGGAGCTCACCACATTTAGGAGCTCTGTAAGAGTTACTTTCATAACCCTAAAACCAGAATTTCCATGAGGAGAATCTAAACAAAGTGTACAGACTAAATAAACATCATTTTGAGGAAGGGAAGTCTTCAATATGGAAATCACAGTGACACATATGTTGGCAGGAGTTGCATGCTACAGTTGATTAAGACATAAACAACCTTCCTTGATAGAAAATCCCATACAGAAAGTCGAATCTGGCTGTTGATTATAGATCTCATAACAACAACATGTCTCTGGACTGAGCAATAGAGCTGAGTAAGGCAGAGCAGGGATGTTGTGTTTATCCGGTCCACATGGAGGAGAGGGAGAAAGAACTTGCCTGTGTGGAACTCCATTGTGAAAGGCAGGCGCAGCTCTCCAGAGGCAAATTCCACTTGGCTCAGGCTCTCCGCAGGATTTGTTTCCATGGGTCCTGCCTAAATTCATCATAACGGAGACTATGCTCTTCAGCTTCTGATGAGGGGTGTGGAAAAGAATCTATACCTGTGTGGAGTGTTCCCTATGTGCCTTGCACTATCTCTGTTTAATTAAAAACAAAAACAAAGTATGGAAAATTACGTAACAAGCACTGTCTCCAGATCCACACATGTCAACATATTTTTATGCTTGCTTCCGATCTCTTTAAATTTGAATAAAAGACACTAACTATCTCAGCTAAAATTAAAGCTCCCTTTGCTACCTGTCTCTGTCCCATTCTCCTTCCTTCCTCCTGCAGAGAAGCTACCATCCTGAATTTGGTGTGTATCATCTGTTGTGGATACTTTACCATGTCATCTCATTTAGTCCTTCTGACAACTCTTTGAAATGGATATTATGCCCATATTATAGATTAGGAAATTGAGATGCAGGGAGATCAATATTTGCCCAAGATCACACAGAGAGTAGGTAAAAGAGTCAAAGTTCACAGCCAGCTTTCTCTTATTCAAAACCTGGGACCTTTTCACTGCATCTTACATCCAGAAGAGCTGGTCCCCTTCCTCATGTCACTGAAGACTTCAAAGACTTTTCCCAGCCAAATCATTTCACCTCATTTTATCTTGACTTACGAGCTTTACTTTCTGATTATTTAATGGCAACTCTCTTCTGAACCATTTTCAAATTTTTGCCCAGACATGGAAAGCTCAGCACAATCATGATTGGAGAGGGATAAAATGGGAGAATTGCACGTCTTGCTGCATGCATTTGGGCATCCTATCTGTCTTCAAATATGCACAGGTGCATGGCTGCCTCCCTGAGTACCAACAATGCATTCCACGCTCCACTGCTCCTATGCCATTAGGGAGCTATCTGTAAAGTGGTTTCTTAAACATCCCCATGAATATTTACACTTTGTTTTATAGCCATAACTCTCTGAAAAGGCTTTAGCAGAAAGGCAGAACGTAAGTAAACTTAGATTCAACAGTGGCTGCAGTACAAATTGAAGAGCCACTTTTGCAAAGCAATTTGGAAATATATATCAAGTATAGTAAAACTATCCATAACAATTGACTTTAAGAACTACATTCTGAGAATCTGTCCTAAGGAAGTAACCTAAATAGTGGGAAACGCTGCCTTCAAAACCCTTCCCAGTTCTGATATTTATTATAGCAAAAACCTGGACTTAAATTAATGGTCTAACAAATGTGTTAGCTATACTTTAGAAGGGCCCCTTGATTGAATCCTATATTGTCATTATGCTGGTAATTTTGACAAAAAGCCAAGCTCACATCCTCTCTTTGCTAATTCACTGTATTAAATTTGGCAAGCTAGCTAACCATTCTGAATTTCAAGTTTTTCATTTGCAAAATGCAAAATACGGACATCTACTTTAAAGAGTTGAGAAAATTGAGTGAAGAAAATATGAATGTAGAAAATATGAGTGTAGAAAATTGAGTAAGAAAATATGAAACAGCTTATCCCAGTTACTGAAACCAGATAGTGATCAATACATTATAGTAAATACAATAAATATCTATGAAAAAGATACAGACATATTACAGTCACCAGGGAATATGTCACCAAAAGAGTATAGATTCAGACATACAAAAATGAAAAGAATCTAATTTATGTTATGTATTTCTTCCCACAACAAAAAAGAATAAGAATATGATTGGGGTAATAGCACTAAAAATTTTTTTCCCTATACAGTAAACAATCTTGCTGTAATATTGTTAGGCAGATTTTATAAAATTTTTAAATAAAGTGATATTTTCTAAGCTGTTACTGTGTAAACTGCGACAAAGGAAAGACTTTTTCAATCCAAGAGAAAGAAGTTCTAGCATTGTCCAGATTCAGAGACTGTTATAATGGTGGAAACAGCCCTGGTCTCGTAGCCCCAAGACCTCTGGTCATGTCATGGGAGCAGCGTTTGGCTGCTGTGTTCTGCCACCCAAGGGACTGGGACCTAGTGGTCCTCAGTTTTCTCACCTGTAAAATGAGGATGGTAATAATGCCTAGCTAGCAGATTTCTTGCAAAGAACTGGATAAGATCCATGTAGGTTGAAAATTCATTTGGTTTATAAAGGCTCATTTATGTTAGATTAAGTCATTTTAAAACAGTGTGATCTTACTAATATGGTGACTTTGTATTCACGTAAATCAATGGAAAGCATTGGTGATTAAACTTGAAAACTTGAAAAATATATATATATACTCATCTCCAGGGCCAAGCTGACATTCACCCTTGTTCACTCTCGTGGCTACAGCTTACATCAATGCTGTTGTTTTAGAGACAAACCTGCTTTTAAAACTGGAGTCAAGTAGGAGCCAGAGACCTTACTGAAATAAAACAATAGCTACTTAAGGATGTCCTTGAGCACGATGACCTTGCAAAATGCAATTATTATTACAGAACATTATGCTCTCAATACTTTGGCCTTCTTATTTTCACAGCTGAAACCAGAAATGCCAATTTATCCTAGAGTTTTTGGCATATTTGTAGACAGAAATTAGCTGACAGTGGGTTCATTTTTGGTCAGGTAATCTTCAGTTAGACATGACATTTATCTGCTAACTTAGCCAACATTTCCTAAGAAAGTTCCCCTCCCCCCTTGTTGCACATGCACACACATAAAAAACTACCTTTTATGAAGAGTTTTCCCCAACCTTACAGCCTTACCGGGGAAAAAAGGTAAGCAATCCATCAATGCAGCTACTAACTTCAAAACTGTTGTAATAAGGTCCAAGTGAATATAAACAGCAGAATAAAGTATTCTATGCACAGAGATTATTTTATAATGTGCTTCTAAAAATTAAGCTTTTCATGTAGAAATTGTCAAATAACTAGCTGTGCTCATTTCTGAAGAGATAAATAGCGACAGGATTTCATTATGTTACAAATTTTCAAATGAATTGGTTAAAAATCCCATCTGGCTAGCAGCCCCTGACACATCCTCCTATTTCCCATTAAAATACACATAAAGGTTTTTTTTTAATGACAGTCATAATGCAATTTGTCTTTAAAAAAAGAAAAAAAAAAGATGCTTGCCAGAATCTGGGAGACATTTTTCTGTAACTCTAAGTCCAAAGTCAACCCATTGACAAAAACAATAGATGACTAATTGGTGCTTTCCTCTGAAAATAATAGAGGCTTCTATTCTAAAATACGAACAGATGTGCTTCCTCCTTTCCCAGCTTCAACCTCCTGATTCAGACTCTTCCATTCAGCCATTTTTCTAATGCTTGGGTAGAGGTTTTTAAGACAAGCCATGTACTGTTAGTCTTTTCCCAGGGTGCCTCTCCTTTCTCCATCTAGTCAGAAACTGCAACATCCAGAACAATGGGAGTTTATTGCATTCTGGGAGCCACCATCCACCAAAGAGCTAAAGACAAGAACAGAGGACCCACATAGGTAACTGGACAGCCTAGGGACTGCAGGTTTTTAATTTTCTCCATTTGCACAGAGTATCAGGAATCTCAAGCCAGCAGAAATGCCCTAGATGAAAGCCCACTGAAGCCGAAGAAGTCTGCCATAAAACTGCATGAAATGTGAGGAAGAACGACATAGATACAAAATAGAGCCACGGGCATTCCACATACACTACTGTGTTAACAGCCACCCCACCAAGCCACTCTTTTTTTTTTTTTTTTGAGACAGGGTCTTACTCTGTCACCCAGGAGGTTGGAGTGCAGTGGCGCAATCACAGCTCACTGCCTTCCTGGGCTCAAGTGATCCTCCCATCTCAGCCTCCCAAGTAGCTGGGACCACTGGCACTTGCCACTGCAAGCAGCTAATACTTTTATTTTTTGTACAGACGAGGTCTCACTATGTTGCCCCCAGGCTGGTCTCCAACTCCTGGGCTCAAGCAATCCTCCCACCTTGGCCTCCCGAAGTGCTGAGATTATAGGTATAAGCCACCACACCTAGCCCAATTTTTATTTGAAGATTAAGTAGAAAAAAAGGGTTGGGGTAGCTTATGAAAAAAAAATCCTCATAACGGAAAGGAAATATCTTGAATACTTGAAGAAGTAAAAAATTTCTGAAATGATTTACTGCAGAAACTAATAAACATCATTTTGACTACTCTGCCATCATCACTAGAACACTAGAATACTTGGGTTCAAATCTTCCTTGCTGTATGACCTTAGGCAAATTACTTAATCATACAGATCTTCCTTCTTCTACAAGTGAAAAATGCAGATAAAAATATATTCTCTTACAAGGTCATATTAAGAATTATACGGTATCAGCTGGGCGCGGTGGCTCACGCCTGTATTCCCAGCACTTTGGGAGGCCAAGGTGGGTGGATCACCTGACGTCAGGAGTTTGACACCACCAGCCTGACCAACATAGAGAAACCCGTCTCTACTAAAAATACAAAATTAGCTGGCCAGGGTGGTGTACTCCTGTAATCCCAGCTACTCAGGAGGCTGAGGCAGGAGAATCACTTGAACCTGGGAGGCAGAGGTTGCAGTGAGCCGAGATCGTGCCATTGCACTCCAGCCTGGGCAACAAGAGTGAAATTCCATCTAAAAAAAAAAAAAAGGGAAGAGGGTAGTAATGGTAGTAACAGGAGTGGTGGGGTGGTGATGGTGGCAATGTTTGCAGTGGCATGGGTGGATAACTAGACACCCAGCTTTATATACATTCTTATGCTAAAGAATATACCTGAGTTAACAGATATCGAATGGATTACTAAACTGCTCTCCAGTTTGGTAACAGAAACTGAAATAGTAATTTCAATTTCTATTGCCACCAAAAATGAGTGAGTCTGCTTTTCAACAACCCAATGCCCTCACAAATACAGAGTAATGTAATTAAGTACATTACTTAATGTAATATACAACAATGGGATGCTTTTATCTATAAAACTTAAATACATATAAAACTTAAAAACAATGTGTTTAAGTTTTATAGACAAAAGTAGAATCCCATTGTTGTTTTAATCTACATCATCTCTTTAATCAGTACATACTTACTGACTGTACTTTCTCCTCCATGAAATGCCTTTTCGTATCCTTAAGCCATGTTTTCATTGGGATTCTGTTCTTTTTTCATTAATAACCATTCTAACATATTAAACCCAGCATTTCTTTTTAATAGACTGAAAATATTTTCCTGAGTTTATCATCTGTCTTATTTTGTTTATAGTTCTTTAAAAGCACAGAAGTTTTAACATTTTTGATATCTAATGTCCTTTACCTTTTATATTTCATCTGGAATTTATTTTTAAATAAGTATGTGCCACTTTGTGACAAATACCCATCAAATTTTCAACTCCATTGAACTAACCAATGCATTCTCTTCATCCCCATCCCCATTTGAAATGCTTAATGTACCATATATATGTATACGCACACACACATATATACACACACCATATATATACACACCCACACACAAATATACATACATGTGTGTTTTCACACTTCTACTTATTCATTTTTCTGTGGTTTAAAAGTGAAAAAAGGTACTTATTGTGAGTGGATTAAATAAATTATTTCTAAACTAGCAAATCTTAGGAAAATCTAGAATGTGGCAAATATGCATGAAAAAAAAATGTGTATTCAGGGAAGTGTGTGCCACAGACAGGAAGGGGTAATAACCTCTTCATCCATCAAGCTGGAATTCAACACATATGATGGTTCAGCCACACAATGGAGTTTTACACAACCATTAAGAATTATAAAGGTCCCAGGGCAGGAACTCAACGTAAAAAATAAATAATAAAAATAAAATATTTAGTTTAAAATAGCAAAAAATAATTATGAAACTCTGTGTTTGACATTAATAAATGTCCATGAGATACAGTTAACCTTAAAAGCAATTAAACACACTGTACTGCATTTGTTTTCTTTAGTGTGGTTTCGTGTTTAAGAATACAAAGACAACATACGAAATGATATACACCAAATATATTCATAGTACATAGAATATATGTTAGTGGAATATTTAGTAGTAAAATAATGAGCTGTAAGTGGACGAATAACTCTCCTCAAAATACTCCACAGGGGGACACAACAGCTTGACCAGGGGGAGCTCCAGGGTCAGAATGGGAGAAAAGCATTACTGTAGGAGAGGAATGGATGTGGCTGGGGGAGACTAAACCTTGTCACCAAGATAGAATCTCCTTAAGGGACAGTGCAAAGTCACAGAACAAAGGCTCAGAGAAGAAGGTATTCTCAGGCAAGAGCAGAGTCCTATGGATGTGGAAGTCAGGAACGCAGGGTTCCTATAAGAGACCTACAAGAGTGTTCATGTCATGGACTCGGGAAATTCACACTAAAGGCAAAGTTTTCAATTCTTTCCCTCATATGTTGCAATTCCCTTTAATTCCTCTGACCCTTTAACCAACTTTGTGTCAGGTCACCACCTCCAATTCCCAACATGACCCATCAGTCTGCCATCAGGGACCTGTGAAGTGAAGGTCACAACACCAGTGCATTCCAGGCCAGAATGGGAATGCAATGAAAGGTCACCCACTGTGGTACGGAATAGATGCCACAGAGGAGCAGGGCTCAAGTGGAGGACTCAGGGGTGCATGGAAGACAATCTCCACCCCTCCCCAAATATGAGCAGGAAAGGACGTCTCATGTCATGAGAGAAGGTGACACTTGATGATATTAGTAATGCTGAGACAAGCTATATGGTTTGTATTTCTGGCTCTGCCACTTATGAGCTATGTGATGTTAGTCAACTTACCTAGCCTTTCTGAGCCTCTGTTGTATCATCTATAAATCAGGGATGAGAATAACACATTTCATAGAGCAGTTATGAGGATAAAACATATTAATATTCATAGAACCTTAGCAGTATCTAGAACTTGTAAACAATGAATGAGGCTGGACACAGTGGCTCACACCTGTCATCTCAACATTTTGGGAGGCCAAAGCAGGTGGATTGCTTGAGCCCAAGAGTTTGAAACCAGCCTGGGCAACATAGTAAGACTCCATCTCTACAAAATATAAACAAAAGTAGCTGAGTGTCATGGCCTATGCTTGTAGTCCCAGCTACTTGGGAAGCCAAGGTGGAACGCTTGCTTGAGCCCGGGAGTTAGAGGCTGCACTCAGCCGAGATTGTGCCACTGCTCTCCAGCCTGGGCAACAGAGTGAGACCTGTCTCAAAGTAAAAATAAAAATAAAAATAAATAAACAATGAATGTGTTAGCTATTGTACTTACATAGGTATTATAATTAAAACTTTTTGTATTATCTGAATCTTTTTAAAGAGCACATAATTCTATTAAAACATAAATTTATAAAAATATATATTTATCTTTACTAACCACCTACTATGTTCTAGGCTTTCATTGTACAGTATTATGAATATACTAAATGCCACTGGATTCTTTGCTTAAAAATAGCGATATTGGTAAAATACACACACATTACATAAAATTCACCACTTAAATCATTTTAAAATAGAGAACTCAGTGACATTTAACACATTCACGCTGTTGTGCAGTCTTCACCACTGTCTAGTTCCAGAACATTTTCAGTGCCCCAGAAGGTAGTCCTGTTTTAAGCATCATTTCTCATTAGTGTTTCCCTCAGCTTCTGGTAACTGCTAGTCTGCTTTTTGTCCCTGTTTCTCTATTTTGGACATTTCATGTAAGTTGAATTATACAATATGTGGCCTTTCATGTCTGACTTTTTAAATTTACTATCATTTTCTTCAGATTCATCCATGTTATAGCATGTGTCTGTATTTTATTCTTTCTTATAGCTAAAATAATATTTCATCATACGGACATACACATTTTGTTAATCTCTTCATCTGTCCACGGACGTTTGTGTTATTTCTACCTCCTGGCTGTTGTGAATAGAGCTTCTATAACCATGCATGTGCGTGTATTTGTTTGAGTAACTGTTTTCAATTCTTTGGGGTATATACATAGGCATGGAATTGCTGGGTCACATGGAAATGCTATGTTTAATCTATTAAGGATGCAAAGTATATTTTTAAGTAAAGAAAATAATTGCATAATAATATGAGAGGCAATAGAGAGTAATGGAGCCACAAAGCAAGGGTTCGAATCCGGGATTCATCACTTACTAGCTGTTGTCACCTTAGAAAACTTATGTCCTCATTTTCCCATCTGTCAATTGGCAGTAATACTAACCCCTATCCCACCAGGTTGTTACAAAAATTAAGGGAATTAATATATGTGGTATAATTAGAACAATGCACATGATGTTACTTATTTTGGTTTAGTTCTGTTTGCATGCCTATGTATAGACTATATACATAATTGTTTAAATCAAACTATTAAGACTGGTTGCCTTTGGGAAGTGGATTTAAAGGATAAAAGACAGGGCCCTGTCAGTCGGGCGTGGTGGCTCACGCCTGTAGTCCCAGTACTTTGGGAGGCCAAGGCGGGCAGATCACTTGAGGACAGGAGTTCAAGACCAGCCTGGCCAACATGGTGAAACCCCGTCTCTACTAAAAATACAAAACAAGTAGCCGGGCATGGTGGCAGGCACCTGTTATCCCAGCTACTCAGGAGGCTAAGGCAGGAGAATTGCTCGA
The DNA here is from genome assembly GCF_029289425.2 of Pan paniscus. Taxonomy (NCBI): domain Eukaryota; kingdom Metazoa; phylum Chordata; class Mammalia; order Primates; family Hominidae; genus Pan; species Pan paniscus. The sequence continues at coordinate 42,333,587 of NC_073255.2, read as the reverse complement.
ACCCAGGAGGCGGAGGTTGCAGTGAGCTGAGATCACGCCATTGCAATCCAGCCTGTGCAACAAGAGTGAAACTCCATCTAAAAAAAAAGCAAAAGACAGAGCCCTGTCCTCTTTTTATTTTGTTTGTGCATTTCTCTCTGTAATGAGCATGTATTAGTCGTCACAATATTTTGAATTAATGAGGTTTTCTTTTTAAGATGCAAAGTGACCCATTCAATGACTCAAAACCCTTCAGTGATCTTATAGCAGTGGTTCCCAAAGGCCTTCATGCTGGCTGGACACATAAAATCACTTAAAGAACTTATCCAAAATACAGATCATCCTACTTCTCATTTGGCCTTATTGAATCACAAGTTCTGGTTGATTCTAATGTGCCATGATGTTTGAGAACCAGAGAGTCTACACTATTTCCATGACCTGGTCTCTCAGTGTCTTGCAGTTTCATCTTCCCCTCTTCCTTCCTAATAAAGCTTGCCAGCCAGGCGCGGTGGCTCATGCCTGTAATCCCAGCACTTTGGGAGCCTGAAGCGGGCAGATCACCTGAGGTTAGGAGTTCAAGACCAGCCTGACCAACATGGAGAAACCCCGTTTCTACTAAAAATACAAAAATTAGCCGGGCATGGTGGCACAGGCCTGTAATCCCAGCTACTCGGGAGGCTGAGGCAACAGAATCGCTTGAACCCGGGAGGCGGAGGTTGCAGTGAGCTGAGATTGTGCAATTGCACTCCAGCCTAGGCAACAAGAGTGAAACTCCGTCTCAAAAAAAAAAAAAAAAGCTTCCCACCTATTATTTGACATGCTCTTCTATGCCTCAGGATGTGTCTTTGCCTAGAACGCAAGCCCCGTTTAACTTCGTTCTTTGAATTACTAACCCCTGTTTATTCTTCAGTACTCAGTTCAAGCATTGTCTCCTCCAAGGTCCACTGTTATCAAATGAAGTATGTCCAACAAATGAAATACTTAGTCTGTCCGAAAATGAAGTAAATTTCCTCTCTTTTGGTCTGCCAGAACATTCTTTAGCAGTAGCTCAAAAACATCTTCTCCACATACATTGAAACTGTTTTTTCCCATGTCTGTTTTTGCTCCCACCCAACTGAGGTCTTGAGGGCAGAGACAATGTGCTGTGTAGCGATTCTTAACTAAAGATTTCACCATGAAATGAATAGTTCAATTTTATAATAAATACCTAAGTGTATATATATGTGTATTTATACATATATAATTATAATTATATATGTATAATTCACAGTAAACTATGTAGTAAATTACAGGGCACAGAGAACACTGGCCCAGTTTTTCCAAATTCATATTTAATATATGCGTGCAGATATTTGTGCATGTGCATGGGAATACTTCTGAGTTAAAATAAACTCTGAAGCCAATGTTTCCTAAAGCCAGTTTCTAGAAACACTAGCGTCAGGAGCTCCTCAGTGAGAAGAAAGGATTTCATCGGTAATGAAATTAAACACTCTACGATAGCCTACACTAAGAGCATTTCTGGTCGTGTTATTTGACCACAACACTATTTCAAATACATCTATGAGCATTCAGAGAAAGTGGAGTTCTGTGGACCCACATTTTTAGAAATGCTGCATAACGTACTTAACCAGTTCTTTTTCTGAAGTGACAGAGTGGTCACGCTTAGTTGTCGTGGCATGGTGTGGAACAATTTCCATTGGAGTAGGCCACGCTCTTACTATGCTCTTACCACCACCAGAAGCAAAAGACACTTTCCAAGTGGCAGTCTATTTCGGGACAATCTATTTTATATTTTCCACCACTGAGAATTCCACTCTGCTTTCACAGGCAGTTCTTTCAGCTGAATGAATCGTGTTTTCTCCTTTGGGGGCGTGTGTAAATGAATTGCTAACCGTTTTGAATAGCACCCATCTGTGACAACAGTCATGCTTATGGGTGGCAGTTAATTAAGACAGCTTGGAAGATGACGATGTCTTACAAATAAGAAGGGAAGAAACGGGGACTGTCTTTTTTATAGAGTCATATTTATAATATCATAATTATTGTATGTATTTATAGTATTATATTTATTGCTTGTATTCCATTTTCTTAAGGTATAGTTTTGGGACCATCAAAATGCACTCCTAATTTATAATGTTGCATGGGACAAGGACAGAACTTGGCTTCTCCTATTTCATTCCTGAAATCTTAGAACAGGAAACCCTACACTATCCATTTATGTTTGTGGCTTTGCATTCAGCATAAAATTAAATTTTCTCTGGCATCATTTGTGAAGAAAGCTTTTAAAGCAGTGATTTCCCTGAGTTCCTTATGTAGGCAGCCCATCTTCATTTTATTTTATTTATTTTTTTGAGATGGAGTTTCACTCTGTCACCCAGACTGGAGTGCAGTGGTGCCATCTCGGCTCACTGCAGCCTCTGCCTCCCGGGTTCCAGCGATTCTCCTGCCTCGACCTCCCTGGTAGCTGGGATTACAGCCATGCACCACCATGCACAGCTAATTTTTGTATTTGTAGCAGAGACAGGGTTTCACCACGTTGGCCACGCTTGTCTCGAACTCCTGACCTTAGGAGATCTGCCCGCCTTGGTCTCCTAAAGTGCTAGGATTACAGGTGTGAGCCACCACACCCAGCCTGGTAGCCCATCTTTAAAACCACCAACATCACCCAACAAGTGTGGGATATCACCCAGCAAGTTATATCTAAGGATAAGGAACAATGTGAAAGCTGAGAGTTAGAAAGCTGACCAATTTCAGAACAAACCATCTCTCTAACAAACATCTTATTACAAAATCAGAGACTCAACTGTAAACTCTGGTAATAATTTAGAAGATTAACACTCTGCCCTAAATCCCACAAAATAGGCATATCTAAATTATACACAAACTGCAGATGTGGCTGGGCAAGGTAGCTCAGACTTGTAATTCCACCGCTTTGAGAGGCTGAGGCAGACAGATCACTTGAGTTCAGGAGTTTGAGACCAGCCTGGGCTGGTGAAATCCCATCTCTATAAAAAATACAAAAAAAATTAGCTGTGAGTGGTAGTGTGTGCCTGTAGTCCCAGCTACTTGGGAGGCTGAAGCAGGAGGATCATTTGAGGCCATGAGGTCAAGGCTGCAGTGATCTATGATCGCACCACTGCACTCCAGCCTGAGCAACAGAGCAACACCCTGTCTCAAAACAAACAGGCTGGGCGCGGTGGCTCACGCCTGTAATCCCAGTACTTTGGGAGGCTGAGGCGGGCGGATCATTTGAGGTCAGGAGTTCAAGACTGGCCTGAACTACATGGTGAAACCCCATCTCTACTAAAATACAAAAAAAAAAAAAAAAAAAAAAAAAAAATTAGCTGGGAATGGTGGCAGGTGCCTGTAATCTCAGCTACTCAAAAGGCCGAGGCAGTAGAATCGCTTGAACCCAGGTGATGGAGGTTGCAGTTAGCCAAGACTGTGCCACTGCACTCCAGCCTGGGTAACAGAGCAAGACTCCCTCTCAAATAATAATAATAATAATAATAGAAGAAACAAACTGTAGATGAGTTAAACATAGTAATTATACAAGGGTGCCCAATGTACTATAAAACATAACGTGTATCACATCAAAAATGATGAAATGCTAGCCTAAATCATTTCGAAAGTTTACCCTAAACAAAATACTTATACCAGCAATAATTAATAATTTTAAGTATGTTATTAAATATATTTTTGCTAAGTGCTTAAGATTTAATGATACCTTGTGGGAATCAGAGCTCATTCACATCTCCTGGAAATGCTGGACAAAAAAGTCTGATTGCCAAATCTCCCTAGAGTCATGGAAACATTCAAAGCATTTTTGTTTTCAAAAGAACCTGCAATTACCCCTCTTTCCGCTAGGTGGTATACTCAAGGCCAAGAAAGCTATCAAAGGGATAAATATGTTCTTTTTCAACAAGGTCAAAAAAAAAAAAGGATAATTTTTTTAATGTAATTTTTTAAAATTTCTTTTTCATTTCAATATGTGTTAGGGGAACAGGTGGTGTTCGGTTACATAAGTTCCTTAGTGGTGATTTCTGAGATTTTGGTTCACCCATCACCTAAGCAGTCTTCACTGGACCTAATGTGTAGTCTTTTTTCCCTCACCCCTCACCTCCTCTCCCACCCTTTCCCCGAGCCCCCAAAGTCCATTGTATCATTCTTATGCCTTTGTGTCCTCGTAACTTAGCTCCCACTCATAAGTGAGAATATACGATGTTTGGTTTTCCATTCCTGAGTTACTTCACTTAGAATAATAACCTCCAATGGAGAGGATAAATTTTAAGCTTGAAGAGGCGACTATCTTACATCTGAATTCCAAAGTGTTTGATGAAAAAAACAGAGACATTAAGAGAGAGAAGGAAAGGCCTGCTCAAATAGCCAGGGCCCCTCAAAGAGTGAGTCACCTACCACCAGGAATGACAATTAAAATTAGGCAAGGCCACCAGCCTCCAGTGTTACTGCATCAGAGTGGTGGGGATGAAGTAGGGAACTCAATTTGCTTTTCCAGCATGTGCTTGGCTTGACTGTTATGCAAAATTCTGAGAACTAAATTTAGATTGCTCTCAATCTTTCTAGTAGTCAGAAACCACAATTGGTTCATAAGTTTGTGATGTTCTGAAACCTTTTTTTTCTGCTTCCTATATAGCTTGTATCTTGAAGGCCAGGGATTATAGGTTTCACTGTAAAATCTCCAGATGAAATTTTGCTAGCTTACTATCTCTCCAAGAAAATTCAGAGTGGCAGATTCAACTCTATGTAATAGGATATTTGGAAAGTACTTTCAGCTTCGCAGAAGGGGAAAAATGTATTTTATAGAATGTAATGAAAATGAATCTCTTCTGGAAAGAATGGGTGATATTTATATTAGATATTCAAAAGTTGAATCACATTGATCTGTCTTTTAAAGTAATTACATTGATCTCTGGAGTTTGAAGAAATGTATTGCTTACTCCCTGTGGATATTTTCAAACTTTAATTTTTTTTTAAGCAAAGCAGTTTATTTTGTTTTTCCTAGTTTGAGACACAAAAGAAACCCATCTTACTGAAGTTCAGCTAATTATTGCATAGGAATGTGTGTATGAGTGCGCATATGTGTATACTGTAGGTATGCGTGTGTGTGTGTGTGCGCACCCGCGTGCGCACGCTCTCTCTCTCTAGGACCCCCTGAAATGAATGTTGGTTGTTTTAAACCAGATTTTTTTTGTAGAGTCACAAGTTTGCTGCTTTAAACTCACTTGTTTTAAAATATTTCAAATGGACAATATTCTAAAATATATTTCCCACTACTCTAATTTCAACTGAGTAAAGAATAAAATGTAACCGTTTCTTACAACTTAGCACTATCAGTGTGAAAATGGATTCGTGGGCAGTGTTTGAAAGCGGCAGTGTCTTCAGGGTCCGCTGAGGTCCTAAAGGCCTGTTTGTACCTAGAGTACATGAACCCAGGCAACTCTGCTCTGGGAATTATTGCCTCTACATGTTACGGTTTTCTTATTTTTCCCCCTTACTTTCCATTGTTACTTTGTGTTGCTACCAACACACCAAGGCAGCAGGGAGGGCTCCTTCTGTTTCTAATCTGCAGAGGCCTTGGAAGGATGAGCGTCGTGTTTTGTTAGTTAGGAACGTGCGTAGCCCAAGTGGGAGAGCGGGGCCCGTTACGCAAGGGCCTGCTCCATGACGACAGCGGTGCATACCTTGCCCTGTGTCTAGTCTGGCTAGTCTGGTTCTGTGTTTTATTTTCTTGCTCCTGGTTGTTCTCCCAACAGGTGAAACTGCAGGTGGTCGAATCGTGGGTAGTTGAGCTGTTGTTTCAAACAAATCTTTCTAATCTATTTTTACTTGTGGCTAGAATCACAACATTTATGGAAAAGCTTTGTGTGGCCCCTCAACTTATGTAACTCTTATGTATTTTATTTTTCATGTGCTACTAGCATATTTTCTTTAACAAAAATGTCTAAATGTGCTTCAGGGCTTTCATCTATCAAAAAGCATACCTGCATTATCACGTGTGTATATATGGATACATATAAACACATACGCATATAAACATATATACATGTGAGTGTGCGCTTATCATGAGGCAAGGTGACGAAGGGGCGCTCATTATTTTCCTTTGGGAAAAGGCTTTACTTGAATCTGTTTTCCTTGAGTTATTTTTATCACTTAATTATCTTTATCAAGGTCATTAAATGGAAAAAATGCTAACAAAAGAGGACTAATGGTACTTTACTAAGGAACAGTATAGGAGAGCTGTAACTGCTCGTCTGTTCTCTTGGGCAAAGTTGGGGGAGTTGATGAACAAAAGCAACAGTTTCCAAGAACAAACAATGGCATTCTCTGTGACCTGCAGCACAGCTGGCAACGCTGGGTTCTCAAACATTTAGGACCTATGCTAAATATTTCCTCCAGCCACGTCTAACCATGCCAACATCTCACACACATTGAAAAGTATTGCTTTTTCCTTTTGGTTTTAAACATTCCTTCTAATGAACAAAAACAGCATTTAATATTTTTAATTGAAGACTGGCTACAGTAGATTACAAATGTTACACCCAGGAAGGCATGAGCTCATTTCTCAAGACTTTGATCTGTAATTACAAAATACTCACCAGCTGTAAACTCTATGCAGGTCTTCCTAGCATGGCGTAGTCCCTGGTACATGGTAGGCCCACAGTAAACATTCCCAATGGACAGATTAACCAGTTACAAATTCACTTGTGGGTAAAGACTGAGTTTAGCACATACAAGGATAAGTCAGATCGTGTCCGGAATTGGTGGGTTCTTGGTCTCGCTGACTTCAAGAATGAAGCCGCAGACCCTCGCAGTGACTTTTACAGTTCATAAAGATGGCGCGTCCAGAGTTGTTCGCGTCTCCCGTCTGGAGTTGTTCCTCCCTCCCAGTGGGTTCCCAGTCTCGCTGGCTTCAGGAGTGGAACTGCAGACCTTCTCGGGGAGTGTTACAGCTCATAAAAGCCGCACAAACCCAAAGGGTGAACAGCAGCAAGATTTATTGCAAAGACTGAAACAACAAAGCTTCCACAGCCTGAAACGGAGACCCCAGCGGGTTGCCGCTGCTGGCTCCGTGACCTGATTTTATTCCCTTATTTGGCCCCACCCACATTCTGCCGATTGGTCCATTTTACAGAGAGCTGATTGGCTTACTGGGAGCTGATTGGTCCATTTTGACAGAGGGCTGATGGGAGCATTTACAAACCTGTAGCTAGACACAAAAGTTCTCCAAGTCCCCGCCCATCCCAGAAGCACAGCTGGCTTCACCTCTCACTGGCACTACTTGTGAGACTTTGCAGCACCTAGCGCGGGCACTCACGGAGCCCAGACGGAGCTTGTCCCAGAGAATCAAGAGGAAAAGAGGAGAAGCGAGAAAGAGAAGGAGACCTGCTATCCTGGCCAACATTCCCGCGAAGAGGGAACGGCGGTCCACGCACGGGATTGTCTCCAATCAAGCCCAGCAGGCGCCCCCCGGAACCCGCGCCAGCAGGCGAGCGCCGCGCGCAGCCCTGGCTCTAGCTCTGGCTCCGGCTCCGGCCCGCGCCTCTCCCTCCACACCTCCCGGCCAGCAGAGGGAGCCTTGGCCAGCCCCAGAGAGGGACCCCCGACAGCGCAGTGGCGGGCTGCAGGGCTGAGTGTGGCCAGAGCTGAGGCTGAGGCCAAGGAGGCGCCGATAGCGAGCGAGGGCTGCTAGCACTTTGTCACCTCTCAAAATCATGATATAAAGATGTTTTTATTTGTGTCCCCTACAGATTTCTTTACTCTTGTTTTCTCTCCTACATCTTGGAAAACACATCACAGTGTATGAGGAACAAATGACAAGTTACACTATGCCTTCTCAAATATTTTCTGAATTCATATTTCATCTTAATTGTAGAAAAAGTAAGACAGGTTCATTGTAGAAAAAAATAGACAAAGGAAGTATATTTTTAAAAATCCTCATAATCTCACTCCCCAGAAATAACAGCTATTAAAATGTTGTGGTTTTCCATTTTTTTCTATATTTTTGGCTTTAAATTATATCTATGTTCACATATTGAAATGATATACATATAATTTCATATTTTGCTTTTTAAATTTAATGATGTTTCTTAAACGTACACCATGTCAATTAAAACTTCTTTAAAAAAAACCCATAATTTTAGGCCGGGCGTGGTGGATCACGCCTGTAATCCCAGCACTTTAGGAGGTCAAGGTGGGCAGATTACCTTAGGTCAGGAGTTCAAGGCCAGCTTGGCCAACATGGGGAAACCCCATCTCTACTACTGTGCTGGGCGTGGTGGCGCACACCTGTAATCCCAGCTGCTTAGGAGGCTGAGGCTGAGGCAGGAGAACTGCATGAACCTGGGAAGCGGAGGTTGCAGTATGCCAAGATAGCGCCATTGCACTCCAGCCTGGGCGACAAGAGTGAAACTCCATGTCAAAAACAAACATAATTTTAATAGCCGTGTTGTGTTCCGCTATAGATATGCCCAATAATCAATTTATCTATTGTTGAACATTTACATTATTTGAAATTTATCTTTATGGCCATCTTTATATATAATATTTAAGCATATAATGTTAGTGGTTTTCTAGGAAACTTTCTTAACAGTTTCCTAGAAATAGACTTGAATATTTTTAAGGCTTTTGATTAAGTATTGTCACATCACCTTCTAGTGTTGCTACAGTTTGTGGATTAAGGTCTACCAGCATTGTTTGATAACTGTAAGAGTAGCCGACAGCAACTATCTTTTTTTCTTTTCTTTCTTTTCTTTTTTTTTTTTTTATGTCTTATGGCCAGGCACTATGCCGCTATGCTAAATGTTTTATTTGTGTTATCTCATTTAACTTTATTCATAACAATATGAAATAGGCATTCTTTATATTCATTTTACAGATAAGAAACTGAGGCGGGGACAGGTTATGTAATTTTCTCCCAAGGTCGTACAATCAAGTTGTAGACACATGATTTAACTCCAGAGCCCTAGTCCTCACTGTGCTGAAAGAATCTGTCAGCATTGAAAAGTTCAGTATATATCCAGTATTTTAAATTTTTGCTAATTTGATAGAAAAAGACTCTCTTTTTTGTTTTATAAGTTCATTAATATTAGCTCCTTTGTGTGCTTTCCTGATATAGTTATTAGCCAGTTGTGTTTCTTCTAATGTGAATCATCTGTTTCCATCATTTGCCATTTAGTAACTCTTATTATATAAACTTGTCAAACATTAAAAATTTTCATCCTTTGTGCCTGTTGGTTTTGTGCCTATTTATGTTTTGAACACATGAAATCTCTTCATTTCCATGCAAATATATTGACATTTCTCTTTGAGTGTTTTCATCCTCTGAAAGTCATCCCATATCTAGAGATCAGATCAATATTAAATTTTCTGCTAAACACTGTCTTTCCCTGTGTTGATCAATCTACTTTACCCAGAAAGTCTTGCTGACAGCCATGGATTTCTTCAATTTGTCTTAGATGGCAGTGATATCAAAGTGGAAAAAATATTTTCTAATATTTCTGGTACTCTAAAAACACAAGTCATAGAAATTTCAAAGCAGCAACTTTGTCCTCCCCATTGCTAGTAACAAAAAGGGAAAACAAAGGAAGCATAGTTATGCATTGCTAATGACAATTGGAGCCAGAGGACTGGGTTTTGGTCCTGGGCATCTGATTTGGTGTCACGAATACAAGTCCTTTCTTTCCAGCACTGTCATTCATTGGGTTGGTTCTCAGAATAAGAATCCGAAAGAGTTACTCATGAAGTGTTACCTTTGAAATTTCAACCCTAAAAGGAAATGTTGCCAATCAGAGATATCTGCCTTCTGTGCTAGATTACAGCAGAGTAGTCTGTGTTTTCAAAGCTCCACATTATCTTATTATCTGGCAACAAAACTTCCAACTGCCACAATTAGGGCTCTTTTCATTTTATCAAGGCTATTTGCTGATAATTCTCCCTATAAAAGCTTTGCAATAAGCCACTTTTTAAAAATTCGAATTTGCACTATCATAATTGGGAATGTAATATTCTGCTTAAAAAGAAGCATGAACATGTTTTAGGAAAACCTTCTCCATCCACTCTAAAATCTAAGCCTAAAATTATTTACATGCAATTTTCAGTGATTTATTAATTATTAACTAAAGTAGGGCTGATGTTGGAATTTTTTTTTTTTTTTTTTGGCTACTTGTTACTAAACTACTCTTCAACCGCTAGAAAAAGAAAACCTACAATTATAAACAAGACATAAGCAACCCTGGTAACAGATTCACCTTTTATAACAAATAAAAATTTTTCAAAAACAATTAATGTTCCTTCACACGTAGTATATGTTTGACTGATTGTTACAAGCAATTCCAATGGCCTCTGTTATATTTTTGAGGAAATTAATGTCTAGGTAACTGTGGATCTAGGTGCATTAACTTTAGACTAGTTATATGAGCCTAGATTATATTCATTTTAGACCTTAAAATCTTGCACTTGTTTTTGATCCAATTTTAGACTCTTTTATGATACAAGTAACTTATCAGCAAACAGTTAGTAATCTGCAAGTTATACAATTTATAATATAGGATATTGAGCAATTGTTATTTAAAAATAATAACTGTGATAACAATAGAAATGGTTCTCCAAATATGAGTAGTCACTACCTACTTTTCATACCACAAGGATAGAAGATGTTTTTGAAATCATGTGCACCAGCATTGAAAATACACCCAAGAAACCGAATGGAATAACAATTACTTGACAGAATACTCTGATCAGAGATGATTATGCATAACAACTGTGAAAATTTACAGATGCTTATTATATGCATTAAAGTTCCTAATCAATTAACATTTATTTCTGTAGAAAGTAGAAAAGTTCCTCTTCAAAGCTCTGCTTGGTTTAAAAATAAAATAATAGACACTAGGAATAATAGCTCCTTACTTTAAAGCCTCCTATCAATTATTAGTTCTCACATTTTAGCCCAGTTATTTGCTTTGGCTTACTCAGGCATGCCCGGACAGGCCCAGGCAAGTCTTAGCTCATAGCTTATGCCTCTTCCTTATTTGGAAATGTTATTGCTTCCTTAAACCTTTGGTAAGCAACTTCCTTTTCTTCTTTGTTCTCCCTTGCACTTACCTATTCAGGAAAGTTTTAGGTTATTAGCAAATCAGGTATCAGTTTAAGACTCTGAAGTCCAGCTCCAGCCAATAGATGCAGGACACAGCAGTAAGGATGACCAAAATGCATAAGGGATAAATATGTCTGCTTTTCCTTTGTTCAGATATGCTCTTGCCATTATTCCATCTGCGGGGGGCACCCTTTCAGCAGAAAGTAAAGATTGCCTTGCTGAGAGATCCTTTGTCTCCATGCTGACGTTTCTTTGTGGCACCGATTATCTGTTTCTAACAGTTTCTCAGGTGCTATAATTATCCTTATATTATGGATAAGAAAATTGAGCCTTAGAGCAGTAAAGTAACTTGTGGTCAACATTCTGGTCAGGGACAAGGCTGGAGATTAAACCTAACCTGTCTGAATTCAGGATCCAAGCTCTTAACTCTTATATGATAATAAATGTTGACCACACTTTTTTTTTTTTTTAACAAACCTAGGAACACAACTTTTAATAAAGCTGGCTCTTCCTTCATCCTAAGGTTCATTCATACAACATAGTATTCAAAATATCTGGAGAACTGTGCCTTACAAGAAGATACCAGGAGTGACCAGATGAACCAAGAACACCTTCTTTTTTTTTTTTTTTGAGACAGAGTCTCACTCTGTCACCAGGCTGGAGTGCAGTGGTGCGATCTTGGCTCACTGCAACCTCTGCCTCCCGGGTTCAAGCAATTCTCCTGCCTCAGCCTCCCGAGTAGCTGGGACTACAGGCGCACGCCACCACGCCCAGCTAAATTTTTTTGTATTTTTAGTAGAGACAGGGTTTCACCATGTTGGCCAGGATGGTCTCGATCTCTTAACGTCATGATCTGCCCGCCTCAGCCTCCCAAAGTGCTGGGATTACAGGCGTGCCACAGTGCCTGGCCAGAACACCTATTTTAGGTTACTAAGATTCTTTGTGGGTCCCTTATTTTTGCAAGCTCCCCTTTCTGAATAAGTCACCACCTTTTGCATGGTAGGAATGGATTCCAGCAGGGTCTGGAATGGCTTTAACTGGGAGTGTGTGTGTGTGTGTGTGTGTGTGTGTGTGTGATGCCCAAAGAGTCCATGTGTGACTCATTTAAAACCATTCTTTAAGCAAATAGTGGACCAGAACTCTGAATATTAGGTGTGCATCTGGCTTTCTGGTACCTATTCTCTCTGGCTGTAAAAATGTTGCCAATGTCCTGATTGTGTTGATGTACTATATTATATAGGATGTTATCATTGAGGAACACTGAGTGATGGAAACATGGAACCTCTCTGTACTACTTTTGAAATTTCTCATGAGACTACAATCATTTCAAAATAAAAGTTTTAAACTACCATCAAATTTCATTTTGCCCAGGAAATGAACTTCTGATTTTTGCAGTTAGTAATTTACAACTAATCAAGGTTCTTCTTGGGGAATTTGCCATCAATTTGAAAAAGCACACCTGGGATGGACATGGTGGGTGGCACATGCCTGTAATCCCAACTCTTTGGGAAGCTGAGTCAAGAGGATCACTTGAGCCAGGAGTTTGAGACCAGACTGGACAACATGGTGAAACCCCATCTCTACAAAAAAATAAAAAATAAAAATTTTAAGTTAGTTGGGCATAGTGGCACACAGCTCTTGTTCCAGCTACTCAGAAGGATGAGATGGGAGGATTGCTTAAGCCTGAGAGGTTGAGGCTGCAGTGAGCCTGCAGTGGGCCATGTTGGCACCACTGCACTCCAACCTGGCCAACAAAGTGATACCTTGTCTCAAAAATAAATAAATAAATAAAAATAAAAAAGAATGGTGATTCCTCAAAGACCTAAAGACAGAAATACCATTCAACCTAGTAAACCCATTACTGGCCATATATCCTAAGGAATAGAAATCATTCTGTTATAAAGATGCATGCATATGTATGTTCATTGCAACACTATTCACAATAGCAAAGACATGGAATCAACATAAATGCCCATTGGTGAAAGATTGGATAAAGAAAATGTGGTACATACACACCATGAAATACTATGCAGCCATAAAAAGGAATGAGATCATGTGCTTTGTAGGGATGGAGCTGGAAGCCATTATCCTCAGCAAACTAATGAACTAATGCAGGAAAAGAAAACCAAATACTGCAGGTTCTCACAAGTGGGAGCCAAATGACGAGGCCACATGGACACATAGAGGGGAACCATACACAATGGAGCCTGTTGGAGGGTGGGGCGTGGGAGGAAGGAGAGGATCAGGAAAAACAGCTAATGGGTACTAGGCTTAATACCTGGGTGATGAAATAATCTATACAACAAACCCACATGACACAAGTTTACCTGTGTAACTAACCTACACATGCAGCCCTGAACTTAAAAGCTAAAAAAAAGAAGCACTCACGTATACCTGAATTTATGTACCCCTGAATTTAAAATAAAAGTTAAAAAAAAAAGCATTCATGCGTGAGATGGGCACTATTTGTTATTGTACAGGAAACACAGAACAACATCCATACATTTGTGACTTGCATCAGAGGGCCAACCACTTGCCTTCTTCCAGGTGTCTATCTAAAGTCCAGAATGCCTCTGAAATCCTCATTAGAAACCAAAGTTAGCCTGTTGAAGAAGAATCCCACATGCATCTGGAGGCGCGACTCGCCCTGAGCAAGAAGAACTCGCCAGGTGACAGGATGAGACTTTCAGCAAGCGGGAAGGACTTAGCTGTGCTCCCCATCACGCCGCTGGCTCTGCATAGTTACTGATACCATATGTATCAGTGCCAAATCCTGACAGGGACAGATGATAGCAATGCTGGGTTCCAGGAAGGGAGCAGCAGTAGAGAGAAAAGCAAAGCAACCTTGCGCAGATGAGCAAGGCCCACCCAGAGCACGGCCCCTAGAGCACACTGGTGCCTTGTTTTCAGGCACAATGCTCCGGGAAATCTCCACCTTGAGCAACTGGAAAAAGTCCCCGAAATAAGACACTGATTGAAAACACTGGGGAAGGTAAAAAGGAAAAACATTAACAATTTGTTCAGAAGGCACCTACATAAAATGCAATCTTTACTTTTTGTTTCCCCTTCAAGGGGATTGGAGGGGAACTCAAAGGATTCCATAGCTTTGCCTAGTTAATGAGGCTGATTGTCGAAGTTCTTGGAACTCACTCCAGTCCATACAGACCAGAAATGTTTGTTCACAGTTAGTACTCAGAGGAACCTGTTAAAGTTCATATTAGGAGAAAGGTTGAAACTTTGAAAAGATAGAGCCATGAGCATAGCGTGAATTCTGAGGTGAAGAAGATCTACTCACAGAATTTAGGAAGAAAAAAGGACAGGGCAGGGAATGAAAGGAAGTCTCACACAAGCCATTTCATAGACTGCCCTATAAGTGCCCATTCGTTGTCTGACATCAACCAACCCAAAGCCCTGTTGGCCACTCTGGAAACAGATAGCTAAATAAGCCTACATTTTTTTCATTTGTAAAATGGTGAGTCAAAAAGGCAAAGGATTTATCTCATGCCTCTACAGATCGTTTATAATGTGGCTAAGTGGCCCAGGATAAAATCACCACAGTCAAAGTGATTCATGCAAGAAACCTATTCTGTTGAGACAGAAATGAAAATCCACATTAAATCACAGTCTATTCTATGCATGGGAGAATTGCAGTGAGCCAGCTCAGTGGATTCCCAGGCCCGTTGAAGGCTGAATGCAATTGTTCTTCTAAAATGGAGAAATCAGACTCCTTCAAAGTGAGGGTGCAGCCTCTAGTTCTGAGAGCAGGGGTGAGCAGCCAGTGGCCCTGCCAAGCAGGCATCTGGAACTATATTCCCGGATGGCAGCCAGCCTGGGGATCTATTCAATTACTGCAAGTTTCTTGCCAGGAGGTTTTCACCAGTTCCACTATTTATCAAGACAATTGGACCCAGTACAAAAACCACCTTTGCAAATTGCCATTAAAGGGGCTATCTATGTGACTGAACTACGGACGTCTGCTGCTTGTTGGCATTTGAACTCAATGGTACAGTTACTGTATTTTCTTCTGGCTTTTAATACCTGAAAAAGGTGTAATCTCCTCTCCTCACCTTCCCTTCTTGCCCTAAAGTTCTCAAGCTTAGGGAATGATGTAAGTACAGGAGCAGGTTCATTGAGCAATGGCCCATGGTCTGTTATTTTGCTCATGACCTGTTTTTTTTGTGTGTGACATGAAAGTCCTTTCAGCTTCTCTCCCTTCCTCCAGCTGTCACCACATTTCTTGACTTTTTCTTCTGATATCTGTCAGTCTCCACTCTAGAAAACAAAGGTTGGGCTCCGGGCATTGGCAATGGCCAAGTGCAATGCTTTGTGAGCTCAAATCCTCACATCTTAGTGCTTTTCTGTGAGAAGTTGACTGATGTTGTATCCAAAGCCCTCCAATTTTATTGTAAATTAACCTAAACTGTAGAAATGTCTGATTCGTATTTTCTTTTTCTCCAGTGGTTCCTTTCTTTGCATTACATTTCATTCATATATTGATGTTGCAACTTAAAATACAGAACAAACATAAAGAACAATGTCTCATGCCACATGGAGCAAGCTGGTTGACAACCAGGACATCTGAAAGGGAGGCAATCCATTAACTACATACACATTAGTTTGGCACTTGCCGTAAATCATTGGCCCTCATCTGTTGTCTTTATGAAAGCTGACAACGGGCATTGTGAGCCATTCTAAAGGGTGGTCTAAGCGGCATGTCCAGAACTGCAATAAAGGTAGGAATTCCATCCACAGTGGGTTTTGCAAAGACACAACCTCATCAAAGTAAAGCCCCTTCCTTGAAAATAAGTAAAATCTGTTAACATATTACACTTTTATGAGAAGTATTTTTGTCCTTGGAGGCAATGGTAAATTATCTTGTCTATTGACAAAACACTTGAAAACTGCATTTCTGTAAGAATCTTTGCCTTTCTTCAAAAATACCTCATGGCTTATATTTATGCATAGAAGAGATGCACTGCAAACGTTAGCAATGAAGAAGGCTTATTTTATGGCAAATGCAATCTGGTAGATTATAGAAAGAAGACCAATGTTGTCTAGTAATACAAATCTTTGGTAAGCGTGAACTCTGAATGCATCCTACTGGATTTTTCCTACAAAACTACTTCTTATCTTAATAGAGTCAGTATTTTATTGTGTTCCCCTTTTAAAGACTAAGAGGAAAGATATGCTCCGGGTAACTGACTGCTTCTCATCAAACTGTATGGGGAGAATTAATTTAATGCAGAGTTTCTATTTAGAAAGAAGCTGTAAGAGGAGAGGACAACAATTGGAGCTTCCACCAGGCCGGCTGGTGTTTTACGTGCTAGAGAAGCATCTGGAAATCTGAATGACAGTTTTGAAAGACGGAAGATAAAGGAGAGGCCAGCAAAATTGAAATGGTGGGTGGGAGTGTGGAGCAGGCCAGGTTAATGTAGCAAAACTGAATCATCTCATCTGTATCAAAGCTTTTAAGAAGTTTCTTTTTGCATCAAACAGTTTGCTATTCTCTCTGGTGACGAACTGTCCCATGAAAGCATAGATGATTTGCCTTTTTTTTTTCCATCCCAATCAATTCTAATGGCGATTTTAAAATTTTAGTTTCTACAGTAAAGGATGTTCCCATAAGACTTGAATTAAATTCTGAATGTGTGTCTTCTGCATATTATGGTTTTTGTTTTTGTTTTTAGTAAATGTTTGTTCTCCACCTTAAAAACAATGTGACCATTTATGAAGCTAACAAAAGCACTGTAGCTTGGAAAATTCCTTTGGCACAGACAGACAGGAGTGTTCAGCCACAAATGCTTCTGACTTAAATGCTGAACCAAATAAAATTTGACAGCAAGGCAAAATATGTTATAGGCAAAGTGACATTTTATAAGAATGGAATAATAGATGCAGAAGGGAAAAATGAACCAAGGTTGAAATATCATCTCAAATCCCGTGGATACTAAAGGGAAGGAATCTCAGCTAGACTTTTCCTGTTTTTATTAGACTAATAATTATGTCTGTGACTGAAGCACTCTTAAACTCAGAGAACTCCAGTATTCCTAATCACGTCGTCACCTATCTCCAATCACTTATCTATATGAGATCCAGATGATGCCTTGGTAGCATGCTAAAGTGGATAGATGCAGAAAGAAAGTAGTGGAAAAATCACAGGACCACTTTATCAAGCACTTCAATTTGGAACCAAATCAAGTAATGTGTTAAATCATTCTGATGAACACAACCCAACCCCAAACAACCGACAACTTGACATTAAATCAGATTACCAATGGAATTAATAAAGACCAAATCAGTTTACTTCCCTACCTTCATCTTCCAAGCCCCTCCACTCAGCAACCAAAGGTAATTTAGGCCAGTTTCAGATCATAATCAGCAAGAGCCTGTCAATCACCCTTCTATTCCAGAGGACAACAATTGTAGAGAGGGTAAGAAGCACTGGTGTTTAGCTCTGGAAAAAGGGAAACTGCTAAGGCTTCTCTTAACACAATGGTTTGGATTAGGACGAAATGAGAGCCAGGTTTGCAAGGACAGAAAACTTGGTATGTGCATTCTTCTCAGTGCCAGAAAACATGCATTTGCCTCCTGCAAGTCCTAGTCAAATGCTGTTTGGGTTCACAGTGAACTCCTAGCTGAGAAAAGCCCATCAGTCCTTATTTTCATCACTTGGAAACAATATTTCCACAGAAGGATGGTCGTGGTATAATACAGAAGGAAAAAACCAAGGCAACGAGGAACTCACAATCATCAAATCAGTAGATTAAAAAAATGATTTAGATGGTACATTAATTGTTCATATGACATACATTTATTGATATCTACTTTATTCAAAATAGTAAGTGAGGTTCTGGAGGACAATCAGAAATCTCATTTCTGGACATGCAGTTTCATTTGGTCTAGAGTGGGATGTAGAAACAGGTCATTTTTTTTTAACTCCTGAGATGAGCCTAAGGATCAACAAGTTTGGAGTCTACTGATCTGAAACAGTGAACCTCAATCTCTGCATTGCCTGGTAGATTCAGAGAGGGAGCAATAGAATGGAATTAGAGCTAACGTGTAGAGAATTGATAATAACTCCAGTCTCTGTGCCTGCAGGATGGCATCAACAAGGCATATTGCCAGGGCAAAGACTTTTGAACCAAATACTGTGTCACTGCTTAGAAGCTGAGTGACCACGAGCAAGTCACTACACTCCACCAAAGGATAATTAATCCACCTTTCAGAGTTGTTTAAATACTCAAAGGGGATCATAACAAGGCCTCTGCCCAAGGCCAGTTCAGTCATAACTGCTATGTTAGGCTTACCCTCCATCCTTCCTTCCTCTCACTTAGTGTGCTCTCCTTTTTTTCCCCTTTTACTTTTAAAAACTGTTTTCATTCTCCACAGCCCACATTCTCCATGAAGGCTTCCCAACGCCCTCCACTCCCACCAGCAAGGCTCACTAACCTCCCTTCTCTGTCCCCCTTCAGCCCTCACATTCAGGATCACACAACCTGATACTTAATTGTTCTCCCATGACCACATGAGGATGGCTTTGCTTTTCCTGCCTGGATTCTCCCTGAACACTCGGAGAATATTTTCTTCCATAGAGGTGCAAAAGAATTACTTGTTGGTTAGTCCGATTTCCTGTTGGGCTGCTGCCATAAAAGATGCCTAAAGAGGAGAGGAGCCTCCCTTTTCTGTGGGCATAATACAGAAGAGACCGGCCAACGCAACACTGCCACCGCCTATGGCAGGCATTAGTATTCTGAAAAAATCATCAGAATGCCAGTCTCCTTCCACCCCCACTCACTTATTTTGCTGGAAAAATGCAAAACCTGCATTTTTCCGTGAACCAGATCTCACTCTATGCACAGAGTGAATGCAGTGCCTGTGTTTAGCATCCCAATGTGGTAATTATGCATTATGCTTACTCTGTAGCTAAATCTTACATTTTTATCCTAAAATACAAAGAAATGACTAAATACTCCAGGGAGTTATCTTGCCCTTCCTCTCCATTATGATTTTTTCTTCTTATCCAGACTAACCCCTGCTGAAATGGGCCTGTAAAAATAACTTGAAAGGTGAATGATGAGAAGAGGGGAATTGCAGAGACGTCCATGCCAGCCAACACATGAGCATGTGGGGAGAGGTCGCACTGTGTGTGTATGTGTGTGTGAATGCTGTGTGCCCATGGAGAAAGCAGATTTTTTAAAATGGGGAACAAAAGCTGGGTTATGTAAGCAACACTGTTTGAAGTGGCATATGTAGCAAGAATGGAAACAAGTTATGAATATTCATAACTAGCAGGGAAGAAGTGTTCATTTGCAAGGAGGAAATGGAGATAGGATTCTGAATATTGTTTAACCACAATATTATACGGGAGGCATTAGATACGTAGACCACATAATTTATCACACAAACACAAAATTAACTAGCTTTACTGCCTAACATTTTCCCTTCTTCAACACACTAATAGCCAGTTTATTAATATTTTCACATGTTATTTGGCCAATTTGTCTTAACAAATTTGAGTCTTTCAGTCTCTCAAGACCTAAAAATGAAAGAAGAAATGACAAAAATAAAAGCCATATACAAAAATTAACTTCAAATGAATCAAAGACCTAAATGTAAAAGACAAAACTATGAATCTTTTACAAGAAAACATAAAGGTAAATTTTTGCGACCTTGGATTTCACAATGGATTCATAATCAATGACACCAAAAGCATAAGCAACATTAGAAAAATATAGATAAGTTGGACTTAATCAAAATTAAAAACTTTTGTGCTTCAAAGGACACTACCAAGAAAATGAAAACCCAGAGAATGGGAGAAAATATTTGCAAATAATTTATCTGATAAGGACCTTGCATCTAGAATATATAAAGAACCCTTAAAACTCAGTAATGAAAAGAGATAAGTAACCCAATTTAAAAATTCACAAAGGACTTATATAGACATTTCCAGAAAAAGATATACAAATAGTCAGTGAGCACATGAAAAGATGTTCAATATTATTGGTCATCACAAAAATGCAGATCAAAACTACAATGTGATACCACTTAATACCCACAAAAATAACCATAATCAAAAAGTCAGATAACAACAAGTGTTGGTGAGGATGTAGAGAGATTGAAATCTTCATGCACTACTGGTGGGAATGTAAAATGGTACAGCCACTTTGGAAAACAGTCCAACAGTTCCTCAGATAGGTAAAATAGAATTAATATTTTACTCAGCCATTCCACTCCTAGGTATATACCCAAAAGAAGTGAAAACATATAACCACACAAAAACTTATACCCAAGTATTCATAGCAGCATTATTTATAATAGCTAAAAGGTGGAAACCAAATATTCACCAACTGACGAATGGAGAAACAAAACACATTCTATCTATACAATGGAATGTTATAATACATAAAAAAGAATGAAATACTGACATATGCTAAAACATGGATAAATCTTAAAAACATTATGCCAAGTGAAAGAAGCCAGTCACCAAAGATCGCACATCATATGATTTCTTTCATGTGAAGTGTCCAGAATAGGCAACTCTGTAGAGATAGAAAGTAGATTAGCAGTTGCTTATGGCTATGGAGGCTACAAGACTGTCATAGCTAAAGCATATGAGATTTTCCTTTGAGGTGATGAAAAATGTTCTAAAATTGACTGTGGTAGTTGCATAACTCTGTGAACACACCAAAAGTCATTGAATTTTATAATTTAAATGGACAAATCGTGTTATGTGTATTATATCTCAATGAACCAGTAGCAAATGAAAAAGGAAATTAGGGAGAGGAAAAAAAAAAAGGAAGAAAGCAAACTCCAGGCTCTTGGACTCTGTTAGAAAACACAAACTATCAACTGAAATTCTATCAATGAAATCATCAATGAAATGAATGCTATGAAAGAATAATTGAAAATGATCAAATGAAACCCCTATCTCAACCTCAAATCCAAGCTTGTTCAACCCACAGCCTGTGGGCCACACAAATTTGTAAACTTTCTTAAAACATTAGATCTTTTTGCAATTTTTTTTAGCTTATCAGCTGTTGTTAGCGTTACTCTTATTTGTGGCCCAAGACAATTCTTCCAATGTGGCTCAGGGAAGCCAAAAGATTCAACATTCCTGCTTCCATTTCATAAGTCTCATTCACCATGATATGACATATTAGTGGTGAGTTTTACATAAGTGAAATTTTCTTTTTCAGACATTTCTTTTATTGATACACAAAAAGCTGTATATATTTAATATGTACACCTTGATAAGTTTGAAGATAGGTATAAACCTAAGAAACCACTGCCACAATTAATGCCATAATCATATCCCTCACCTCCAAAAGTCTCCTCCTGCTCATTTATTTATGTTTTGACTGGTTGATTGTGATAAGAACACAACATAAGATCTACCTTCTTAGCCAATTTTAAATGCCACAATATTGTTAACTAACTATAAGTGATATGTTCTACAGTAGCTCTCTGAGACTTACTCATCTCAGATAGAGATTTGATCCTCCATACATTTGCTTTGAAAACCAGAAGCCCCCCAGTAAAGTTGATGGCAAATGGCAAACTAAGGAATAGCATTTGTCACAGTAATCAATCTCTTCAGAGTCTAAATTGACAGTATTTTCTCTTCTGCACGAAGCCAAGAACACAGGTAGAATGATCTTCCAAAATTTAATTGGGCAATCAGCAGATCTTGAGAATGAGATCAAATGACCACATTTTAACATTGGAATCAAGCATAGCAAGGACAAAGACTAGATCTATTTTAACATATTCACAGTATTTAGAAAATTAGCCCAGAATGAATCCTAAACCAGTTGTTCTCAGACTGTCCTGCAGGCTCCTGTGGGGAGCTCCAATGTAAACACACAACAGATTTTCTGGCTCTTGGGGAAAAAAAATCTATTGCCTTAGGTCAGAGATAAAGTTAGATTTTTTTCATCATGTAGCATTAGATTATAGATTTCAGCGTGTTCCAGTTCCTCCCCTCTGTTGCAACCAGAGAAGCTCCACTTCTACTTGGTTTAAATGCAGAGTTTCTGCTTACAGAAGGAATTCTGTAGCTTAAAAAAAAAAAAAGGTTGAAACCTGTACAACTAGACCGTTTTAATTCGCAGAGCATCCTGAGTTGTTCCAGTCTCACAAGAATTTCTGCCAAAAAAAAAATTAAATAATGAGTTGCAATAAAGGCCAAATTTTATCCACAGAGGAAACATCACAAGTTCACAGAAGACCTTTTTCCTATAAAGAACTCCCCACCCCAATATTTCTGGAAGTCTCCTGGAAGTGTTTTGCATAAGCTCAAGGATAAATCACCATTTATTCATTCAGCAAGCATAGACTCTGAGTGGCACAACACAAGTGTCAGCTGGGCTTTCGGTAAGGATGTCTGGCTCCGTCCTCACCCTTGACCTTCACTGTTTTGTCAGCAAGATCTCCACCTCCAAGCATGAGGGAGAGGGCATCTTTCCAGTCACTTTTGACCAGTGATTGTTTAAAAAATGCCTTTACCCCTTTGCTAGAGGAAATATGATTCTCCCTAATTTTTCCAATGTTAACTCATAACAGATTTTCTGCCTCCTGGGGAAAAAGTAATCTGTATTGCCTTAGGTCAGCGATTAAGTTAGATTTTTTTCATCATGCAGCATTAGATTATGGATTTCAAATTAATGGCATTTCACCTGTTTGCAGAAGAAACAGGCTTTAAAAATCTGGCTTTCAAAATGAGCTATTGCTGGTTTCATATGGCATCTAACTAGCAATTTAGATGCTAGTGAAAACTGGTCTCTCCCAACTTTCCCCTGAAACACCCAAGGAGACTCAGAGAACAATGAACCCTCAGACAGACCGCCCATCTAATGCCAGAGCATGTACAGCAGTTGCATTAACTCATGAGAGAAGTTCAATATTTGTGGATCTGAAACAAGATTTGGTGGTACCAAGGCAACATTTTGTGACTGAAAAAGCTGCAACCCTCCTACCCTGCTTCATGGACCTAAGCCTCTTCCAGCCATAACTTGAACAGGTATTCCTCTGCCTTGCCCATTCTGGGCACCAAAATGTTAGAGTAAACCAGCCTTTTCAGAAGGGACCTAGGTAGAAAAGATTGAATATTTAGATTTTAATCCCTATATTTGTATGTTTGGCCATATGGCTTCTATATTTTTCGGCCAATATTATGGTGAAAATTATCCTAAGTTTAAATTTTAACAGAAGGAATTCCATTTTGTTCACTGATGCATGCCCAGTACCTAGAATAGTGTCTGGCACATAGTAGACAATTAATATTCATTGTTTGGATGTTGTATATAATTAGTTTTTAAAAATCAGTAGGGTTACATTTGGCTTCTGGTCACATTTGCGCCTTAATTTTTGAAGGAAATTTAGGCACAGAATTCTTTAATAATTGTCACAAAAATAATTTCATTAAAAATTTTGTTATGAAATTCATCAAGAACTTAGAATAATAAAAGCAAGAGTTTGTTGGGAGAGGGAATAATGCATTTAATAAGAAACAAACAAAAATAGCTTTTGTCGGTTGGTAACCTTTAGGATACATCCCCCAGTCCTCTCCCCCCTCACCCAAACAAGTGCTAACAAGCTGGCTCATTTGCCAGGGCAGAGCTGCACGCTGTCAATGCTGCTGACACTTCGAGGAAGAATAAATAATTACTTTTTAGAGCCATGCATTAATTTAAGCATTTGGGAAAATTCAATTTGTAAAAAATAAAGAATGAAATGGGAACCCCCCTGTGATGGTTAACACTGAATGTCGACTTGATTGGATTGAAGGATGCAAAGTATTGATCCTGGGTGTGTCTATGAGAGTGTTGCCAAAGGAAATTAACATTTGAGTCAGTGGGCTGGGAAAGGCAGACCCACCCTCTGTCTGACTGGGCACCATCTAATCAGCTGCTAGTGCGGCTAGAATATAAAGCAGGCAGAAAAACGTGAAAAGACTAGACTGGCCTAGCTTCCCAGCCTACATGTTTCTCCTGTGCTGGATGCTTCCTGCCCTCGAACATCAGACTTCAAGTTCTTCAGTTTTGGGACTCAGACTGGCTCTCCTTGCTCCTCAGCTTGCAGACACCCTATTGTGGGACCTTGTGATCCTGTGAGTTAATACTTAATAAACTCCCCTTTATATATATCCTATTAGTTCTGTCCCTCTAGAGAACCCTGACTAATACACCCCCCAAAATAGTGTTTAATATCAGGATAGAAAGTATAGAGATGAAGATTTGTCAAACAGAACAGTGTATGGAAAGATAATGAGTTAAAACCTGGAAAAAATGCCAACTGTACAGTGCTGTGTGGCCAGCATACACTGGGTTCTCTACCTAGGAAAGGGGCTATTTCACTTCACACACCTATTACCACGTGTTTTCCTCTATCCAGAAAAGGTGGAGAACACTCACTAACCTTCTGGTGCTGATTCTAAAGGAAGTAACTTACTTGTTTTAGGAAGGTGGTTGGAGGTTTAAATGTACATGGAGGCCTGGCATCATGCTTCATGCTTGTAATCCCAGTGCTTTAGGAGGCCAAGGAGGGAGGATAGCTTGAGGCCAGGAGTTAGAGACCAGCCTGGGCAACAAAGCAAGACCCTGACTCTACAAAACATTTAAAAATTAGCCAAGCATGGTGGCGCACACCTGTAGTCCCAGCTACTCAGGAGGCTGAGATAGAAGGGTCGCTTGAGCCCAGGAGGTTGAGACCTCTGTGAGCTATGATTGTGCCACTGCACTTTAGCCTGGGTGACAGAGCAAGACCCTGTCTCTAGAAAAAAATAAAAAATAAGTGCACATGGAGTTAGAGGTAGCTCTGGGGACTAACCTTTCTCCTTTCTCCCTGCACCCAACTCCCATGATTCTTATGTCTAAATTGCTTTATTCCTTCACTCTCTCAGTTCTCAAAGACGACCACAAAGAAGTAGCCTAAAACATGTTTAATTCCTCTACTTGAAGGCACTTGCCTAGGTCCAGGTTGCCAAATTAGTAAACCAATCATTTCATGCAGTGACTTCTGTCCCAGCACAGACCTCCAGTTACCAGAAGATGAGGCTACCTACAAATTCCAAACCCAGAAAAAGGGTCTCATGTGAATGTGAGGAAACAGCCGCTATGGCCTGAGAACCATCTGCGTCCTGGTCTTGGGGATTTGCCATCTCTGAGTGCTAAGAAAATTACAGGTGGAGAAGGAAGCATTCAGCTTTATTGCTGTGTGTTAACTCATCACAATGTGATAGAAAAGGGTGGCCTTGGACTACCGATGGCAGCAGGGAAGTTATCTATCCTATGGTGAAAATCCAACCCTACCAAATCCACAATCCTACCAAGTCTTGATAGAAGCTCTTATACCTCAATACAAGTTGGAAAATGAATTGGAAAAATGAATTTTCTGAACATCATTTTCATGGAGGAGAAAAAAATGACAGCAGGTTATTGTCCCCAAAAGTGGCTTTTCCTGACTTCCAAAAATAAAATACAAATGAAAATGTGAGAGCGGGGAATATTCAACCACATCAAAAACTAAGATTTTCTACCACCCTATTACTGGAGTTTGGAAAGAATGTTCTCTAACTCTAAAGTTGATGGGTTTGGATTGGAAAATGCAATCTGTGTCTTATCTGGGGGTGCTGGTTTGCCACAAAATGAGAAGAGCTTGCCTTCTTCTTGATCTGTTTATGTGCCTGATTGCCGAAACTCCAAATTTGGGATTATATAGCTTTATCTTCCTTTGGGATGAATAGGCAAACAAAACAAAAACAGAAACAAAATATGCCCATGAAAAAAACTACTACCAGAGGGTAAAGAATGCCAAACATGATGCTGAAAACGGAGGAAAAACAAGCCTCCAAAATGGATTTCCTTCAGAAAGCAAAGAAAATTATTACAAACTGTCAACCTCAACAGGATAGAAGAAGCAGGAAAAATAGAGAATAAAAGATTCTAAGATGAGGGGGAGATGAATGAGATGAGAAAGGCATTTAAGAAAACTGAAAATCTAACAGCAGAACTCAAAATAACAACAATTAGGAGAAAAAATGAAAAATTCAGAAAATCAAATCTGTGATCAGAAGGATAATATTTAAAAAGCTCTTAGGAACACACAGAGAAAGAGAATCAAGAAATGAGAAATGACAAGAAATAAGATGATGAGTGTTTAGGACAGAGATTAGAGAGTTCACTGAGTAATTATTTGGTGTTCCTAAGGAAGAAAATGGAAGAACGGATCAATAACAAGAATCATTCATGAATGTAGAATACTTTCTAGACCAAAAAAATACTGAGGAATCCAACTCAATAAGTTACATTGCATTCCTAGAAAAATTAGATTACATTCTGACAAATGCTTAATTTACAAGAACTGCAAAGAAAGAGAAAACCCAAGCCTCTGAGTAGAAAAGTGGGTTACATGCAAAGAACAAAAAATCAGGCAGATCTCAGTCACTTCTCTGTGACATTAAATAGTAAAAACAAAATATTGGCAGAGTTTTGGGGGGAAATTGTAACATAAGAATTTTATCACATGTAAGAAGCTCTTGCAGTGTGAAGTCAATATAAACATAGTTCCAGATTTGTATTGATTCTGAAAATATATTAATCCTTTACATCTATTTTATAAGGTATATATTTCATCTAAATGAGAAAGTTAAACAAAAAAACTCAAGAGTGTAAGTTTTATGGTGTCAAAAAGTCAGGCAGTAACAACTGATAGCTCTTAGTTTAAATAACTGTTTAAAATTTACTTAATGACACCAAAAGCAAATCTCAATTTTATATATAAAAAAGAAGATACAGACTACAAATGTGATTTAATTAAAATCTTAGTGAAAAACTTAAAATTATATTATGAAACCCAGGAATGAAATTGATTATGATAGAAAAAAGGTTTTCACGTTTCACAGTTTTTTTGTTTTTGTTTTTGTTTTTGAGACAGAGTTTCACTCTTATAGCACAGGCTGGAGTGCAATGGCACAATATCCTCTCACTGCAACCTCCACTTCCCGGGTTCAAGCAATTCTGTTGCCTCAGACTCCCAAGTAGCTGGGACTACGGGCCCATGCCACCACACTGAGCTAATTTTTGTATTTTTAGTAGAGACGGGGTTTCACCATGTTGGCCTGGCTGGTCTGGAACTCCTGACCTCAGATCATTCACCCAACTCGGCCTCCCAAAGTGCTGGGATTACAGGTGTGAACCACCATGCCCAGCCCCACAGTTCTTATAATAAGGTGGACTCAAACAATTGCTCTCATTCTTGATTTTGATGTAAGATAATAACAATTTTTATTTTAAAAAAATTTAAAGATAATAACAAAATAAAATACACTATATATGACCTTCAAATCAGTGAAGATAAATGCAAACACATCATGATATGATCTTACTTTTAGTTTTTAAAATGCCTATTAAAATTCTATGTGTAACATGTGAAATGTATTTTTTAAAAATTTCAATGTTTTCTAAAATAAGCGTATATTAAGTACAAAAAAATTTTAAGAGTTGTCGCTCATGTATAAATGGAAAAAAATTGCGTTGACGTTTTCCAATCAATTGCCAGTGACTGACATTTGTTTGCTATCTGAAACTCACCATCAGAACTGTCCTTCTGTGCAGGCTCAAACAACCCATGAGAAAATGGCTTTGTGTAAACTTCCAGTTGGAGTCTTTGAAAAATGTAATCTGTGTGGCCTTAAACAACTATTTACACATTTACTGAGGTTATATAGAGGGTTCTTCTTTTTTTGAATTCTAGAATGGCAATTGCTCCTGTGCCCATGTTTTTATTAGGTATGGGCTCTTAGAGGCTAGAGATTATTATTTTTTAATTTCCACTACCTAGTCCAGAGCCTAGGTATATGTTTGTTGAATTTAAGTGAAATGAATTGCTATAAAGTTATTTTGCCAGATGGTTGTTGCCATCAGCATGTTCATTTCCATTATTGGTCAAAAAGTATCAACATCACAGCCTCATGTTTCTTTAGTTGCCTCTTTAGCCATTTTAAGCAATTCTTCCCTCTATATTTTTTTGACTTTATTCACACACACCTGTAAAACCCAGGTGGTGTCTGTTACTATATATGCATTTAATCATCCATAGCTTAAATGAGCCATAGTCGTGAAGCTGCATTTTCTGCTCAAATTTAAAACTCTTTCTCCATCACCTGTATTTATTTAGTTTCTGACTTTTCCCCTCAAGTTCTATGGATCTGAATTAATTTTAACTTCTTTGGAAAACTTGCTTAAGCAAACAGTTTAAACAGGGCTTGCGTTTCCCACACTTTCAGGCCTTTTCTCCTGCTGTTCACTTGGCCCAAGCATCCATTCCCCAGTATGTGTGTACTCATCTGAATGCAGCTGCTGCCTCCTCAGTGTAGCTTCTCCTTCACCTATGGCTTTCCACTGCACATTGCACAGTCATTATGACAACGCTTATCAGGTAGGGCAGGACCCGTGTCTCCTTCATCCCCAGTCCCCTTGCTTAGAACACTACGACCCACATGCATTCGGTAAACCAGTATTTACCGAGAGCTGATTGCGGCCCTCTGCCAGACCTCCAGGATATAGCAATGAACAGGTAAACATGGTACTATCCTCATGGAGCTCCCAAGCTTAACTAATAAATAAGGTAACAGTTTGGGTTTTTAAATGTAAACATTTGTTATCTCACACAGTATTAAAAAAAATTTTTTTTTTTGAGATAGGGTCTCGTTCTGTCATCTAGGCTGGAGTGCAGTTGGCACGATCACAGATCCCTGCAGCCTTGAACTCCCGGGCTCAAGCAATCCTCCCACTTCAGCTTTCAGAGTAGCTGGGGCTACTGCAGGCATGCACCACCATGCCAGGTGAACTTCTTAAATTTTTTGTAGAGACAGGATCTCGCCTTGTTGCCCAGACTGGTCACAAACTCCTTGTTTCAAGCAATCCTCCTGCCTTGGCTTCCAAGAATGCTAGGATTACAGACATGACCTCCACACCCAGCATTAAGGTAACAGTTTCGACAGAGCAGTGGCCAAAATAAACGGAGTGGTATCCATGAGATGTAGGACGGTCTACTTCAGATAGAGTGGTCAAGGTAGGGCTACTTCAGGAGAAGTTAGGCCAAGGTCTGAAGACAAGAAGGAACCAGCCATGTGGAAAGCTAGGTAAGTTTGCATCCCAGACGGACAGAAGAGTGTGTGTGAAGGCCCTGAGGATGGCATGGGCTTTCTCTGTTCAAGGACAATAAACAGAGCCAGTGTGGCTGGACCAGAGGGTGAGAGTCCTCAACAAGGGAGAAGAGTAGCATGAGCTAGTCAGTTATGCAGGGGACCCAGATAATGCGGCCCAGCAGTCATTGGGGAGTTTTGTAGTAGGCAGGGAAGCCATTAGCCATAGGTTCCAATTTAAGGTTTTTAAATACGAAAGTGACATGACCTCATTTCCGTTTTTAAAGATCACTGTGGAAGTGGATTGACATGAGATGTATTTTCCTTGGACAGTGGTGCCATTTACTAAAATGGGGAAGAAGGAGGAGCATGCGTGTATTCGTCTGTTTTCACGACGCTAATAAAGACATACCCAAGACTGGGTAATTTACAAAGAATAAGAGGTTTAATGGACTCACAGTTCCACACGGCTGGGGAGGCCTCACAATCATGGCAGAAGGTGAAGGAGAAGTAAAAGCATGTCTTACATGGCAGCAGGCAAGAAAACATGTGTAGGGGAACTGTCCTTTATAAAACTTTCAGATCTCATGAGACTTACTATCAGGAGAACAGCATGAGAAAAACCCGCTCCTATGATTCAATTACCTCTTACCAGGTCCCTCCTATGACACATGGAGATTATGGGAGCTATGATTCAAGATGAGATTTGGGTGGGGATGCAGCCAAACCCTATCAATGGGCTTTGGAGATAGCTGAGTTTTGGACACAATATGTTTGAACATGGAAGTCTCAAGTAGGCAGGTGGGTAAGTGAGCTTAAGTTTCATGGCAAATGTCTAGCTCAGAGATTTAATTTGGGTGATATTTGCATATATATGTATTCAAGATTATGGGAGAAGAACAGATCATTTAGAA
This sequence comes from Pan paniscus, assembly GCF_029289425.2. Lineage (NCBI taxonomy): Eukaryota > Metazoa > Chordata > Mammalia > Primates > Hominidae > Pan > Pan paniscus. The sequence goes on along the minus strand of NC_073255.2, from coordinate 42,303,436 downwards.
AAGAATGGAATAGGGACCCAGGCCACTTCCTGGGGCACTCAAACATTTGTAGGTCTGATAGAGGAGGGAAAACTGGCAAATGAGCCCAAGAAGGAGGGCCCAGTAAGGTGGGGAACTGTGACTTGGAAGAAAACAAAAGTAGAATATTTCAGAAGGACTAAACAACTCACTGAGTGGAATTCTGCTGGGAAAGTGAGCAAATCAGGGTGGAAGAGGTTCTTCTGAGCTGGTCAATGGGAGGTTGTTGGTGGCTTTGTCAAAGCAGTTTCAATGGCATGATGGAAACAAAAGTCAGAGTGAATGGATTGCAGATGGGGCTGGAGGTGAGGAAGGAAAGAAGAGAGAGTTGGCCCTGGAGAGAAATTTTGCTGCCTAGGAGGTTGGAGAAATAATTTCCTCTCCATATCCATAAGGCATACAAAACAGGTTTTGTTTTTGTTTTGTTTTGTTTTGTTTTTTAGATGGAGTCTTTCTCTGTCGCCCGGGTTTGAGTTCAGTTGTGCGATCTCGGCTCACTGCAACCTCCACCCCCCAGATTCAAGTGATTCTCATGCCTCAGCCTCCCAAGTAGCTGGGACTACAGGCATGCACCACCACGCCTGGCTAATTTCGTTTTTTAGTAGAGATGGGGTTTCATCATGTAGGCCAGACTGGTCTTGAACTCCAGACCTCAGGTGATTCACCTGCCTCAGCCTTCCAAAGTGCTGGGGTTACAGGCGTGAGCTACCGCACCCGGCCAAAACAGAGGTTTTGAACACACTGTAGTATTTCTTTTTCCAGTCCACTTAAAATTTATGAGGAATCAACTGACCAAATAGCAATACTTATAATAAATGGTTTGAGTGTGGGAGAAAACTTCCGTTACTTATACTGCTTTTTTGTTAGTTTTTGTACTCTCCTACATAGCTAAATTAATAATAGGTGACATTCTGTAATTAAAATTTGCCCATCAAAATATACTATTTTAATACCATACTCAAAACTACCTGTGATGCAGGTGCTCCGACTATCCCACTTTATATACAAGGATCCAAGTCTTAGAGAGTTAAGAGACCGTACCAGATAATGGAATAAGTACCACTTGTTACAGGCAGAACTGAGACCCAAGTTCTGACTTCAGAGTCCGCCATTCCTAACCTCCGAGAAATAAGAGTTGGAGACAAGAAAGAAAGTATGAATGACATAAGATAAACACTAGAATTTTTGCCATCCCCATCAAAGAAAAGTGGTCTTTCCCAATTCATTAATAATTTTAGTAACAAGATGAAACTCCTTGTTGAATAATCTTCAGCAGTAATTTAAATAATTCTGCTGGTAGTTGAGAAGAAATGAATGGAGGCAGTAGGTGTGATCTTTTTTTTTCTTCATGCGAGTGGGAAAGGAACTTAGGAAATGCCATCCACCTCCCACTAAATCTGGAATATTTAAGACGAAATGTTCTAAATATGAGTGTCTAAATATGCCCAAGACATTCATAAGGGAAGTGTCTCAGTGGAAGTAGTCAATTAAGGTTTACTGAATTTATGACTATGTGCTTATGTCAATAGTTTCTAGGCATATTTTTTTAAAAAGTAGATTCTCTAAACACTAGACTAACCGGAGCCCTGCATTTCATCAGCGTTGAAGGCAAGGTTCTAGGAGAAAAACTGAGTCTTGTCCTTTGCCTAAGAGATCACTAAATGTGTACACATCAGGAAAAGACAAAGAAACCTGGAACATAAGTCCTCACAGGACAGAGGGACCGCAAGACAGAACACTCTTGGCTTTCTGTACCAATAGCTGCTCTGCCCATTCTGAGAGCAAAGAGACACAACTCAAGTCTCTGGAGTGTTTCAGGCAGCCAGCCATTCGCTCATCTATGCATTTAGTCATCTTGAAAGTGATTTCAAGTTTTTGCAAAGTGCACAGCATTGCAAAAGAAGCAGTCCTAGCTCTTGAGTTTACAGACTTCACAAAGAAATGGTTTCCTTTGCTGATTTGCCAAGTCCCATAGGAATGATAGACACTAAAACAGGATGGTGAGAGAACTCAAAAGAGAGAAGTGACATAATATGCAAGACTTCATATCAACAGCATAGCATAAATGGTTTTTAATCTTTGAAATTTTAAGGCAGGTATGTGCCCACTGTTTAAAGTAGAAAGGAAATAAATAATTCCCTCAGAGAGCACTGGTATTCCTGGTTATACGTATATACAGTTGAGATATAATATACAGACAAATTTCTCTTTTTTCATTCAATGGTACGTTGTGTTTTGTACCACATTATGTAATTTCTAACGTTATTAAAAATTCTTCTTATATATAGACCATTTTTTTCTAAATAGTAACTTTTAAAAATAAAAATCAGCTCATTACAATGACTTTTTCTTTTCTTTTCTTTTCTTTTCTTTTCTTTTCTTTTCTTTTTCCAGGAATAACTTTCTTCTATCTTCACCCTCCCTTTTGGCTACAGCCTTAAGAAGAAGTCGCAGACAAACATCTGAGATGAGGAGAGACCCTAGGTTCCTGACATGTCCAGCCTCTGAGTCATAGAGGTCATATAAAAAAGTAAGAGAGAGAAAATTGTGAGAGATAGGCTGCCCTAAGAGTGGAAGGCATTGAATGTTACACACAGTTTGGAGTCATTTGCAGACAATGGGTATTAACCTTTAGTTTTGGTCATGAATAAATAGCTTATTGGGAATATTAGCCTGGTAATGTGCAGTAAGGATTAAAAAGAGAAAGAGAACAGAAGCAGAAGACATTTATAAGTTTATTGATTTGGCACATTTCCAGAGGACAATTCAGTGACATATACCAACATGTACAACAGATTCATCTTTTGACCCAACTTTTTCACTCTTAGGAATTGTGTTTAAAGATGTATGTGCAAGGGTGTTCATTTTAAATAACAATATTTAAAATATTTATTTAAAATAGAGAAAACACTTTTATATCATATCTCCAACAATAATTCACTCACTTCTATGACTGCAAAGGCATTTCCCCCAAATCCAATTAGTCATCTGATAGTCTTTGATTTTTTTTTTTTTTTTTTTTTTTTTTGAGACAGAGTCTTGCTTTCGCCCAGGCTGGAGTGCAGTGGGTGATCTCGGCTTACTGCAAGCTCCGCCTCCTGGGTTCAAGCCATTCTCCTGCCTCAGCCTCCCGAGTAGCTGGGACTACAGGCGCCCACCACCACACCCGGCTAATTTTTTGTATTTTCAGTAGAGACGGGGTTTCACCGTGTTAGCCAGGATGGTCTCGATCTCCTGACCTAGTGATCCACCCGCCTCGGCCTCCCAGAGTGCTGGGATTACAGGTGTGAGCCACTGCACCTGGCCAGTCTTTGAATTTAAGTTCTCAATAGTCCCCATAAAATCAAGTGCAGAGTTGTGGTATGGATTTTTGTCATAGCAGAACAATTGTGAGCTCTGGAGTGAAAAATCTGCTTTCAGTCCTAATCTGCCACTTGACAGGTGTCTGAATTTGGTAAGCCACTTGATATGGTTTGGCTGTGTCCCCACAAAAATCTCATCTTGAATTTCCATGTGTCATGGGAGGGACCTGGTGGGAGGCAATTGAGTCACAGGGGCAGGTCTTTCCCGTGCTGTTCTAGTGATAGTGATAGTGATAGTGATGGTGATAGTGATAGTGATAGTGAACAAGTCTCATGAGATCTAATGGTTTTAAAAACAGGAGTCTCCCTGCACAAGCTCTCTGTCTTCTCTTGTCTGCCACCATATGAGACATGCCTTTCACCCTCTGCCATGATTGTGAGGCCTCCCTAGCCATGTGGAACTGTAAGTCCAGTAAACCTCTTTCTTTTATAAATTGCCCAGTCTTGGGTATGTCTTTATCAGCAGCATGACAATAGACTAATACACCACTTAACCTCTTTAAATTTGTTTCATCTGTAAAATAGGAATAATATGATATTTTTTCTTTGGTTATTGTGGAATTGAACAAAAATAAAAGGCCTTTCTTTACTTAATTTTGCCTCACCAGATTAGGAATTTCAGATAAGGAATATCAGTACTTAAAATAGATTTTTTGCCTTAATGAAATAGGAACATACCCACAATCTACTGCCTAAGATGCTAAAATGTTTTTTCTTTATAATTAGTCTCTTTGGAATAAACCATAGAATCATTTTTTCCCAATATTATAAAGCTTTCCAATTTTCATAAGTGCATATACAAATTAAAGAGGATCCCACCTCAATTATGAGTACTTAAGATAACATAATTATGTTATTCATGTGACCTACCTTGATCTTATATTCAAATCCATGGTGTGTTTTCCAAAAAAGAAGGCCTAACCTTTTTAGGTTCATCTAAAACATTTTGCTCATGGAAACAAAATCCTACTTAGCATTTTTGCCTTCAGGCAAAGAAATAGGGAATCCTATTTGCCCTTTACTGTCTTCCTTCATGCCCTAAATATTAGACTCATTAGGGAAACAAATTCACATGCTTGGAAGCAAGTAACTACTGTGCTTGGTCATAAATGCTATTTTATTAACATGAGATTTAATGTTATTCCTCCAAATGTTATCCAAATATGTAGCAAAACTCTTTCTTTTTTTCTATAAGATTTAAGGACCATTACAAGCCTAAAGACTCAAAATTGGCAATAGTAAAATTGCTACACACTCCATCTTTTCCTTTCACATTTAATTCTCTCTCTTTCTCACTTATTTTCCTTTGAAGATAAAAAAACAGATAAGGTCATGTTTGGGGGCAAACAACATAAGGTGTTGACAATAAATTGCAAAAATTGGGACATGGATCTTAAGATAAAAGTGGTGTCATGGTGGATCTTTGAGAGTTGAAAATAACCTTTCATCAATCTGAGAGCTACATCTAAAAAACAGTGCACATAGAATTATAGATGAGCTAAATTTTTCTAGGTGTATATGTCTTCGGAGGGGTCAAGCTGGTGGATGAACTCAGTTGTGCTGACTCCTTGAGGTGTATGGTGACCCAGGACGGGCGGTTGGAAAATGTGGCTGTGATTCTTGGAGAGGTAATGAATAAGGGAAAAGCTGGAAGAGCAAAATGGCTCACAGTGCCTGATGATTGTGCCACATGCCTGGAAGAAGAGGTAACAGTGTTTCAAAAAAATTCTGAGTGGTCTCTGGAGGGTGCAAATGAGTGAGTGTTCCGCAGACTGAAAAAAGACATTTTTTAAAAAAAACAAGTTTAAGGTGGCATAATTTACATGCAATACAATGCACCTTTTGAAAAATTAACTTTTTTTTTGAGATAATCGTATATTCACATGCAGTTGTAAGAAATCAAACAGAAAGATTCTATGTACCATTTACTCAATTTCTCCCAATGGTAAAATAGTAAAATATTGCAATATCACAACCATGATATTGACATTGACACAGTCAAGATAAAGAGCAGCTCTATCACCACAAGGGTCCCTCATGTAGCCTCTATATAGACACACACCCCCTTCCTCTCCCCACTTCCTCACTCTCACTCTCTCTGATGCCTGCCAACCACTAATCTGTTCTCCATTTCCATAATTTTTTTCATTTCAGGAATGCTATTTAAATGGAATCATATAGCATGTGATATTTTAGGGTAGAGCTTTTCATCTAGGATAATTCTCTGAAAATTAATCTAAGCAGTTGTAGCAACAGTTCATTCTTTTTTATTGCTGAGTAGTTTTTCACGTTAGGAATGCACCACAGTTTGCTTCAGCAATCACCCACTAAAAGACAAAATGTATGAATTTTAAGGTTACATTTTTGATGAGTTTTGACGAATTAATACACCCATGGAATCATTACCACAATCAAGGAAAAGGACATTTACCCGAGATAAATGAAAATATATGTCCACATACACATGATGCAGGTGCTTGTAGCAGTTTAATTCATAATACCTAAAAATTAGAAACAATCCAAATGTCCAACCACAGGTAAATAAATACATAAATCAATTATGATATATCTACATGATACAATACTACCAGCAGTAAAAAGCAACGACCTTCTGATGCACACAACATGGATGAATCTCAACAACATCACAGTGAAAAAAAGCAAGACATAAAAAAGCAATATGCTCTGTGCTTCCATTCATGTGGATTTCTGGAAAAGATCAGACCTATTGTGTCAGAAAGCACGTCAGTGATTGCCTAGGGCTGGGTGAGATGAGGGGCGGGGGTATTGGCTGCAAAGGGGCACAAGGTTTTTTTGTAGTTTAAGAAAACAATTTTGGGCTGGGTGCGGTGGCTTACGCCTGTAATCCCAACACTTTTTGGGAGGCCAAAGTCAGGAGTTCAAGACCAGCCTGGACAACATGGTGAAACCTCGTCTGTACTAACATTACAAAAATTAGCCAGGCGTGGTGATAGGCCCTGTAATCCCAGCTACTTGGGAGGCTGAGGCAAGAGAATTGCTTGAACCTGGGAGGCAGAGGTTGCAGTGAGCTGAGATCATGCCATTGCACTCCAGCCTGGGCGACAAAGCGAGAGCCTGTATTAAAAAAAAAAAAAAAAGAAGGAAGGAAGGAAAGAAGGAAGGAAGGAAGGAAGGAAAACATTTTTTAACTCTAAATGTGGGGAGATTCTGTTGCTTAGAATAAAAGGGCCTTAATTTCTCAGAAAACAAGGAACTGGTGGAAAAAAAATTTGTTTATGGAGGATAGAAAACCTCTATAGAGGTTTAAGGAACCAAGGCATGGAAGACTAATGAAGCCCAAAAGTGAAAATAGAGGAAACTTAGAAGAAACCAATGAAAGCTTCAAACAGCAGAAAGCTGATTGGAGCAATATAACACCAGGGTCGTGACCTATCTGATGTCAAGTATGTAATATGTGAACCCCTCCTCCCTGGTTTGTGATCTTTACACAGCCATGTGCACTGTTCCTCTTTGAGCCTGCAGGAGAACTTGGCCCAGTAAACACCGAATGAAAGAGCACTGAGATGGCAGGAGAGGTCTTTGACAGGAAAATTCTCTAACTATCTGATTCCACAAATTGGCAAGACACAAAATTACTTCCACTAGCAGAAAACAAAAAAGGAATAATTACCTTGTTTTTCTTTGGACACTTCTATGACAGAACACAATGTGACATTTTCCACTGTGCTTTCCACTGCTTGGAGCCCTCTCTATACCTCCAGAAAGTATTAGTGTTGATATAGTAAATGGCATGCTCTGGTAGAAAGAAGCTCTTTTAGCACAGTACGTATGCCCACATCCCTGCCATGCCTAAGGAGACAGTACTAACCTGAGTTATAGAGAGAGAGACACTGGAGCAAAAACAATGAAAGACAATAGGACTGGAAACATTAGTTGAGTCTGAGAAGAACAAAAGAAGGCAAGCTCAAAGCCAGCTGAGAGTAGGACTGAACACCAATTCCAGGGGACCTGAAGGTAGGTGTGAAGTGAGATATGGTTACTGGAAGTCAGAAGTGGGGAAATACACTAAAGTAACTGGGAAGAAAGCTGGAAGAAAATTGCAATTGGGGAGAATTATCAGTAGATGCTAAAATTACTGGGTAAAATGTGGTTCTAGAATAGGATATTGGCACAATGTAAAGTATCCCTCCATAGATTGCTTATTATTTGTAAGTGAAAAATGTACCTTTTCACTGGAAAGCCTCGTTAGTGGTGACAACATTACCAAGTGTTTAAAGTTAGCACCATCATAGTAGGACAGATTGACAAGGATGTGATGCGTCTGATATTGATGTGATGCAATGTGAAGTCTCCATATCACCCATGAAGTGTTCTTGCCAAAAATGTTCAGCCTAAATCTCATGAGACCTAGTTTTTGTGGAAACGCAAAGGACAGCAGAATAAATACAATGACACGATAGGAAAAACTGACAAACCTAAAGTGTAAGATACTCTGTAAGAGGATACGCTTGGACCTCACAAATAGTAATAGTGATTGTAATCCATTGATAGATAAAAAGAAGGAAGTATTTTACCTTTTAATACTGTAAGGCATAGAAAGAGTTAATGAACAAGTTAGAACCTGGATGACTAAAGAAGAAACTCCAGACAGACTCTTACCCAATTGCTTAATGAGAAAAAAATCAGAGATTAAGACTAGTGCCTCAGCCAGGCAGTGGGGCTCATACCTGTAATTCCTGCACTTTGGGAGGCCAAGGTGGGAGGATTGCTTGAACCCAGGAGTTTGAGACTAGCTGGATTTAGAGACCAACCCTGTCTCTATAAAAAAAAAAATACAGAAACTGGCTGGACATGGTGGCATGCGCCTCTAGTCCTAGCAACTCAGGAGGCTGAGATGGGAGGATTGCTAGAGCCTGGGATGTTAAGGCTGCAACGAGCTGTGATCGCACCACTGCACTTCAGCCTGGGTGACAGAGCGAGACCCTGTCTCAAAACAAAAACAAAAACAAAAACAAAAACAAAAAATGGAGCCACAGTATGTAGCATTTATGAAATAGAATTAAGCATAAGTTAACTAAACAATTAAAGACATAAGTTTTTATTCAACATAAGAATTCATTCATTTTCAACTCATCTTTTTGTGGTCCTTATAAAATCTCACATAAAAGACAACCCTTCAAATATTCTTGTAGCTTACCCCTCCCCTCAAAACACGTGGTAAATCCCAACTCATTCCAGTAAACAAGATTCTGAGGCTCAGAGAGGGCACCTTACAGAAAAATCTGTTAATTCAATGTAATCGGCCCATGTATTCTGCATCAGATAGCCACTGTAGGCAAACCTCAAGTCCCAGGTGTCTTTTGATGAAATAACTCAGGACTGCTCCCTCTAATGAGCACAATTTTGACTTCAAGGTTTTATTAACAAAATTTTAAAATATACAGAATATTTTATACAGATACAGAATAAAAGAATACTTCAGAGAATGCCTGTGTATCCTCCTCTTAGGTTCAAGAATTAACATTTTGCCAAATTTGATTTATATAGTTATATTGGAAAATTCCCTTCCATAAGCATACTATAATTTTTATATCTAAGAAAGTAAGACTAATTCTATAATATCATATAATCTCCAATGAATATTTAAGTTTCTCCAACTGACACAACTAATATATTTATAGGTTTCCCTCCGGAGTCAGGTTCTAATCAAGACTTACTCAATGCATTCTTTATGTGTGAGTCGATGTCTTTCATCTCTTTACTCTGGATTTGCCTTTTCATTTTGACTTATTGTCTTTTCTTTTAAAAATCTTCATGAAATTGACATATTGAAAAATCCAGGTAAGCTGCCCTGCCCATAAGGAGAAGGCTTGGCTGCATGGAGGGACCAGGGCTTTGGTAACCACAGCAAGTGAGGCCCCCATAGCCACCTGTGGCTGAGAGTGAGCAGTGTCTACCCCCAACATGGAGGGTCTATCCCGATGAGACCCAGAACAAAGGGATTTCTTTTGCTGTCACCTATAAACAGCCCAGTTCACTCCTATAATCATAGAGAGCGTGATAAACTCATAAAATTGACGGAGATTGGATCTCCAGTCAACTCAGCCAGTGGATGCCAAGTTAGGTTCAAGTGATTTAGAAAATTAAGGGAGGTTTACATTGAAGATGGTGGCCTGAGCATCTGTGTTTTCTCATTTGCTTCCAGAAATCCCACTGAAGTAACAAAACAGACAGACAGAGGAGATCAATAGGAAACCACAGGGAGAACAGAAAGGGAGGACCGCAGTTCAGAGCTCTGAGGAATTTGTGCAGTTTAGAGAGCAGATGGGATCTTAGTGAGTGTCAACCCAAGTGGAGGGAGCTGTTACTTGGAAGACACACAGAAGGCTGCTATAAAGGTCTAGGAGCAAATCTGTCCAGGAGACTCCATGCTGGCTTCAAGTTCAGAGCCTGCATGGATTGGGAACAAGAATGGACTGTGGAGCAATCATCAAGGACTGTGGTGACAGGAACAGGGTATGGAAAAACTGGGCCAGTGGATTCCATCTATGTTTAGAAAGTGACCGGAAGCTGTTCTGTTTACCACTGATTAACAAATGGAGAGCTGCTGTCTGCAGAGGTGGAAGATTTGCCTAGAAAAGGCTGGGGCTGCAAGTTTGTAATTGACATCCCCAAGACTGGGAGCGGTGAGCTGAGGGGATGAGAACATGCCTGCCAGTTCTGTGTACAGACACCCTAAAGACAGAACTGCTGGTATCCCCTTTCCACAGAGCTCACAGGTGGTCCTCATAGTCTGGGAGAAGCCTGCTGGGGAAACGAAATTTCATAACAGCTGAAAACAGCCACACATCACAGACATAAATATTAGCGAATATAAACTAATGATTACTAAACTATCAGAAAAACACATCAGTGCCTGAGTTAAGAATCAAGGCTAAGAAACAGAAAAAATGGACCCCAGCTTAACAGACAACTCAGGAAACAAAGAGAATTTTAAAAATAAGACCCAATAACTTTCAATCAAAATGTCATCAGAGATTTGAGAAAATATTATGTCCTTAAAAGAGAAAATGGGCTGCCATAAAAAAAGGAATAATTAGAAATACTAAAACACACGATTGCTGATACTAAAAGAATTCAATATAAGGGTCAGAGGATAAAGTCAAAGACAACTTCCAGAACAGCACTCAGCAAACAAAGGAAGAAAGGTAGGACATGGCTGGGTGCAGTGGCTCGTGCCTGTGATCCCAGCACTTTGGGAGGCCGAGGGGGGTGGATCACGAGGTCAGGAGATCTGAGACCATCCTGGCTAACATGGGTGAAACCCCGTCACTACTAAAAATACAAAAAATTAGCTGGGCGTGGTGGCATGCACCTGTAGTCCCAGCTACTCAGGAGGCTGAGGCAGGAGAATTACTTAAACGTGGGAGGCAGAGGTTGCAGTGAGCTGAGATCAAGCCACTGAACTCCAGCCTGGGTGACAGAGCAAGAGTCCGTCTCAAAAAAAAAAAAAAAAAGTAAGGTAGGAGATAAAAAGAGTTGATACAGAATACAGAAGGTCCGACACTGACTTACATAGAACTTCTAGGAAGGAAATTACAGAAAATAGAGTGAAAATGTTTAAAAAATGGGGACAAAATTCCTCAGGCTGAAGAGAGACAAGTCTTTACATTGAAACTCCCTAAGTAGTGCCAATTGGGACAAATGATAAAATATTCACACCCATCTCCATCCTGATAACAGTTCAGAATGGCAAGAATAAAGAGAAGATTCTAAATGCTTCTAGAAATGAGAACATATAACATAGGCACACACACACACAGACACGAGGCATACCACAAAAGAAGGTCACCTGGGCTTCAGATTTCTTATCAGCTTGAAGATAGGAACGACGCTTTTAATAATTCTGATGAAAAACGTTTTTATATTTATGATCCAATAACTAAATAAACAATCAAATGTAACTGCAAAGCAAAGATGTTTTCTGACATGCAGCTTCTCAGAAAAGTTTACCTTCCATTTATACTTTCTGGAAAAAACTTATAAGGTGCTATGTACTTCAGAGGAGAAAGAAGTCTGTGAAAGCAGCAGACAAGGTATTCAGGAAACCGTGGAAATGAGCAGAGAATAATGAGACGAAACCCTTGGCAAACAGCAGGAAAGTGGGCCAAACTGGGACAGAAAATCTGTTTTCCAAAACTTCTGGTGTCTTTTTTCCTTCTTCCCTTTCTTCCTTTTTCCCCTTCCCTTTTTTATTTCTTCCTTTTTCTAGAGTGGCTATGGAGTCTTCTTTTTATATCTTTTCTTTTGGGGGGCTTGGTGCTAGAAGAAGGGTAGATATGCATCATGAGGACACTAGATTTCCACACTTAATATTATTTTTACATTTTGGATGTTTACTACACTTACATTCTGCTACCTTCTATCTTGACACTATAATTAAAGTTTATCTATAGGTTTATTCTAAAAATTGAAAAACAGAATTTACAGCATTGTAATTATGCAATATTATTCATAGCAGAGCCTAAGAGCATGGCTGGACCTGAAGAGAAGGGGTATAATCCTTAGACATGGAGGATGATTTCAAGAGGAAAGTGTATTTTTTTTTTTTTTTTTTTTTTTTTTTTTTTTTTGAGATGGAGTTTCCCTCTTGTTGCCCAGGCTGGAGTGCATGATTTCGGCTCACTGCAACCTCTGCCTCCCCGATTCAAGCAATTCTCCTGCATCCGCCTCCTCAGTAGCTGGAATTAGAGGTGCGTGCCACCACGCCCAACTAATTTTTTGTATTTTTAGTAGAGACAGGGTTTCATCATGTTGGCCAGGCTGGTCTCGAACTCCTGACCTCAGGTGATCCACCTTCCTCGGCCTCCCAAAGTGCTGGGATTACAGGCATGAGCCACCACACCCAGGGGAAAGTGGATTTCATTTTTTACAACATAGAAGACTTCCATGTGTTTCAGCAATTTAAAACTCCAATGAGAGCAAAACACAAAGAAAGGCATGGTATCTCCATAAAGTATACTGAATTATATCAAAATTTGGGGCAACCAAGAGAACGTCAAAAGAGAGAATCTGTTTGATCTTGACCCTTGATACATTCTTCCTCAAAGGTGACAGGTTTAATGATGTAGCACTAGATCAGAGACTGAGGAGATTAAAATGGAAGGAAACCACAGCCCCAAATCTTTTTCTTTCTTTTTTTTTTTTTTGAGATGGAGTCTTGCTCTGTTGCCCAGGCTGGAGTGCAGTGGCACCATCTTGCCTCACTGCAACCTCCGTCTCCCTGGTTCAAGCAATTCTCCTGCCTCAGTCTCCTGAGTAGCTGGGATTAGAGGTGCATGCCACCACACCTGGCTAATTTTTGTATTTTTAGTAGAGACAGGGTTTCACCATGTTGGCCAGGCTGGTCTTGAACTCCTGACCTTAGGTGATCCACCTGCCTTGGCCTCCCAAAGTGCTGGGATTACAGGTGTGAGCCACCATGCCTGGCACCACAGCCCCAAATCTAAGCTGAAAATTACTACCACAAAGGTAGAAGCCATTTGGTTCAAGGGTGCTCTGAGTCTGGCATAAACACACACAAAGACAGGAAAGTGTCCAAGGGTACTGACTAATTATGGGACTACTCTCTCTCTTCTCTGCCCCAACTATCACTTTTTGCGGAAGAGCTCACAGCCTTACCCTTCCTTCCCCACAGGGCAGTGAATATGAGCAACTGGGTTGAAATGGAGGGGCTCCAGGTATCCTCTCATCTCCTGGAGCGAGAGTGCTACCACACACTGGAGATAAACTACCGGCATGTCCACCTGGCAATCCATTTCTTCTTCTCCGGGATCACCAGTTGCAAGCTGCAGAAAATAGAAACAGCTGGCAGGTGAACAGAGAATCACATTAGTAAAGTTCAGCATGCAAACAAGGAGACATCCAACTTAAACTGAGTAACTATAACCTAGGAAAGTAGAGGTAATAGAGTAAATTAAAAAAAAAAAAGAATTTGGAAGAAATACTAATAGCCTCACAGCAATAAGAGAGGCTATTATATCCATAAAACAAGAGCAGCTGATGTCTTAGGTCAGGTTGTCCAGGACACATACTCTGAGACTGAGGCTTGCATACTGGAGGGTGACTTAGGAGTACCCTTGAGATCCACACTTGAGAAAAACTGAGGTAAGCAGGACTGAGCAGAGGAAGAAGTTGAGATGCAATGTAGTCACAACAGAGGACCCAGCCAACTTCATGGGGAGCTCTGGAGCTGTATTTGGGCATCAGCCATCAGTTGTGTGATTGGATGATGCAGCACCTTGGTCCTGAGCCATGGGATGAGGGGGTGTGCCCACAGCGCCCACTAGAGGTAATTATAAAAAACTGCCAATGAGAAAATTAAGAAATTTAAATTATGATCATTAAAAATTTGAAAACCACTTAACTATATAAACAGAAAGAATAGACAAGGCTAAAGACTGACTTAACGAATTGGAAGATAGAGCCAGAGGATTGTCCCAGAGGGCACTACTAAGACTCATAGGAATAGAAACAATGAGAGAAAAGTTAAGTGACATGAATGAGAATATCAGAAGGCCCATGAGATAGAAAATTTATCAATAAAAAAAAGCTATTATACAATCAAAGAAATAATAGAAGATTAGGAAAGAGAGGTAAGTAAACAAAAGTTATGAAAACTTTTCAGAGGAGGGAGTTAATAAATACTGTCTGAAGTTGGTCAAACAAAATAGTACAGTTAGAAGCATGGCATGAATTACCAAAAAATTCAAAAAAGAAAAAACTCAGTGTGTTGACCTCTAGGGACTAGGACTGTGAATGTATATATTCATTATATATCTATAAATTAGTAAATATTTACTTACTAATAATATTTATTAATAATAGTAAATGGACATATATTTATTTAAAACATTTTGAAGACAAAGTAAAGAATATTGGTACTTTCACCTGACTGTCATGCAATCGATTAATAACCATTACAAGTGTATAGTGGTTAGCATTCATGTTGGCTCCATTTTTGAGCATTCAGTATGTGCTAGGCACTGTCTGAAAGAAGTATCATTATCCCAACATCCATGTTTTATAGGCTTAGAGAAAAATAAGTTACGTGGCTATTAAGAAGTAGAGCTAGGATTTTCACATCTGCAGACTTCAAAGCATGGACATTTAAATATTCTGTAAATTTTGCTCTCATGAGACTGTTCAGTCAATCCTGTTGTCAGTATTTATTGTAATATTGGAGGGATTCCTTGAGTTACTGATTAATACTATTTCTTTGGCTGTTGTTCATCAGACACCGGGTGGTAGACAATGGATATAGATCTAAGAAGTCTTGATAAATCTACCCAGCAAAACTTGAAACAGGAGAACACATCTGATTAATAGGTGACTTAGAAGTCCATGGAGATATTTTTTGTTTAAAAGCAGGGTGGAACAGCTGGAGCACAGGGGTACTGGTGCAGACAGTAAATTTTGCATTTTTGGGTGGATGTTCTTCACCAATGGACAGTAATATAATGATTAAGAAATGGGGACACATTGGAGATGAATGCAAAGTAATGGTGTCACAGAAAGTCAAACAAGAGGGGAGTCATCCCTTTTACATCTTCAGTCTGTCCTCGACCTGGGAATAAATGTTGTAGGTGATATTTTGTTGGACACTAGGCTACAAGAAAGCCAAGCAAGTTTAGTGTTTGGTTGAGCCAATGCAGGAAGACAAAAGCAAATTGCTAGTTTGAGAGCTTCCCCAACCAGAGTGAACATCAGTTCTACGTGCCCTCTATTGCGAACGTAACTAACACTTGAATTTCTCTAGTTCTCCTCAGCTTCTCCATTAATGCATGACTTAGGCTCCCATCATCTCTGACCTCAATGCAATAATTCCATATCTGTTGGTTATGAATTGAATGCTTGTTCTCCCCCAAAATTCGTATGTTGAAGCCCTCACCACAAATGTGATGGTATATGGAGATGGGGCTTTGAGAAGTAATTAGGTTGAGATGAGGCCTTGAGGGTGGTGACCTCCTGCTGGGGTTAGTGCCCTTGTAAGAAGAGATACCCGAGAGCTTTCTCTTGCTCTTTCTGCCATGTAAGGACATAGTAAGGAGGCAGCAGTCTGTGGGCCAGGAAGTGAGCCCTCACCAGAAGCCAACCATGTCAGCACTCTGACCTCAGACTTCCAGCCTTCAGAAGTGAGAAAATAAATTTCTGTTCTTTAAGCCAGCCAGTCCATGGAATTCTGTTATGGCAGAATGAGCAGACTAAGACATTATTCTTCCCACGTGCATTTTTGTCTCCCCACTAATTCATTCACTATTTAGTAGGATGACCTTTAAAACAACAACTGACCACAACAATCAGTTGCTTAAAACATTTCAGTGGAAAACAAACCAAATCCAAAACTTATTAGGCCTTTCTATCATCCTTAATACATCCAAATTCTGTGATATGACTCTCAAGGGCTTCCAAATTTTGGCTTTTGCCCATTGCTTTTAGATTTAATTTTGATACTCTCAGACTTTGGCCAAATAGACTTTTTAAGCTTCCTCCCACACTATGATTTCTCCTGGGGTGTCCAATTGTTTGGCTTCCCTGGGCCACATTGGAAGAAGAAGAATTGTCTTGGGCCACACATAAAATACACTAGCACTAATGATGAGCTAAAAAAAAATCACAAAAAAACTCATAATGTTTTAAGAAAGTTCACAATTTTGTGTTGGACTGCATTCAAAGTCGTCCTGGGCCACATGCGGACTGTGGGCCGTGGGTTGGACAAGCTTGATGTGAACCTTCATACAAAGTTAACTGTTTTTGCTTAGAATCCTTCCTCATTACCAACCTACTTCCTTTTGTCTTTTTGTCCTGGATAACACCTCCTCACTCACCCTTCAGGTCTCAAATCAACAGAACTTCCCCAGGAGGCTTTTCCTGACTTACAGATGATGTTAGCATCCCTGTCTCCACATAGTCCTGCAATCTTCTGTCCTTCTCCTAATATTATACTCCTCACTTGTTTTTATGGCCATTTAAAATCTGTCTTCTGAGCTAGAATGGGAGTGCCAAAAGGGGGCAAGCCATGTTTGTCTTGTTCGTGATTGTACTCTCCCTTCCTCCCTTTTAAACTCACATTTAAGGCATTCAGTGCACGTTGAATTAATGAACGATCAAGTGAAGGAATGCCCTCTCACAGCAGCCCTCCGTGTCATTCTGCTTGTTCCAGGGCTGACCCTAGTGGCTCTAAATTGCAGGTGTCTGCCTGCTGCCCAGATCTCATTATCCCTGGTGTAGCGGCTTCCTGGAGCTGAGGCAACTCTCTATGCCCCCAGAGCTGTTTGAAGACTGGAGGCAAACCAGCATGAGCCTGATTCTAACACAAGAAAAGGGAATAGATTTGTCAAACTGTAGATCAAGGAATTTAGTGCTGATTTGGAGCAGAAATTTGAAGCAAATTACTGAATGTATTATTAAATGCACAGGATCCATTTAGAATCCAATAAGTTTAAAAATTAAATTAGAAATTAATATTTATGAGCACTTAGGAAGGAGTTGATCAATGTGAGTCATCATTGATTAAAAATACAACAGGCCATTATTGCAGTTTGGGGTTTCATGGTGACACTTTGCATGGTGACATTTTGATAGGATCTCAATCCTCCTAGTTTGGAATTTTGTACACACAAGGAAAGATAAAGACATGGGAAACACAAGATCAAAGTATTTAATTATGAGAAACTGCCCCAAATACCTCTCTGTCCATTAACAATTCAAAGCTTTCTTATAGAAACACGGTGGGGGAATGAAGCTTAGACTTGAGGCTTAAGTGATTTTGATTTTCCAGCCATCTGTCCCTACCCTGCTCTCTTTTCCTCTACTTATCCTGAAACTAAGACAGATGGTTCTACAGAGGAGATCCTGAATCAGTCTCCCTAACCACTTGAGATGTGGATGAGGCTGGCCTGTCTGCACAAAGGTCTAGGCTCTGCCCAGGTGGGCTTACCAGAAGTGCAAGTGAAGGGATGCACTTGGATTCTGTTCCTTGCTATAAAATGGCCGTCCTCACTGCTAAAGCATGACCTAATGATTGAATGGCCCAAGCTGTGACCAGGAGCTGAGAAGGGACAGTGGCAACAGATCTTTCTCACCATTATGGGTGGAGACTGACATGTGAAAAGAGGGAGTGGATGTTGCTCTTTTATTTTTTGAGTCTGTTAATATGACTTGTCCATTGAAGAACTATTGTAGATAATAATAGCTAACATTCAATGAGTGTTTCTATGTGTCAGGCCCTGTTAAGAATTTTTCATGAATTAACTCATTTAATCTTCACTTAACCGTATCTGGCAGACATGGTTTCAATCTCATGAGTTAAGAGTAATGCAGCCAGTAAATGGTAATGGTGGGATTTATACACAACAACCAGGTCCAAAGATGGAGCCCACATACATGACAACACCACATATTCCACTCTATTGCATCTATTGCTGACCACCAGCAGAGCTGAGGGAGAAGGCGGGTTCCTCTAAGACACTTGATAATACTTCTAAGATGTCTTTATGAATAGAAGAGAAAATTGAAGTTTGGCAATTGCACTGTTAAGCAGTTTATTAATAACCAGTGAACCAAAGAATGCTATTCTCCCAGCCTAGCAGAGGGAGCTCCTTAGTGGGATGTCATGTGGCATCTTAATATTTTAATGTAATCCATGGATATGGGGAGACACTGGATGCCTGAATTAAATCCTAAGGGACTTAGAGAAAGTGGATCAGGAACTTTGGTTCCAAAGATCAACTCCATGTTCCCGCACATGGCCTAACCGTAACACTGTAAAGAATTTCCAGTCTTCCCCTTGCACTCCTATCAACACTGAGATGTATTTGAGGAAAAAAAAAAAAAAAAAAAGAGAGAGAGAGAGAAGATCTCAGGCTGTATTGTGTTTGCTAATGGTTAATTACGTAATTAATCTATAAGACAACTACTTTTTTTTCTTTTTTTCTTTTTTCTTTTTTTTTTTTAAAGGGCAGAGACAGATATTCTTCTGGGAGAAGATGGCTCAAATGAGAGAGACTTGAAGCCATGTCACATGAAGAAGAGTCAGAATAATTGAGGATGGTTAATCCTCAAAAGAGAGTGTTTAGGTAAAATTTGAGGGCTAACTTCAAAGATCTGAAAGACTACTTCATGGAGGAAAGATGTGAAGACCCGGGACCAAAGGTTACAGGGGAGTGGATTTGCATAATTGCTGTGCAAGGAGGGAACAATTATGACAGCTAATGTTTACTGAGTGCTCACCACGCATGCACTAAAGTTAAGGTCTTTATATGCCTTAGCTACAAGGTTGTAGATCAAATTCATACTTATCACTACAAGCGTCTCAGAGCATCGTTAGTAAAGGCTCCATTTACTGACTACTTATTAAATTACTTCATTTAATAGTTGGTGCTATTGACTTTTGTTATTATATCATTACTGTTTTATAGATGAGGAAATACAGAAGTTAAGTTGCTTTCCTGCAGTCACCCTGCTTTAGTTACTGGCTTATAACCATCTGGACCCAGGCACTCTTGATACTAATACTGCCTCCCAGAGTCATGCGTATAATAAGGAGTTAGATCAGAGCTGTTCATTAAAAGTATAAGGTGAGCCACTAATGAGAGCCTATGTGTAGCCTTACATTTTCTAGTAGCCACATCAGAAAATGTAAAAAGAAACTGGTGAAATTAATCTTATATATGCTTATATCTTAACCCAACACATGACGAATCCAACTGACTTACTACATCAAACTATTCTCATGTATTGCAATAATGTAATCAACATAAAAATACTTAACAAGTTAGTTTACATTCATTTTAAAAATACTGAATTGTATGTCTGTTTTACACTTACAGAACATCTCAGGGATAGCCACATTTCAAGTGCTCAACAGTTGCCTGTGGCTCTTGAGGGGGAAGATCTTAAAAGGGAGCGTAGTTTTCCACCTTGATTCTGATGCCTCCCTGCCCCCAACTTATTTCCTTTGCCAATTAGAAGAAAATGCCGAACTGCCTTTGACTTTTCCGGTAGAGCCAATGTAGGTATTTCTGAACTGGGGGAGGACAGGTGGTTCGCCTGCAACCCTCTTCCCTCCTGCCAGCTAGGCTGGGAGTTAACGTTTTTGATTTCTGCTTTGAAAATGATTTAAGTAGGTTGCATGAGTTAAGTAATTTATTCTAAATATCAAATTATGGGTGGAACGTCTTGCCTTATGCAAAGTTATGTAAAATTAGGAGGTCCCTGGCTTAATTGGTTAGAAATACATCTTGTAGTTTCAATTGCAGGGTTAGTAAATACATAGATGTCGACGGAGAGGGAGGAAACGTTTTTTTTTTTTTTTGTTTGTTTTTTTTTTGCCACTCTGTCCAAGGGTAGAGGCACAGCGTCAAAACAAACACGTCTTAAAGTAGCGTTCAAACAGCCCACCGAAGTTTCCCCTTAATATCCGGAACCGGTTGCCAAAAATTAAAAAAGGATGTGAAAAGATGCTACTCGCTTTTGGCCTCCCGGAGGTGGCGCTATGAGGGTGACGGAGTTAATTAGTGCCTCCAAACGCCATGTGTGAGCTCATCGAAGTCATGCTCTGCACACATATTATTTATAGCAGATCTGAGGCATGCATGGTGTTTGACATTTCTGTCTTTTAAGTAGGGGGACTTCAAAAAGTCGTGGGCATCCCCCTAGGCAAAGTGCAGTGGGCAGGGACCAGGCAGGGTGCGGGCGCAAGGCGAACGCGCAGACCACGAGTGTCCTGGCGCAGGTGCCGGGGGCGGCGGCTGCAACTCCGCAGCGTCCGCTCGGGAGGAGAGTTCGCGGCTGATCTCCGGATGCCTTGCAGATGCAAAATGTGTCTCTGGCCAGCAGGAGGAAGGAAGAGGAAGTGAGAGCAGCGGCAGCCGGCGGTGCAGCAGCCGGCCGACCCAGAGTGTAAGTGCGTGTGCTGGGGCGAGCGGGAGCGGGCGAGGATGGGCACCGGATAGAGGCAGAGCCACCCACGCCGCCGCGGCCCCACGCTGGGCGACAGAGCCTCCAGTTCCCCTTCAATGGTGGCGGGTCGCCGGAGCTCTGATCGCCGGGAACCCTTGCCGCTGCTGTCCTGCGACCCCAAGCAGGTTCGTAAAGTTTCCTGGGCTGGCGCCGCGCCCCGACTCGCTGACCTCGGCGCGGCAGGGGAGGGGGCCGGGACTGGGGCCGGGAGGAGGCGTCCTGCTCCGGGGGACTCCGAGCGCCGCGGAGACACTTTTGTTTCCTCCCTGGGGGCGCCGCGGCTCGGGCGGGGGTGGCCGCCGCGCTCGGCAGGGTGAGGGCTGCGGGCGCGTCGGGGCGCTCTGCAATTGGGGAAGTCTGAGCTCCGGGGATGGCGGGAGTGGGAGTGGGAGCGGAGGGAGGGGGCGCTGGAGGTGCGGCGCCCGCGGATGAAGCGCAGGGCCCGGGGCCCGGGAGCCCGCCGAGACGTTTCGACCAGGGTCTGCGGGAGGGGGGCGCGCGAGAGGGTTGCGACGCTGGCGCGGGGTTATTGGGGACGGGGGATGTGGGGCTGGGATCTTGGAGTCAAGATTCCTATAGAGCCAGAGAAGCGGCTGCGGCTCAGACTCGGCGTCTTCTCCTGCACTCGGGGATGGGAGGGAATCCCCCGGCGAGCGCGCTCGTGGGAGGGGGCGGTGATGGGCCAGAGGAATGGGGGCCAGGAGGGCCGGAGAGGGCGGTCTGGGCAGCCGGGAGCCCCTGAGGCTCTGGTTAGTAAATACTCTCCTCCCGGGGACACACCGGGGTCTCCGCCGAGACCGAGAGAGGCGGCGGGGGGCTTTGTGGAGCTTCGTGGAAATCTCGGCTTCGGAGAGGGGACGCACCGGGCGCGCCTTCAGAGAAGGGGGCGGCGGCATGCCAGGGGGCCCGGGAATCGGAGCGGAGAGTGGCGACTGCGATCGCCGGAGTCGCTTTGAGGAAGAGGAAATACAGAACTCAGCTGTCCCGGGGGTGCGCGCGTGTGTTTGGGGTTGGGAAGTCGGTGCTGTGCCGCGAGCGCGCGCGAGGCGGCGTGTGTGTGTGTGTGTGTGTGTGTGTGTGTGTGTGTGTGTGTGGTGTGTGCGCGCGCGCGTATGTGTGTGTGGTGTGTCGTCGGTGTGTGTGTGAGTGTGTGTGTGTGGGGGGTGTTGTGGGTGTGTGTGTGAGTCGGTGTGTGTGTGTGTGACCGCACAGCCAGGAACTCCCCGCCCAGTGACCCTCTCCCGCCTAGGGGGCCATTTGAAGTTGGAGGCGGGTCGGGACCTGCCTTGACCTAAAGGACCAGCCTCAGGCTTGGTCCCAGGTAGTGACCCAGCTCTGAGAGTCCCTGGACGGCTCCCGAGACTCAGTGAATATATTTGGGATGCCCCTCGCGCTGGATCATGGGCTTCCCAACACCGCTGGCCTTGAATGATTCGGGCCTAATTCGTTATGGTTAAGATTTCAGATAATCTAAGACGGGTTGAGGCCTCCAGAAGCGGAGGCTTCCTGTTGGGCGCTGCCAGTGACTTGGGGATGAAGCTATGGAAGAATATCTGAGTGTTTCTCTTTTGCTTCTATAAAAGTAATTAATGACCTGTATTTACACACCAAAACCCTGCGAGCAACTTTGGGACATAGAGGGATATAATCCTTCTCAGAATCACTTTGAGATTGCAAAAACCGGCAGCAGCTGTTATTGGGGTCTCCTCTGGCCAGGGTTCTCATATTATCTCACCTCCATGCCTACTTTCCAAGGTTGTTTCAAGCATTAATGTCCCATAATTTACAGATCTGGGGGAAAATAATGGTAAGTTAGGAGGCCAGATCCCCTGCAGGCACATCACATATTTTTAATTTTTCTTATAGCTGACCTTTTGAAGCTTTACTCTTTATTATTGTACATTTCCTATCTCTGGAAGGCTGTGGTTAAATGTGCATGCTGCCTTTTTTCTACTCTGTTTTGTTTGTTTTTATTAGGTTGGTAAATTTTGAGAAAATGACCTGGACTGCTGGGACTCTTGGGGAGGGGTTGTGTCAGGAGGGTACTGAACTGGAGAACAAGAAGTATGGTAGGTATCAGGGAGGGGCAGGCTGGGAGGCAGACCCGGATGGGAGTCTGGGGAAACTCAGGGCCTGGAGCAGTCATTGGGCAAGAAGATGGGCAGTTGTAGTGATGGTCATGCTTACCGTCCTTGGTAACTGCAGGCACCCTCACCGTCTTACATTCTTCTTTTTCACTGAGTTCTCTCCCTAGGGCCTTTGCCCATGATATTACAGGAGGAGCTTTTCTCCCACATGTCCAGATGACTCACTTCCCCTGCTTCTTTCAGGTCTCTGTCCAGTTGTCAGCTTATAGGGGGCCTTCCCTGGCTACCCCATATAAAATAGCAGCCAGACACTCCCTGGGCCTCTTACGTTACTCAGTTTTTTGTCTTAGTACCTTTTACTCCCTGGCATTATACAGTCATTGGTGTATTTTGAGTATTGTCTCTCTCCCTGTTAGAGCAGAAGTTCCATGAGGGTAGTGACTACCTTGTCTTGTTTACAGCTCCAGAACCTGGATGGATTCTTAGCATGACGTCGGTGCTCAATAAGTGTTTGTTGACTGACTAAATGAGAGGTGGCTATACTGGGAGAGATCCACCAGGGAAATATACCAGGAAAATGTTGCAGCATTAGTGCAAGTGAGAAGCCCAGGTAATGGGCTTTTGCTTTTTTCGCTGTCCTTTCCCCCATGCCAGGCCACTCTTCTTTTAGACTCTGTTCTGCCTTGAGTAGACTCCTCCCTTTTTCTGCCTGAAGAAAGGAACAGAGAGGTGATTCCTTGGGAGATTAGATAACCAGTACACTTAATGACACATAACCATTCCAGATCTGGTGTTTCATCACTCTCCTTGGAGAAGGTCTTTTAAAGAAGTCTGTGTTGCTTTAGCCTAGGAGGAAGGGCATGATTGTAAGGGGATTGAAATCAGAGGCATCTACTGTGTCCCATTCTGCTCTCCTACAATATGGAAGTGAAGACAGGAGGCTGTAAGGGAGGCTGTGTGGCAGATGCAGGGGAGATGAGAAATGCCTAGGAGAAGAAAAATAAAAGTGAGAAAACATTAAGGTGTTCTGCAGGTGCAGCTAAGTCTTGAACATTTACTAAATTACTATATTGAAAAGAAGCTAACTCTTGAGTGTTTCAAA
The DNA here is from genome assembly GCF_029289425.2 of Pan paniscus. Lineage (NCBI taxonomy): Eukaryota > Metazoa > Chordata > Mammalia > Primates > Hominidae > Pan > Pan paniscus. The sequence goes on along the minus strand of NC_073255.2, from coordinate 42,279,863 downwards.
GTAATTTAACCCCTTTGGGTGTTTGGTGTGAGTGGGTGGGGCGGGTGGGGAAAGGGCTTTGAAGCCTTTGCTGGAGGATGTGGCTGAGGGTGAGGCAAGGAGCTCACCTGATCACACACTGTGCTTACTTCATCAGGTTGCCTAATGCTCAAGGGTTAAAGGTGATCATTCCTATGGAGGTAACATTTCCCTTCCAGATCTAAGACAGTGGTTACCATTAAGGTTTGTAACTCAAGCTTGTAACCACTTTTTGGTGCCTGAAACCGTCCAAGTAGATAGTTTGGTTTATAAGACATTCTGTTGAATCTGGAAAACGTGGTGGATTAAGAAACCCTCTCTGCATCACAAAGCCTGGAGTGTTTGCTACTAATTGTGCAACTTTAGTTCTGGTTCCTTCTAGTCAACCAGAGAAGTGCTTTTTAAGCTTACGGCTGTAACCCATGAGCGGATCATGATATCACTTTAGTAGGCCAAGACCAGCAGTTTAAAACGTGAAAGAGAAGAGTGGTGTGGAAAACAGCATTTCATAAAACAGACACCCAGTCTTAATGTCAAAGTACTGCTCAATGTAGGTAACGATTTTAAAAAGCCTGTTTCAATACTTCTGGGGAAAACTACATTTTTAACCAACTTGCCAGGGATTCTGATGACGACGTTCTAGAGGGCTATAAGAAATACTTAGCTATCTCCTTTTAACAAAATACTGTTGGTTTAACCCCCTGCAGGAGATGCTATTTCCAAATGTTGAACCAGATGCAGTTCTGTCGGCTATTGACTTAACTTTTCAAAATGCTACTATTGGCCGGGCGCGGTGGCTCACGCCTCTAATCCCAGCACTTTGGGAGTCCGAGGCGGGTGGATCGCGAGGTCAGGAGATCCAGACCATCCTGGCTAACGCGGTGAAACCCCGTCTCTATTGAAAATACAAAAAAATTAGCCGGGCGTGGTAGTGGGCGCCTGTAGTCCCAGCTGCTCTGGAGGCTGAGGTAGGAGAATTGAGTGAACCCGGGAGGCAGAGCTTACAGTGAGCTGAGATTGCGCCACTGCACTCCAGCCTGGGCGACAGAGCAAGACTCCATCTCAAAAAAAAAAATGCCACTATTTGTAGAACTTGCCAGTGCGCTAGGCCCTCATGCTGCCATCTTGGAGGAACTAGAAACTCAAGTGACATGCTTTTCACTTTAGTGATGCAGAAAGGCAGTAGCTCCCTTTGCAATAACTCTTTAACCTCACTTAGAATAAAATCGACAGACTATCCCCTTTTCTCACCAAGTTTTAGTTTAGAACTTTTGAGGTCTTTGGAAATTTACTCTGCTCAACTTCTCCTTTCATATTTTACATCTAGTGTTCCCCACATGAATGATTGTAATTACAAAGACAGTTGTAATCTCTTCTGGAGGCAGCCACACTGCTGGGATGCATGATTAGATGAAGCATTTTAGCTGACCTGGGCTTGGATTGGCTATCCAAAGAAGAAAGTCAAAGGCTGACAACTCAGCCTGGGCAACATAGCGAGACCACATCTCTCAAAAAGTTAAAAAATTAGCTGGGTATGATGGCATGCACCTGTAGTCCCAGCTACTTGGTAGGCTGAGGCAAGAGAATGGCTTGAGTCCAGGAGTCTGAGGCTGCAGTGAGCTGTGATCCCACCACGGTGCTCCAGGTTGGGTGACAGAAAAAGACCCCATCTCTTTAAAAAAAGACTCTGAGAACTTCTGCACTGTCCATAATAAAAGGATCATGAAGGCCAGTCATTCCACAGGGTGTGGCTCCCAGGACCATGTGTGTGGCCGTGAAAGCCTTCCAGTATGCCAGCACAGCATTTTTAGGTTCAGCAAAGCCAGCCTGCATGTACAATGCACACACTGGTTGCAATGCTTATTTCCCTGGATAAGTTGGGTTGTTTGAGTGTTAACAATTGGAACTTATCTATATTAGCCAGAACTAAAGCCTGCAAAGCCATATCATGATTCCTGATTACATTAACTACTTGTGTCTTAGTGCTGTATTTTCTAACCTGTTACAATATAAGTGCAGGTACGGTACGAGCAGAATTTGGTCATTGGCCTAAGGTGGGGTGAACAGTTAAGTATCAGATAGGAATACGTGTGGGAGAAGGAATGCTAGCTCATCAAACAGAATTAACTACAGTAACAAACTGGCATAGTGCTGAGTCGAGAAATTAGTCACATGTATAAATAGAAGGAGACGATTCTCAGTGTTCCGGGCCCCCACAAACACTGATTTCCAGAATCTGAACAGAATTATTATTGGAACTTCAATTTTAGGAATTGAGGCTACAGTTTTGACTGTTTTAGTTCTAACAGTTAAGGTAGAAAACAAAACTTTCCTCAGTAGAAAACACTGGAAAGGCACAACTTGCTGGACTAAGGACTGAGATGTGTTCAGTGGGTTGTACTCTGGATAGGGAACGGTGGTTTGAGGGAATGAAAATCAGGTAAGCCCTATAAAGCATTCTCTCAGTGGAGGTGGAGTCATAGGATCAATGTGACATTTTTCTCTGTGGCCTGACACACCCTTCCTCTGGGGATGCTGTTTTGGAAATGATGGAGAACAATCAGAATAGTATTGTTATCCCATTTTGCAGATGTGGCTTGGAGGAATGAAATGTCACAAGCATACTTAGAGAGTGCATCTGAGCCTTAAACCCAACTTTTCTGACTCGTTTTACTGTGTTGTTTCTTTCTCCTGCACCATGATATCTGCACTGGTTAGTTCCTTCTTTTGTTGGTTCCCTGGACTTGCCAGCCTCTGAGGCCAGGATGCCATGTGGAGCTATGCTGCAGTGCTGTCCAGAGAGGCTCTTCACTCCTGTATGTCCTGCAGACGGATGTGCCCTGGGTTGCCATGGTATCCAGGGATGTCTCTGCTGCCACTGAGTCCTAGTTCTTCAGAGTCAATCCCTCTCTTTGGGTATCTCATTCTAAAGTTGGCCTTAGTTTTGAGAGTCAATGGATTCTTCTCTCAGGCGCAGTATGTCCATCAGCCAACCTCATGATATTGAAGCATATGAGCCAGAATGCAATTTATTAATAAAAATGAGAACAGTATTTGCCAAGAAGAATGGGCGTCTATTCTTTAGCCAACATTTTTCCTCTGTGGATGAGTCATGGTGAAGGCAAAAGCATGGAACCACCTGGGAAGGAACCAGTTGGAAGGGGAATATACTTGACAGTGTTTTCCAGCTCCTCATAACTTTTGCTAATTCTCTTGTTGATAGATTCATACCAACTAAGAAAACCAGAGACTGGAGTCCTTTGACCATGATGGTTTCTCCTTTGGGCAATGCTGAGGCTACTTGTACGGTTCTTTTTCTACTTGTAGGCTGTTGGCCATTTTACTGACCCATTATTTCAGGCAGTGTCAGCCTCAGTGCTATTGACATTTTGGGCTGGATAATCCTTTGTTGTAAGGGCTGTCCTGTGTACTGTCGAATGTTTACTGCCTTCCCTGGCCTCTGTTCACTAATGCCAGTACATTACTCGTTTGTGACAACCCCAGATGTCTCCAGGTATTGCAGATTCTCCTATCAATTTTCCTGTCCCCAAGCTGAGAACTGCTGCTTTGTCTTCCTGTGTTAGTGAGACCAGTTGTGTGTTATCAGATAGTCTAGACTTTCAACAGCAGTTATAAGTGTCCTAGTTTTCTACTTACTGGTTATTCCTTAGAGTCTAAGGTGGTGTATTAATAAATGAGAGGGCTCACCCTTTATGTTCATTTCTTTCTTCCAGCTCTCCAAGTTTCCTTTCTAGCTCTCTTCTCTCTTATACTGCAGTTGTTTCTCTAATCCAAATGTTTTTCAAGTTTCCTTTCCATGCATGTTTCTTCCTAGTACCTGTGGCTGAAAAACACTGTAACTAGTGAGTTTTTATCTCAGTTTCTTAACAACGTTTTGAATTCTGACCACTGGTTACTGCCTTAACTGTAACCTTTACATAATGGCAATAAGATAAATGAAATGAGGAAGGTGGGTAGCAAAGCTCAGCTTGGCTTGTTCGGAGGTCTTTGTCACAAGACAAAGGAAATGTCTGTGTGGGAATGAGTTAAGTGAGTTCAGTGCCTCCTCCTTTGCTTGTCAAATCCACCTTGACTAGTTGGATAGTAATGGTTATTGATATTCCATTAGTGTGACCAGGACATTGTAGCAGGTCAGGGAGAAGGCTTCAAGGTACTGCTTTATGCGAAGTCCTTTCCCACTTTGTCTATTAGATTTCTGTCCTAATCTTGCCACGTTAACTTTCTTATGTAATTATCTGTCAGCCTTTTATTTACCTTCTCTGCTTGGCTGCTGTCGTAGTCCAGAACACCATCGAGTGGCTTAAGTGCCGTAGAAATATTGCTGGGTTATAGACTAGCTATGACTCCCCTAGGCAGCCGCCTTCTTAAAATTCACCAGCCCTATAGCAACCCTCCACCCTTCCTTCCGCCCTTTGTGTCTTTTTTTTTTTTTTTCAGTTCAGAATTGCATTTAGAACGCCAGAGTTTTGTGCTGTGGGGTTCAGTGGCAGAGCTGGATGAGCTGTATTTTCCAGGCTGCTACACACAATTACCCTTAATTTTGAAGAGTAATCCATTTCAAAATAATTTTTTTTTCTGTTTTTGGTCTCTTTAGCCCAAATGCGTAACCACAGCTGGCTTTACCCTTGGCCCTCAGAAAGCATGTGGCTTGGGAGGTAGAGCTAGTGGAGGAGTTTGGTCAGATTGCTCATTTTTGGTCAAGTGAGGAGTGAATTCCAATAACACTCAGTAAGGCTGGTTTTTATTTGACTCCCGTCCACCCCTCCAACTCTCCCCACCCCACAGTTTCCTAGATTTTTTTTTTTTTTTGAGATGGAGTCTCACTCTGTCACCCAGGCTGGAGTGTAGTGGCGCGATCTTGGCTCACTGCAACCTCTGCCAACCGAATTCAAGCGATTCTCCTGCCTCAGCCTCCTGAGTAACTGAGATTACAGGTGCCCACCACCATGCCTGGCTAATTTTTGTATTTTCATTAGAGACGGGGTTTCACCATGTTGGTCAGGCTTGTCTCAAACTCCTGACCTCGTGATCCACCCGCCTCAGCCTCCCAAAATGCTGGGATTACAGGTGTGAGCCACCACACCCAGCCTCTTTGTTTTTTCTTTCTTTTTCTTTTCTTTTCTTTTCTTTTTTTTTTTTTGAGCTAGAGTCTTGCTCTGTTGCCCAGGCTGGAGTGCAGTGGCACGATCGTGGCTCACTGTAACCTCTGCCTCCTGGGTTCAAGTGATTTTTCTGCCTCAGCCTCCCCAGTAACTGGGACTACAGGTGCCTGCCATCACACCTGGCTAATTTTTGTATTTGTAGTGGAGACAAGGTTTCACCAATATGACCAGGCTGGTCTCAAACTCCTGACCTTGTGATCCGCCTGCCTTGGCCTCCCAAAGTGTTGTGATTACAGACGTGAGCCACTGTGCCTGGCCCCTAGATTTTTTTATAGTGGACTTGTGCCTCAGTTATTCCAATTGTGGGCCACTCTGGGAAGTGACCACTACTCAGAAATTTTGGTTTGGGGGAGTGGGACCGATTCTTTGATATATTAAATAATAAGTGCTTTGTACATATATGTGTGTGTGAGAGAAAGACACAAACACACACACACACCCATGCAGCTCTAATAATGAAAGGCCTTTAGAAGCAAAGAAACAATTATATCAGCTGCTAAATCCTGTTTTCTCCAGTGCTGTCACTTTTATAGTAAGTCAGCACAAATCACATGAAATTAAACATTTTGTCAAGGAATGAATGTGTTTCCATCATCTCTAGGCTTACTCCACTGCCAGGAAGTGACTTTGACTCATTAGAACTACTTTCTCAATTACTGTCCATTCTCCAACTGAAGGTTTTTGAGAAACATTTGCTTGGGTTTATATGAGAGAAGCACAGTAAAGCTTTATTTATTAATTGTAGTATATTTTAAGAACAGATGTTGAGCTTATCCTTAAAACGTATATAAATATTTTCAAGCTAAACTATTGCTGGGCTTATAGCCCTGATCATAATGCTTCATTCAGTCATTCAAGTCAGTCAACAGCCACTTTGCTTGTAATTTGTATGCTGTAGCCTGGGCACTCCATATGTGGAGAAGGGGCAGGGAGGGCTGTAACAGGCAAATCTGTTTAGAGACAGTCATAACAGTATGCTAAAGGTATGTTTACCGTGATTGCAGATCACAGAGGTAGGTGTTCACAAATGAGGTGACTTTTGAGAAAGATCTGGAAAGCTGAGTATTAAAAGAAAGAATATGATACGTCCAGGGAATATAGCAATCAGGGTGATGGAGGACAGTCTGGAAGGGGCTTTATGTCAGCAATCCCAGGAGCTGGGCATTTGGATTGAGCAGAAAGGAAAGCCAAAGGCTTTTAGGCAAGGAAAAGATGCAGTGCATTCCAGTGAGAGCAACCTGGAGGATAGATTAGATGGTACAGCTGGAGGGAGGGGCAGAGGAAAGATGGGAGCTCCTGCTAGGCCTGCTCAAATAAATACATGGTCTTGGTCAGATGAATAAATAAACAAAGCAGTGTGCTTGCTGTGCCAATGCAACTAGGATACAGGTTGTCCAGCCCCCACCTTCCAGCCTGAGCCCCGCAGCGGGTGCCAGCCAGAGTCTGAGCAGAGGTAAAGGAGGGGAGGCCAGCACTCACCGTGTTTGCCTGTAGATATTGATGACAAAATTAAATGATTTGCTAAGTGATTGGATTTGGGAAAAAGGAGAAGGAGTCTTTGAGGTTTAAACTGCCATAAGCACATACTTGTTAATGGAGGGTTCAGATCTCCTGTTGAGTACAGCAGATGGGTGACTTCAGGTAAGTTAGTGATCTTCCTTAGCCTCAGTTTTCACATCTTTCAAGTGTAGGTAATATAAGTCCCCACCTCTTCGAGTAGCTGAAATGATTAAATGCAATCATGACTGTAAAGTAGAGTACCCTAAAAGCGTTGGGTTGGATTTGCTATTATTATTGAGGTTATTATCACTGATTCAGTAGTTTCTTTTTTTTTTTGAGACAGAGTCTCGTTCTGTCGCTCAGGCTGGAGTGCAGTGGCGCGATCTCGGCTCACTGCAGTCTCCGCCTCCCGGGTTCACGCCATTCTCCTGCCCCAGCCTCCGAAGTAGCTGGGACTACAGGCTCCCGCCACCATGCCCGGCTAATTTTTTTTTGTATTTTTAGTAGATACAGGATTTCACTGTGTTAGCCAGGATGGTCTCGATCTCCTGACCTCGTGATCCTCCTGCCTCGGCCTCCCAAAGTGCTGGGATTACAGGCATGAGCCACCGCGCCCGGCCCGATTCAGTAGTTTCTATTCAGGTTCTTTATTAAACTATCTTGCTAAAATCATAAAAAGACATGCATTTTGTATTTAATTTTCTTCAAGTGACCTAGGTAACTGCTCCTAAAGTCTTGACTAGAATTAGTTTGCTTTATATGTCTTTTCTTCAAGAAAACAAGAGGAAAGGTGGGGTTGGCAGGGAAAGAGATGTTGGTCAAACCCAGATAGAAAGTTTCAGTCAGACAGGAGGAATAAGTTCTGGTGATTTTATTACACAGCATCGTGGCAATAGTTAACAATTATATATTGTACATTTCAAAACAGCTAAAAGAGGGGATTTTAAATGTTCCCACCACAAAGGAATGCTAAATATTTGAAGTGATAGATACGTTCATTAGCCTGATTTGATCATTCCTTAGGTATACATGTATCAATACATCCAATTGTACCTCATAAATATGAATGATTACTATTTGTTAATTAAAAATGAAACTTAAACCAGTACAGGAGAAGTACCAACTGTTAAAATACAGGCGGGGATGAGTTATGATTGACTGTGAATTAAAATAACTGATGTAATGACTGAAGTTAGCAATTTAGGGTCCTCAAATGAAAGCTCTTCTAATGTGTATCCCCAGTTCCATTTGAACTAACCTGAGATTTTACTGTTTTATTGTATTATTAATTTTTTTTTACTTTGAGGGGAGAGAATGGAGATGGCTCCATTGGAGCTCTTTCCCTTTTCTTGATTCCAGCTTTTGAGGTTGTTTGCATTTGTCCGAGTGTGCACAGGGGCCCTGGGAGAAACCCCATGTCATTGGAGTAACAGTGAAGGAGCAATTGTCAGGAATTTCATTCAGTTGAACTGGGTTTCATATGATTATGTTGCATATAAAGGAGCTTCAATGGGTCCATTCATGCTTTGGAAATGTCCCTTTTTCAATCGTTTGGAACCTTCCACCAAGTAGGGGACTGTTGAAATGTTCATTGGCAGGTGGGTGGTTGTAAATTGTTAAATTTTCTTCTTTAATCTGAGCCAGATGATCAAGCTGTCAACCAGATTAGAAATTATCCTGGGAATAAAAATAGAAAAATAAAAGAAGAATGTCTGTAGTCCCAAGTGTACAGACCCAGTGTGGCCCCATTGTCCCAGCACGTTCAATTACACCAGCTTTCACTTTCCAAGTGCCGTGGGTTGGACAATTCATTTTATGGACACCTAAGTGGAAGCCACCTGCTTCCATTTCCAATCGCTCTCTCTGGATGTGGCCGGTTTGTTTGGGTGCTTTTTCTACTTAATGCTTCTTCAGGAAGGCAGCAACTAGCTTACAGGCACACCAGCTCATTAAGCAGTAGCTCATGTACCCATTAAACAGTCACTTAGTAACAGCTTTTAAGGAGTGGGTTGAAAAGAGAGAAACCTTCATCTAGACACTAAAATGCCCTGGATAGAAGTATGGGTGTCAGAGAGCCATGTGCCAAACAGAAACTGCTTCTCCAAATTAGTGCTTTGAAAGTGATAACTTTTGGTCTCCACCTTGGCTTCCACTACTATAGTCATGAAAATCACTTGTCTAATGGCTGTATGCATATCTTCATTGGACCTGACAAATATACAGTCTTCAGTGTGAAAAATTTCTGGTCACTTTATTTTACCTAGGAGAGTGGTAAACATGGGTTATTCAGCAACTACAGTGTCCACTGTGTAGCAATGCCTCTTTTCTATATATCAGGATTGGTGTGTACCTTGAAATAGAATCCAATGGTAAATATATGTTTAAAGACCCATAAGAAGACTTAGGTAATGAAATACAGATCTACAGTAACTCACTGGAGAGTTATGTTCTTACCAAAATATCTAGCAGCTTAAAAGTGATTTCAAACATGTACCCATTTTACAGATGAGGGAATTCAGGTGTCAGGGAAGCTGGCTGCCCAACTTCACATAGACTCAAAACCATACCCTCTTTTCTGCAGCATACCATATGGTACATACCCCTGCTGCCAAGTTTTCATCACTTTTGCCTCAGTTGAACCTGCTACACTGGATCATTGTGTTGAGTTGAGCTACTTGGTGAAGGATGGCGAATGATTTGCTGCCTCAGGAGTGTGTAAAAGAGCACCGTCGGGGCAGCAAACCATTACCCCAGCTGTGGCTGAGGATGGTAGAGAGAAGAGCGCGTAATAGAGATTCCTTTAAATACCCAGTGAGACATCCTTCCAGTCATAAGCGTTGTCATATAATTATTGTCAACTGGTTTAGGGCCATGTTGAATCTTTTCAAATGTGTTGCTAACCATTCTAGCATGTGCAAGTGTGTAATGAAACAGTCTGAGACTCGGCGTCTGGACCTGGGAATGATAAGACAGGCAGATGAGGGTGTCTGAAAATACAAGAAGTTGTGAAAATTCTCAGATTTGTTTTTATCTCAACATATATCTTTAAGACAATTTTTTATGACTAGATCAAAGCAAGGCACAGAGAAATGGCATAACAGTAGTTTTAATGTTGAGTTTCACCCTTTCGAAATCCAGAAGTTGTATTAGGAATAGTTTGGTCCATCCATTAGAAGTGATAAGTGCTTTGAAGAGTATTGGATCATATGCAGGGGGCGGAAACCACCCTAGGACTTTAGTCCTTGGCTGGGGAGAGACTGCTGCCTTTCACTTTCAGGAAAGGGATAGGAGTATTTTAAATTCTTAATTGCTACTGTGTGCCTGAATTTGTTCCAGCATTTGATTTGGAAATACTCTTTATTTTTCTTCTTTTTCTTTTTCAAGGCTAGTCAAGTGAAGTAGTGGGAGTGGAGAAGGAACAAAGAAATCTGTAAATGGTTAAGATCAATTAGTTGTAAACACCTCGGCACTTGGACCAAACGGAAATATTCATTTGTTAATTCACAAATATTGATTGAGCGCCTGCTGTGTACCACGTGGTGTACTAGGTGATCCATAAACAATGGTGAGCCTCCTTCCGAGAGAAAAATAGGCCTGTTGATTTCATGGGCTGGGCTGCTTATACATTAGAGGAGGAAGTATGCATTGATCAAAGGATCACACAAATAAGTGTGATGTTTAAACTCTGCTAAGGGCTGTTGAAGGGGGAGTTACTGATGCTCAGGGCGCCTACAACAGGGAGATTAATGTAGTCAGGGAGGTCAGGGAGGAGGGTGAAAGAATTTTACTGGGTGCAGACAACTAGCACATGAAGGCTGTGTAAAAGGCTGACCTTGGATGTTGCAGGAACTGGGGAGCAGAGTGCCTGAGGCAGGGAGCACTCCAGCGTGGATTAGACTGGAGAGGAGGCCTGATTGGGATCATGGGGCTGAGCTTTTATCAAAAGGGCAAAGGGAAGTGACTGAAGAGTTTTACCCAAGGGAGTGACGTGATCTGATTTATGCTTTGAAAAGATCCTTCTGGCTTCAACCTGTAAATTTTACATCATTTAAAATTGGTCACAATGTGACTGTACAATCACTTCTGTTAGAATCTAACCATTTCTAAAAGAATCAATTTAGCCACTGGTGTCTTCTTTAAATTTTAAACAGCAATTTAAAGGAGTGATTTAGCATGGGGTAATGCAACCACTTAGGAATGATGAAGTACCTAGTTCTGTGGTTCTCAGACTTCAGAATGCTTAAGAATCACTGGGGACCCAGGAAACAGCATTTTTAGCAGCCTCTCAGGTGATCCCAGTGCACGTGGTCCCAGACTTCACTTTTCTTTTCTTTCAAGAAGCATCATCCTACAAAGTGGTGACTAAAAAAAATTATAAACCTCAAGGTACCACCTAATCAGGCAACCAGAAGAGGATGGAACCTCCTTATCGCCCAGGTTTGAACCTGGATCTGTTCTCCCAGTACTGGGGGGATTTTCTTTCAGTGCACCCAAAATGGATTCTAAATCCTTTGAGTTACTTTTTTCATTTATTTTCTAATCCTTTCATATGCAGCTGTTTTCTCAGATCTGTGGCTCACTCTCTGTGTGTCTCTGATATTTTACTTTTCATCTTTGTCACCGTTTAATAAAAATCTTGTTCCATAAGTCCCAGATGAGGTTCGGGGACAGGCAGGGGTTCTGAGTGGGTGGGTTAGCCTGGCCTGATGAGGAGGGGAGATGAGAAGCCCCTCTGTAGATTTTACTTATTTTGCCCCCTGCAGCAGGAGACAGGGCATGTACAGGGGAGAAACTAGTTCATGACTGCCAAAATAGGGAATTGTTTTCAGGGACATAAAGACTCAGAGACACCAGGAGAATTCGTTTTTGGGGGGCTTTCCTTGAGGCACCCTGCTCCCTGGGGCCCGTGTTCAAGTACTGCTCAGAAGCCAGCAGTGAGGGATAAGGTGGGCTCATGTTTCTTCCCTTGCAAGTGAGCATAAGACCCCAGAATTCCTAATCAGGTGAAATCGGGTTGAAGTGAATATTAAGGGGAAACACCAAGCAAAAGAGAAGTCATGCCAGAGGTGTCTGGCAGTTTGGTGGGCCGGGAGATAGAGGCCTCTGGCTTCCTTTGTGAGTGAAGTGCCTGGACCATATGATATGTGTGGATGGTCACCTCCTCTGAGAACCTTCCGTGACTTCTAGCATTTGCTCCTTGGACACATGAAGTGCTTCCCTCTGCTGGCATTGATTGTGCTTTCACACTCTGTTTCATGTCCTTCTCTCTTAGTAGCCTGGAGGGCTCACGGCAGGTGTTCCCAGGCTGAGCCCATAAGAAGTACTCAGTATGTGTCTGCAGACAGAAGCACTATTTTCCGTGTATGTGAGCACTGTGTCCTTTTAACAGTCCTTTAAAATGATTCCTTCGTCTTTGAGTAAGGGCCCTGGGGATATTCTATTTAGGGATGCCTGGCATGTAACTCTTGCTGTCCTCAATTTTGCTGAAGACCCAAGGTCACTTGTTGAGGAGCCTCTGGGTGTTGGAGAGGCACACGGCCATGCAATGCCCTAACCCTAGGAGGCAACAGTTACTGCCTTAGTGTCATTCCACTGTGCCAAAATCCACTCTAGATATAACGAACATTACAGAAGAAGAAATCAACATTTTGTCATTGCATTACTCTCTGCAGAAGTATTCTTACTTGCTTGTCTACTTATAATTCTCTACTAGTCACCCAAGAGCCTACAGGGCATAGACATTTGAAGACCATAACTGGAAAGAACATAGAAAACGTTTCTTGGCTTTTTGTCCCTTCATCCATGGTTCAGCCAGTGTTGAATTTGAAGCGTCTGTTTTTTCCTCCCTCCCTCCCCAGTGCCTGTGGGTGACGAGGCATCTGTGATACACATTGGGGGTTGGGATTTTTACCACATGTGTGGTTACCCACATTTCATTTATTACATTCTGAGAGCACCGTGGCCTTGATAATATACGTTTCTAGACTATAATTGCATATTATTTTTCTAGCAGTTATCAGGGGTTTCAGCTAGCAATTGAAACTTGATAGTGTCTTGGCTCTTCATCTCTGGAACAATTTATCCTGATGTTCAAGTGCAGAGCTGAGCCCATTTCTTATAAGCCAAGTAGCACACACATGGTAAAACCCCAACTTAAGTGTTCTCAGTTTACTCTGGAAATGGAGCATATTCAGGCCTTTGGAACCACATTCTCAGACCTTTCACATCCCCTTTCTCCCTCAGTACAAGTACAATAACCAAACAACTCCTTGCTTCCCCAGTGTGGAGAACTTGGCAGTTGCTGAGCATACCTATTCCAATTATTCATTCCAGAACTTAAGAAATGTCCATAGGCTGAGGTGTGGGACCCACTGGGTCCACTGTGAGGTGGACCTGAACTAAAACTTCATAGATCAGGCCAGGTGCGGTGGCTCACACCTGTAATCCCAACACTTTGGGAGGCCAAGGTGGGTGAATCACCTGAGGTCAAGAGTTCGAGACCAGCCTGACCAACATGGAGAAATCCCTTCTCTACTAAAAATACAAAATTAGCCAGGCGTGGTGGCATATGCCTGTAATCCCAGATACTCGGGAGGCTGAGGCAGGAGAATTGCTTGAGGCTGAGAGACAGAGGCTGTGGTGAGCTGAGATCGCACCATTGCACTCCAGCCTGGGCAACAAGAGCGAAACTCCATGTCAAAAAACAAAAAACAAACAAACAAACAAACAAAAAACAAACTTCATAGATCACCTGGCCTCCATAAGTCCCTACTAACTGAGGCCACAGTGATGTTTTGAGTATTCTGAAATTAGTGTTAGTTCAGAGCCATTGTCCATTAGTTCCCAAAACATCTCATTATTCCTTTTTCCCCAGTGCACAGTTACCCTGGTAAAAGGTTGTACATAGGTCTTCTTGGGGAAGGCTGGGAGAAAGATTAACAGAATACATTTCTGGCAGTGTACCAGGGTCCTATTTCAAAGTGACCCAGCCTTCCTTTCATTCTAGTTGAGCCAGTGTAAACTCACTATAAACTGACTCTCAAGTCTGAGGATTGGTTGAGGGACCCTGACTATTATTATGATTCAAATTAGACTTTTGTTCACTTGACCTAGAACTTTTCCACTTATACACATCAAGTAGAAATTTAGTAGGCTTCTCATCTATTCCCACTTTTAGAAACACTATGATCATCTAGCCAATAGTATAGCCCTGTGCAAGTTAGACTATTCTTTTTTAAATTAATTTTTTTTTATTTTAGAGACAGGGTCTTGCTCTGTCACCCAGGCTGGAGTACAGTGGCATAGTCATAACTCACTGCAGCCTTGAACTCCTGGGCTCAGGCCATCCTCTCACCTCAGCCTCCTGAGTAACTAGGACTATAGACATGCACCACCATGCCCGGCTAATCTTTTTATTTTCTGTAGAGATGGGGTTTTGCTATGTTGCCCATGCTGGTCTCAAACTCCTGGCTTCAAGTTAACCTCCTGCTTTGGCCTCCCAAAGCACTGGAATTACTGGAAGGAGCCACTGCACCTGGCTAAGGTAGACTGTTCTGATTGCTGTGTTGACCTTGCTGTCCATTAAGGTAACTATGCCACACTAGAAAGTGCTCAATCAGGCTCTGTGCCTGTTGCGAGGCTTGGTCCGATTTGTTCCCTTAGACTCTTCCCTGAGCTGCCTTGTGGGATCCAGACCTACACAGATCCAGGTTGAAATTAATCACCACCCACTTGCTCTGTGACTTAGGGGAAATTTATTAAGTTCTCATAGCTTCTGTTTCCTGTTGTATAGATGGAAATGATGCCAGTGTGTGGTTGTCAAGATAAAATGAAAAAATATAATCAACGAACAGCAGAGTTCTTTGGCCTCGGCCGGCATACAGTAGATGTGAGAGTATGTATGAGTTTTGAACCTCTTCTCCAAAATTCTGTGGCCAGAGGCCATCGCGGGTTGAAAGGGATGGAATTAGGAGACACCGGTGAGCTCAGAGATGCAAAGAAATTTCACAGCATTTTCTGTTGTTTGCATTAAGACTTAAATTTCAAGTTTGCTGTGTTTTCCAGTATCGCAGTTTGATTTCTGGATTTTGGTTTTTGGTCGGTTCGGAGAAAATAAGGTCTGTCTGGGAGAAGCGACCATTTTTATACTTCCCATACCCTCTGAGGAGTGCCTTTTGTGAGCCCTATTTGTGGACTTCATTCATTAACTCATTCTTTGAGCACTTGAGGCCAGGAAATGACGATACATGTGGAGTGCCTTTGCCCTCTGCAGGGGAAGATGAGGTCGCAGTGGGCACAGCTGTAACGCGTGGCTGATACTCTCATGCAGGCAGAAACCCAGGTGGGGATGGCAGAAGAGGCCTGTGTCCTGTTGGCCAAAAATGTGCTTCATGGAAAATGATGTTCCTGGTGGAGCTCTTCGGGGACTGGTGGTCCAGACATTGAATTTGGAATCAATAGGCCAGAGCCCTGTTTTTGGGGCTGAAGCTAACTGTTGTCTGTGCTCTCCGTCAATGCCAAATTTTTCTCAGCTATTTATAAATGTGGAGGGAGGGTGCTAGGTGTGATTGATGGATCCCAAACACAAATCTGTAGGTCAGTCAGCTGCATTCAGAATCATCTCAGCAGCTTGCAAAAACTAGAATCTGGGATCTCATCACTAGAAATTCTGATTCTGGAGTAATTTCCTAAAATCTCTATTTATACAAAGACTCTGCACCAGGTAATTGTAGTCTGAAGCCCCCTTAGGGATGCCCTGAATATCTTCTATGTCCCTCTTCCCTCTAGTTCCATTCCTCATCCTTCACATCCTAATGCCATCTTAAATGTCTCTTTCAGAAAACCTTCTTGGCCTCTAACTGAGCAGCCCTCCTTAGAGGATTATTAGTTCATGCCTCTGTGCAAGAAAGAAAAACAAAAACAAAATGCATGAGTTCATTCACTCTCCCATCTCCCCTGCTGGCCTGAGAGCACCTGAACATAGTGATGGTACTGTAGCCAGTCATCTGTGCATCCTCTGTGCTCTGCCCACTGCCTGGCATGTAGAATATGCCCAGCAGGGGATTTTCAGAGCTGACCAGATGGGAGAGTGGTGAAACTGAAGATCAGCCCTTTTCCCTGCCTGTTAGCACCTCTAGGAAAAGATTTAAGAGATGTTGCAAACAAATCACTCCAACGTATTTGGGATTGCTCATTGTGATGCCTGATCTGTGCCAGCCTCTTCCTACCACATCTATGACTGTTACAGGGGTAACTGTTCCATCCCTTAGTCTGCAGCACCCAGAATGGATGTGGAATCACTGAAGGAGGTGAGTGGGGAAGAAGACAAGTTGGATCCTGACAGTTTAAACCCAGGTGTTTTGCAAATCCATCCCTTAGTCTGCAGCAGCCGGAATGGATGTGGAATCACTGAAGGAGGTGGGTTGGAAAGAAGACAAGTTGGATCCTGACAGTTTAAACCCAGGTGTTTTGCAAATCCTTCCAAAATATCACTTGGCTTTTCCTCTCCATACCTCCTCCCTTGTCCAGTTGGAAAAAATAACAACAACAACAACAACAACAACAACCACCACCTGCAGTACGTGTGCCCACATCCTCCTCTGGATGAAATAGAGTTGCACAGAGAAAAGGAAAGTTGATTTCCTAGTTATTCTCCCACACATGGAGTTCTGGGTGGCACCATCCCACACTATTTGCATCACTGAGCTACACACTCTGCCAAGACTGCATCTTAAATTTAAACACATTTTGATGAAAATAGAGAAAGGCTGAGGAAGAAAGGTTAACACTTCCCCATAAGAGGTGCGTAAGCACTATACATCGTATGTTTTTCTTCTGGCTCTTGGATTAGGACAGAATGTTAATTAAAAAGTAAAAAGCTGATCTTCTGAGCAGCAATTAATTTCAGGATTGCTCTTCTTTCATCTGTTGGGTCTTTGCATTTCTGAAGACGTGGTGGAAAATATTTCCTAGGGGTCTTTCTAATACACATTTTCATTTGATTGTTTTGATCTTTTGGCTACATGTTGACTTAAAAAGGAACCAATATTACAAAAAGAAATGTCATTCCAAGGTTCTGGATTCTGATTATCGCTCTGGTGACACAGATGAGATTGGCTCCAGGCATATACACATTGGTTAGCTGGTTCTGCCCAATCCCTGTCTGGAGTTGAATGTTCCATTTAGTCAAGACTGCCAAGCAGCAACATAACTGGATTCATTAGCTTGAGTTCTGAAAGCTCCTCTTCAAAGTTGTTTTTGTATTCATACTACTTTAATATTTAGGGACAGGCTGCACCATTTTCTAGGTGCCAAAAGTGATCACTCAGTTTTTTTTATTAGGTGCTATTTTAGATTCAAAAATATTTTATTTTTTATGAACTGTTTTGTGCCTTTGACCTAGTTCTCTTTTTACTGGGATATGTGTCCTAAGAGGATGAGGTTTATGATATTAATAATACCTGCATTATTAATTCCTTTCAAATGAAACCAGCTCTCTCTGTTCCCCTCCAACGTGTGTGTGCACACACAGACACACACACACACACACACACACACATACCCCAAGCATACATCCTTCATGTAGATAAAAAGATAAAATGCCTTTGGGGTATCTATGGGGATAACTTATTTTTCTCCCCTATTGATCAGAATGCATGGAGGCCTGGGAAACTCTGCTGGAGTACCCAAAGCCTCCAAGCTGGCAGACTTGAGCACTATTGTCTTTATTGCTTCTTTTAGCAGGATTTTCCTGGGGATGGTGAATGTGCCATAAAGTAGGGCCCACAGGCCTTGCAGAAATGGAAGAGCATGCCATTCACAGAAGAAATGAGCTGTCAGCTCCCTTCTCCTCTTACTATAATTTGCTACAGCCTGGAAATGAAAAGTGACAGCTATTAAAAGGGCTTGGGAATAATTGCAGTTAAAAGCAAAAATAGCGATATTATCCACTGCCACTTAGGCTCACTTTTACTTTTGAAAAGGCTCAATGTTTGGAGTCCATAAAATGTTTGCAGAATATCATCCTGAGTCATTTTATTTATGACTAATCTAAAATATTTTTATAGGTTTTCAGCCATCCCATAGTGGTGTTGGTTTTGGTGGCATCTGAAGGAGGGTGATATTCCTATCAGAGTGATCTGTGACACGTTGCAGTGTTGGTCACTGCTGACCCAGACTGAGGTGACAAGATTCTTCCATGCAGAGCTGCAAGAGTTCTAAAGCAGGTGTTTTTCCTGGAGGGAGAGCAATGGCTTTTTGTGAATTTTAGTTTTAGAATTTGAAAAAGTCTTAGCCTGAAACATATCTTTAAAAATGCCTCCTCATATCTCAGCTAACGTAGCAATCACAGAGATGTCACTGTATTCTGGAAGTTGATGTCATTCTTTCTTTGGAAAGCCATAGAGTCATCTCCGCACCTTCTGTGATCTCTGATGTTCAGATGTTTAGCTTAGAAACTAGATTTGAATCTCCTTTCTAAAGAAGACCCCCTTGTGGTCTGAACTACTGTATTGTCTTAGGGGGCTCAGGTTCGTGTTTGCAAAGGTTAGTTTGTGATTTTTTTCTTTTTTTCGGGAAAAAAGACGTAGAATCTTTTTAGCAGAAGGATCTTGGATAAAAATCCTGAGTAAATGTTTCTCGGTGTATGGCACTGAAAATGAGTTAGGTATAATGCTGGCTTTTAGGGAATATTTAAATAGTTTTTTATTCATTTTCATGTGTCTTGGAAAAAGAATAACAAGGATATCAAACCTGTGATTTCCTAGATTTCCTTGTTTAGGATGAGACTAACATGCAACAATTGTAAGAGAAATACTGAGTAAAATAGGGCTGGGAAATGGTCTTTGAAGAACTAGAGTTTGGGAAACACTGATGTAAGCCAAAAACCTGGATTTTGCCTGTGCCACTTCTGAGGCGAGACAAGGACTGACTTGCCAGAGTTTACCTGTTGGTGACCTTGAGACTGGAATCCAAACGAGATGCTGGTATGTTTGTGAATAATAACAAGGAGAGCTGACCTTTACAGAGCGTCTCCTGTGAGTGGTACCAAGTGATTTATATATGTTATCTCATTTAGTTCTCACTTCAGGCCTTTTTTGAATTAATTACTACTAGTATTTTATTTTATAGCAAATACAAGATGGGTGTGGTGGCTCACACCTGTAACCCAGCACTTTGAGAGGCCAAGTAGGGCGGATCGCCTGAGGTCAGGAGTTCGAGACCAGCCTGGCCAACGTGGTGAAACCCTGTCTCTACTAAAAATACAAAAATTAGCTGGGCTTGGTGGCGGGCATCTATAATCCCAGCTACTTCGGAGGCTGAGGCAGGAGAATCGCTTGAGCCCAGGAAGCAGAGGTTGCAGTGACCCAAGATTGTGCCACTGTACTCCAGCCTGGGTGACAGAATGAGACTCCATCTCAGTAAAAAAAAAAAAAAAAAAAAGAAAGAAAGAAAAAAAGAGGGAGAGAGAGAGAGAGAACTCTAAGTTTAGAGAGGCTGGGTAACTTGCCCAGGGCCATAGAGCCAGAAAGAGCTGAGGTGAAGGAAGGAGCACACCTCTGTCCATCTTAGCTCCCTGAGAATAGTTCACATCAAAGAAGATGTTGAAGAATGGATTCTTTTGTTGGTGTTAAACTGCTAGGCATGAGGGTCCAGAGTCTTGTTCTGGAGACTTGCAAATGATGATTTTTATAGCCTCATTGGAGTGGGGGACTCTGCCTAGGACATCCCCTGAGAAGTTCTCAGTATATCAGCGTATTACAGATGGAGAAGACTCAAGCAGAAATCAGCTTTCTTTTGTAATATTGATGGTTTTCAAACTCAGCCACAGGTTCCCTTTTTCTCCAATAAAACCCACGACATTTTGCAGAACCAATACTCTGTGGAGCACCTATTTGGGGAACCTAACGTTTTAAACTCATTTTACACATGGGAAATCTGAGGTTTGTGATTACTTGGCCAAAGCCAAAACTAGCTGTTGGCAGAGCTTATGTCATTAATTAATTTATTCATTCAACGGATAGACATCCAGTGCCTCCCATGTGCCAAGCATGCTGGGAATTAGTGGTACAGCATTGAACCAGTGGACAAGACACAGATATAAGGAGACACATGTAAATAATTCTCGATAACTATCATGATGCACTGAATGTTTGTGCCCACACCCCCACCCCTCCAAATTCTTATGTTGAAATCCTCATACCTAATATGATGGTATTAGAAAGTGGGGTCTTTGGGAGGGCCTTAAGTCCTGAGGGTGGAGCCCTCTGGCATTAGTGCCCTTATAAAAAGGACCCAAGAGAGCTCTCTGCTGCTCTTTCTGCCACGTGAGACATGACGGGAAGTTGGCAGTCCACAGCCCAGAAGAGCGCCCTCACCAGAACCCAACCCTGCTGGCACCCTGATCTCACATTTTCAGCCTCTAGAACTATGAGAAGTAAATTTCTGTTGTTAATAAGCCACCTAGTCTATGGTACTTTGTTAGAGCATCCTGAATTGACTAAGGAAACCCTAACATTTCCTGGGTCTTCTTAAGGTAGAGGGCTTGCCTTTTTCATCTTTCATCTTTGTTTTCCCAGTTTCTAGTATGAGGCAGTGATAACACAGCCTCAATAAATATTCGTTGAATAAGCTGTTGATGGATTGGAATCTTTCCCGTTCTATAACAAAATGGTTTATTATTATTATTATTAAAAATATATAATAATTATTAGTTTTGGTGTGGGTTACTCTTTAGGAAGTTTAAAACAAAATGTTCCAAGAGGTCCCCAGATTGAAATAGGTCTCTTGGTCACCCTTGCTAAGAAACCCAGTTCTGAACAGCATTGACCTTGAACACTCATTACAGGACAGATTATTTGTGAAATGAGTAATGTTTGAAAATCATCTCTGTAGGTTTTTTGGCATTGCTAAATTGTGTCACTGGTTGGAATTTTCAGATCACAACCATATTTTGATTCCCAGGCTTTTGGCCATTTTGCTAATGTGCCAGAATCTCTAAGGCCTAGCCCAATTGCTAATATTGACAAATTCTTGAGGAGTATATATGGTTTGTTCAGGAATAAAACGGATAGGACTCAGAATCTTATCAGCTCATACCTGTAGGTATGGGGCAATCCATCCATCTAGCAATTTTCTAAACTATGTAGCCTACTGTGGGATACTGAATCCCTGCCCGTGAGTACTGAGAAGGACTCATGGAAGGATGATAGCTTTCTTTGCATTATTTGTTTCTAGCATAGGAAAACTGGCTAATGTTCGTACAGTATGAGAAGTTTTTAGTCCACTGGACTGGAGATTCGGAGCTGCCCAGGTGGTCAGTGCTGGCAGGAAAAGGTAAAGAAGATCAAAGCATATGGCTTTTCTACTTTGCCTATCTTTTTCTTGAAAGAATTTGTGGCTGATGAAGACCATTTTGCTCTGGAGGAAATGATGATCTGTTGGTGGCATGCACCTGGCCTCTTAGTTTGCTTTGTTGTCCTGGGAAGTGGGCAAGTGCCCCACT
Source organism: Pan paniscus (assembly GCF_029289425.2). Lineage (NCBI taxonomy): Eukaryota > Metazoa > Chordata > Mammalia > Primates > Hominidae > Pan > Pan paniscus. The sequence continues at coordinate 42,258,659 of NC_073255.2, read as the reverse complement.
GGACCTTGATCTGCATTCCACAGGGGACTCCCTGCTTTAGAGGGACCCCTACCCATGAGGTCCAAGGATGACCACCCAGCGTAGCCCCCAGCAAGTACTCACACACACTTCCTCCAGAGCAGATCATTTAGTTTAAGGGAAGGGCATCATCACTTTCAGAGATGGGTGTTTTAGTGATTAGACATGCGACTTCTCTGGTAGAGGGCATTTATTTTTTAAAAAAGAGAAAGGGTAATGAATCGGACACTATCTGTCAAATTCTTTGCTAGGAGTGGAAACCTAAGTTTTCCCAAGTCCGTATTTCCCTGAGAAGAAATTGATTTTGGTAGGATCCATAAAGCCTTGTAGAGTGAAATAAACTATTGGCAGAAAAGAGACAAACACATATATAAAAAAAATAAGAATCAATGTTTCAAAAATGAAATACAGTAGAATACTGTGAGGTGTTTGTTTGTTTGTTTGTTTTCTTTGAGACAGGGTCTGGCTCTGTCACCCGGGCTGGAGTGCAGTGGCACGATCTCAGCTCACTGCAACCTCCGCCTCCCGGGTTCAAGCGATTCTCCTGCCTCAGCCTCCCGAGTAGCTGGGATTACAGGCACCCACCACTGCGCCTGGCTAATTTTTGTATTTTTAATAGAGATGGGCTTTCACCATGTTGGCCAGGCTGGTCTCAAACTCCTGACCTCAGGTGATCCTCCCAGCTTGGCCTCCCAAATTGCTGGGGTTACAGGTGTAAGCCACCGCGCCCGGCCAACTGTGAGTTTTATTTAGCCTTAGAAGTATCTTTAGACATTAGGTAAAGAGACACAGGCTTAATCATATCTGTAGTTTACTGCAGGTTATAAGATGAATGTCTGATGAAATTATGACATATGTTACTGAAGGGAAATTGTGCCATGTTTTTCCCTATATATTTTAGGGTGATAACCTGTAACACAGAAGACATTGGTGCCTCACTAAGAGCATGGCACCAGGAGCCTGAAGGAGTGGGACCTGAGTCCCATTTTCTTGGTTTACCAGATAGGAAAATTTAAACAAGTTATGTAATGCTTTTGAATCTCAGTTCCCCATCTGTAAAATGAGGGTAACAATACAGACCTCTAGAGTTTGCTGTGCAGACTTAACAGGCTTGGCTCATGGACTGTGGCCAATAAATGGTAGCTTTTGTTATGAACTCTAGGTAGAAAAGTATCTAAATGGTTTTCCCCAAGCCCAGAGAGTCTGAAATGGCCTTTGGAGGTATCTTCAGACATCATGACTTCATTTAGTGTGGCATCATGCTTGTCTGATTTTTAGATTTCCAAAGAAGTCTTGTAGTGCATCATTACTAGAAAACATTTTGGAGTTTACACAATCAGTAAATGAGTTTTAAAACACTTTTTTTTTCTAAATAGGAAGGCAAGTGTTGCCTGCTTCATCTGTCTACTTGTAGACCTGTTTAAGTGTTTTAAAATCCATTAAGACATTTAAAATTATGAAAGCCATTTGCTTCATGACTTAACAAAATTCCTTAAAAGTCTTGTATATTCCTGCGAATAGCTGAATCCTCTAAGGGAAGCAGGAAAACCACACGAGCTTCTCTATTAATGTTGCTGATGTGTTGTGACTTGTACCAGGTCCCTTAGGCCAAAGCGAAGCACAGATTTTTTGGGGGAAAAAAGCTGATGAATTAAGCCAATAACTCCAACCTCTTGGCCAGAGAAATGTAAATTCTTTTTCTAAACTCACAGAAATAAGACTCTTCCAGGGCTGGAAAAGACTTTGATGAATAACGCAGGCTCATTTCCCCATTGAATTTATTCCTCGATGCTATGCATATAATGGGTAGTCAATAAATATTGTTTGCCTGCTTTTTGTAGCTGTTTCAAATTGGGATGAGGATGAGTCTGTGGTGTTGAAATAGAGGAAAGCTAATTTTCTTATCCTGGGATAGGCTTTAATCTTGTTAGCCAGATGTTCTAAACATGAGAGCTAACCAGTCAGACGAGACCACAAATATCTGAGTTGCACAATGCAATTGGCTTGAGAACTGCATTCTTTAAAGGTCATCCTTTGTATGGGGACAGAGGCACCCCTTGTCGACATTTTGGGAGGATAGGTTGGCTTCCTGGTCCCACTCAGGTCAGAAACACCACTGCCCATCACTTTTGGCCCCAGCTTCTTGTGGTTCAGTCCCACTGCATTGTAAACTCCAAGCAGAGGGGCCAGTTTTGACCAGTGAAAATGGTTAACCCTTTTGGCCAGCCCTCTTCTGCTGAAGTCTATAATGCATGGCTGTTTTTATCCCTGTCTGTTGGAAGAATATTCAGAAATCCATTGCAATCTAGTTTTGATAAAGCCTTTAATTTTCCACCCCTTCCTTTTGCAACTTCATCCATTTGCTGCATATTCAGCCCCTAAGAATCCAGGAATGAATTGATGTGCTGGCTTCAAAACAGCCTGGCGTTTAGGAGTTTTGATTATATTCGAGAATCTCCAGGCTTGACTGTTCTTAGCTTTGATATCATGAGGACTATCCTCACAGGGAAAGGTTTATAGCATCTGGGGTGAGAACTTTAATTGTGGCCCAAAGGAACTTGTGATATTTTGATAAGGTGCTTGAGGAAGTTGTTGGATATAGAGCAGAATGTATTTCGGAAGGGTGCAAGCAATTTTGAGCCCTTCTGGCTGATCATTGCAAAATGGGTGAGCACTGGGAGATCAGAAAATATGTGGTGGGCAAGGTAGAAAGAACGTCAAACTGGATGAAATAAGAAAACGGGGGAAAGCTATTTGAGAGGAAACTTGGCATATACTTAGTATTTGTGTCTGTTTTTCTCTTGAAATGGGCTGTTGTGTTGGCAGAGGCTTCTGGCTGTTGTCAGAGATATGAACATCTGTGCTCCTTTGCAGAAAACTCAGGATTCTAAAGTGTTTGGTGGAAATTGTTTAACTCTGCCACTTGCTCCATCTCCTCATTAGGAAGAGCTTAGTCTGTACTGCTCCGAGTGTGCTTTTAAGAGGAAGATGTGGCTTAGGGTTCTGGGCTTCACTTTTACATACTGCATGGCAGAAGCAGGTTTGCAGCAGTGAAATCTGAGGCCATCAGATACAAGTGTGCAGACTTGGTGTAAATCAGTTTGCTTGCTTGGGTTGGAAGTAAGAATGAAAGATGCCAAATTAGTAAGGCAGTTGTGATACAGGCATCTGAAGAGAGCCAGCAAGATGGACAGGTCATGTGTGGCTAAGTTTTGGAAGGCTTTGCTTTAGTCACTGTAGTTAATGCTAAAAGCTGTTATAAATGACCCCAAAATATCAGTGACAATACAGTAAGAGTGAAGTATTTGATCACTTTAAAGTGCATTCTCCTATTCCCCTAATTAATTCTGCTGTTCACCAAGTCTTCTAACAAAGTGGTCAGTGGAGTTACACGGGGCATCAGTGTCTAGCCAGCATGCCACCTTCCTTTAGCCAAAACCTAATCCCAGCTGTGGCACACGCAGGAAAGGCCAGGCAATGTAGTTTAGCTCTGTGCTTGTGGAAAGTGTCACTGGTTTATCGAGCACAGCCTCAAATGTTCTTCCTAGACAGTGATGGATCCATCCACATTTTGTGGAGCCCCCTTTATGAAAATAACACAAAATCAGGTACAAAAGTGAATGGTTTATTTAGAATGAGAATGGGCAGGGCTTAGTCAAGTGGAAGGCTCTGAAGATTACGGTTTCTTAGCTTCATGGTAATATATCTCTGCTCCTAATGTCCAAATATAAAATATGTTTTTCCCCTTCTTATTACCTAATAAAACCATCTTTGCTAGGTGACCCATAGAGCACTTCGTGCTGTTGAAGTGTGCCAGGGCAGCTATTCTCACATTGCCCTTGGAGTGAACAGTGCTGCAGCCTTGCTGGGAGGCAGTTTGGCTATTGGTACTGAGAGCACAAGACTCATCCTGTGCTTTGACTCAGGGGCCTTACCTCTCAGCCTCTGAAAGCCCCCAGTGATTTGTATTAGGTATGTGTAAATCATGAAAACATCCTCCTTCTCCAAAGACCAGTAAATGGTTGAATTATATCACCATGCAATGGAATATTGCAGCAATTACAAATGATGATAGGATGTTTTGTGCAAGGGAAAATGCATATAAGTGAAAACAGCATGATGTGAAATAGTGTGAACTCAATTGTGTAAAAATAAGTAAACTAAAAATTACTGAAATAAATGATATGAAAATGTTGCCACTGGTCATCTCTGGATGATACACATATGACCAAACTTTATTCATCTTTATAGTACTTTTTTCTTCAACTCCATTTCCCTGCATTTACAATACAGACCAGGCACACACACACGGCCTGGGCTGAGGTGCACATGGTATAGGTTTACTCTGCTTCCTCTTTCTCTGCTTCAGTCAGTGTAAGAAGACAGCCTTGGTAAGCACCAGGAGGCCTCATCTTTATAGTTTTCTGCATCTAGCAAATTGTATACAATTATTTAAATAGTGATAGTTCTGACACCTCTATGTAAATGGCAATATTGCAGCCTTATTTTGCCCTAACATTTTACTGTTTCCAAAGTGTTATCACATATTATCATATCTAATTTTACAACAACCCTGAGAGGACAACAAAGAAAAAAATCATACATTTTTAGTAGAAAACAGATTAAACAAAACAAACCCATCCAATCACAAATGGCCCATGAATATATTGACATTTCCAGATAGCATCTCCATCTTCTTCCTCCTGTTCTCCTAATTAATTCTGCTGTTCACCAAGTACTCTAACAAAGGTAAAAAATACTACTTTCTTCTCAATTATCATAGCCTTCTATTTAGATTTTTAATTACAAATATTTTAAGAGTATTATTTTGGGTTTTCTCCGAGCTTGGAAACCTAGCCTTGTTCTACCAGAAAATGCTTTCTGCATTTCAGCTAAGGCATTTAGAAGTCCACATTGGGTCAGAGCCTGCCTGCATCCTGAGCGGCTGTTTCTGTTCTCCCTGCCAGCATCCTCCTCTGCGGGCTCAGTCCTGGGGGGTAGGAGTGGGGTTATGGGGGAGTCTCTAGGACCCTGGGACCCAACACTGGAGAGATCTCAATCACGCTGGGTGCTCTTCTTCCCTCGATTCATGTTCCGTAGCTGCTTAGTCTTGTTGCAAGTGCCCGAATCCTAGCCTCTGCAGCACCCTGAGAGCTGGGCACTTGACTCTTACCATCCTCATCTCACCTCACTGCCCCTTCACTGCAGAAGCTGCAGTTTGCCTCCCACGCTTAACCTGATGACTGACACCTCCTTATAATACCTGCAAGATGACTTCTGTGATTCTGCCTGCCCGCATCTGTGTGTTTCTGGATTTTCTATCTCCACGCTTGGCCCTGCCTGAGACTTCTGCAGGTCAGCATCCCACCGAGGTTATCTGAGCTGACTCTGACGCATCCATGGTGTTGCTATTCACCAGATACAGAGTTGCACTGGCACAGCACAGTCCCTTCCCACTACTGAAGCTCTCTCTCCTTGCCAGAGGTCTTGCTCACCCCAGGGGCCTGGGCAGATCCAGTTCCAGATTCTGGAATCTCCCTACGGGCCTTACCTTATTGCAATGTACTGGGCCAGGCCACCAGATATTGTACTTTGAAAATCTGTTTTGAAGTTGCTAACTGCTTGGAGTACTGTGGTGCTGCAGGCTGCTGTCAGGGGTAGAGGTATGGGGAGCAGAGATGCCTGAGCTGATCTAGAAAATACTTAGGGGTAGAATGCTCTAATGTGAAAATTAATTTTAAAAAACACACTGTTAAAGACAGTTCAAAATCTGCTGCACTTTCTATCTGTAGCAATCTCAAGTCCAGAAAAAGAAGGTGGAATGAAAATTTTGGTTTCTGTCTCTTAGCAGATAGGTCAGGTCAAGTTGAAAGAAAATGGAGGCAGGAAAGAGTAGCTGGGGAGAGCCTGCAATGTCGAGTTTGTTTGCTGGGGCTCCCTTAACATCTTTTGATGAACTAGGTGGCTTAAAACCATGCAGATTTGTTCTCTCACAGCTCTAGAAACTAGCAGTCCAAAATCAAAGAGTTGGCCTGAAGGTTCCAGGGGAGGGTCTTTCCTTGCCCCTTCCAGCTTCTGGTGGCCCCAGGTGGTCCTTGGCTTGTGCAGTATCACTCCAAGCTGTGCCTCCATCTTCATATGGCTGCCTTCTTGTGTGTCTGTTTTTGCATGACGTTTTCCTCTTTTGTTTTTGAGACAGAGTCTTGCTCTGTCATCCAGGCTGGAGTGCAATGGTGCCGTCTCGACTCACTGCAACCTCTGCCTCACAGGTTCAAGCGATTCTCCTGCCTCAGCCTCCCGAGTAGCTGGGACTACAGGTGTGTGCCACCACACCCAGCTAATTTTTGCTTTTGTGTGTGTGTGTGTGTGTGTGTGTGTGTGTGTGTGTGTGTGTGACGGAGTCTTGCTCTGTCTCCCAGGCTGGAGTGCAGTGGCGTGATCTTGGCTCATTGCAAGCTCCGCCTCCTGGGTTCATGTCATTCTCCTGCCTCAGCCTCCCGAGTAGCTGGGACTACAAGCGCCCACCACCATGCCCAGCTAATTTTGTTTTTGTATTTTTAGTAGAGACGGGGTTTCACTGTGTTAGCCAGATGGTCTCGATCTGCTGACCTCGTGACCCGCCCGCCTCGGCCTCCCAAAGTGCTGGGATTACAGGCGTGAGCCATCGCGCCTGGCCAACTTTTGCATTTTTTTAGTAGACATCTTCCTCTTTTTATAAAGATAACAGTCCTAGTGGGTTAGCACCTGCCCAGATGACCTCGTTTTAACTTGATTATGTCTGCAGAGACCTATTTCCAAATAAGGTCACATTCACAGATAGCAGGAAAGGACTTCAACGTGTCTTTCTCAGGGGACACCTTTCCATGCATAACAGCTGCCTCTGGTCCAGTCTTTCTATCCCCTCTTCAGTGGTGTGTCCACCAGCAAAACTTCTGTGCCTCAGTTTCCTTGGCTGTAAAACGGTGCCCTCTTCTAGGATCGTTGAGAGAATTAAATGAAATCATGCTTGGCAGAGTATCACGCTCATAGAAAGTGCTCAGTAGGGGTTTAGCTTTTACAGCTAGTCGCTTGCAGTCATTTGATTTCATAAGCTAGGTTTGTGGAGAAATTGAGGAAGTGAATGAGCCAAACACAAAAGTAAACACTGTTGATAGGACAGGTGGTTAACTCTTTCAGTGCCACAAAACACATTCTGACTCACCTGCACACAAATTTTGCTTACAAGGTTGTTGTCAGCACTAATTTTGCTCCAAGTATTTGCTTGATTAAAATCTCTTAGGCTACTCTTTGCAGCTGACCTATAACAGAAATAAATGAACTAACTAGAGATACTTTCTTCGTTGGGCTTCCATCTAGAGCTAAGCTTTACTTAGGCTTTCAAATTGTAAGCAAATGCAAAATAACTCTCTTGGGAAAATTCCAGAGAATCTAGGCCTTGAGCTGTTCTAAGCAAATGTGGCCCTCCTTTTAGGGCAGGAATCTAAGAAATGGAGATTATGCATTGCCCAGTTCCAGGGGCATCATTCGTACTGTGGTCTGTGCGTGTGCATGGACAAGCCTGCTCCTCTGGGTGAGGTGGCCATAGGTCCTTTCTGGGGTTCAGTAAGTTCTGATAGTGGCATTGTCATGGTGTGAAACTTCTCATTCTCCCAGTTTAATTATTCAGTGAGAATGGGATTCCTGAGATTCTAAACCATATTCCATAACTTTGGAAAATATATGTGTATATAAAATTTTCCATATGGTTAAAACCTGAGAGTGGACTGCAAGTCAAATTGCTATTTTCTTCCATGCTTCGTCTTCGTGAACTTCGTATTGTCAGTTTTCCTGACAGTTGACAAAAGTGGGCAGTTTTGGTGGCATATATGATTTAGGAAGTAAGTGCAACAATTTGAAAGCCTAAGTAAAGCTTAGCTTTAGATGGAAGCCCAATAAAGGAGTTATCTCTAGTTAGTTCATTTATTTCTGTTGTAGATCAGCTGCAAATCTGAAAACACAGGTTTGAATTTGTATGCTCATTTAATGTTACTGATAATCTGAAATGCTGGTTTTTAGGACTGTAGATTTCATTATGGAATATGTTTTTAACTTAATTTGTACATGGGTCTCTTGTTGTTTTGGGAATTTTGTTCTAAGACATGTTGAAGCTGTGCTGTAGTTATTGGGTTTATGAGTTGTTGGGGTATTATTTATTTTTAATGTACTCTGTTCTTTCCTCTTCCCAAAGCAAATAATCAAGAATTAATGTTTAACTTTAAGTTGGATCCACTCACTTTATATTGAGAGTTATTATTACTTTAATTCACGTTTCTTTTCCCTGAAGCCCTGATATATCTTTGGGAAGATACATTTTTTCATGCATTAATTATTTTCTTTTTCAGTATCAATTGCAGGTATTACAATCACAGCAAGAAACATCTGTTGTACCTTTATTATGTGCCAGGCACTGTGCTGCCTGCTTTATATGAATTATTATTACGATCACTAAATTTTTATATCCACGCTAGACTTTACATACTGTCTATCATAACTCACATTTTATAATAAGGACTTGCGACTGGGGAAATAAACTTGCCAAGTTGACGTATTTAAAAGTGGTAGAGCCAAGAGTTGAACTCACATAGTCTCTGACTCTGGAACTGTGCTCTTAAACCCTACACTCTTGATGTTGAAGATGTAGGGATGTCTTTGCATTTGAAGACAGAAATGCACATATAGCCCAGAACTTTTCAGTGATTCCAAAGACCTCTGTATTTTCACATAACATAACTTTGGGAGCCACAGATTCGCTTTGCTCAATCTATTTTGTTCAGGAGTACATGCATGCTAATTTGCTCAGGCAGTAGCTGAAAGCAGTGAGAGATATTCCAACAAGGCTCCAGATTGCAAGAGAAATTAGTGTGGATTTAAAAACTAACAGGCTTTGTATGCATATAACTAAGAATCAACTTACTTGCCATGAAGATGAGTACTATGGCCCCAAAGTATGTATGTCAGAAGGTAGGATATTACTTGGTTTTGTGTAATTGGTAATACCAAGGTCAAATCAACTTAGATAACTGGTTTAAACCATTAAATAGCTTTTTTGGCTTGAGATATTTCTCAAGACTTTTACTGCACGCTATGTGCATTGCAGTCTGCAGGAAAAAAAAAAAGGATTATTAGTGTTTTTGCAATGTTCCTGCCCAGTATTTACTTCTTTATTTGCTCTTGTTTTATTCCCACAGGGAAAGGTTCGTTGTAACATACCCAGGGATGTGTGGTAGATTTTTCCAATGCAGCAGGTAGAATGACTTTGATGGTAAGAAACAGAAAATTGAATGCTGACTGGCTTAAACAATAAAAGTTTATATCATTGAGAAGATTAGAGGTATGGTGAGTTACAGAATTAGATTGATTCAGCCACTCTCTGGGTCATTTAGGGTTTCTTTTTTTCTGTCTCTGCCAAACAGGATTGGACTTTGGAGTTGGCCACAGGGCAGATTCCCCCAACACACCAGCAGGGTGGCGATCAGAGAATGCCAGAACAAACATTAGATAATTTTTAAGAAGAGTGACTTGGTGTATGTGTGCCCCAACAAGTATCCACCATAGCCAGTGACCTGGGTATGCTTAATTTAGATTAATGAATTTATCCATCCTCTCTCTTCTCCACCTTGTAGGTGTTAATATTCTACATGTAATGTACAGGGGTTTTCCCCCTCGGATATTTTTGGTGAATATTTCTGTAGTTGTCCCTAAACATAGAAAGATTTTCCAGCAGGATACTAAGAGGTACTGTTTAGCATATTTCAATTTCCCATTACCAATCCCACAGACCTGATAAGATATGGATGTTGGCTGCTAATATCAAATAATGTTTTCTAATTTTCTTAGTGGAAAATGAATGGAATGAATCATTAAAATGAATTCCATGATTCATTATGGAATCATTCACTCAATATTATTTTGATATTAAATGATATTAATTATATTAAAATATCATTATTTTGATATTAAAGTGGAGGTAAATTGACTTCTGTCATATACCTTTTCACTTTGCGACTTCACAGTTTCCCTCTGTTCTTGCCGTGCTGAAGTGGCCTGGTGTGGTGGCTAACATCCCTAATCCCAGCACTCTGGGAGGGCGAGGCAGGCAGATCACTTGAGACCAGGAGTTCCAGATCAGAATAGGCAACATGACAAAACCCCATCTCTACTAAAAATACAAAAATTAGCCAGACGTGGTGGTGTGCGCCTGTAATCCCTGCTACTTGGGCGGCGGAGGCACAAGAATTGCTTGAACCCAGGAGGCAGAGGTTGCAATGAGCTGAGATCACGCCACTGCACTCTAGCCTGAGTGACAGAGCAAGACTCTGTCTCCCCCACAACTGCCCCCAAAAAAGGAAAGTGCTGAAGGGTGTTTTCCTGAGTGACAGGCTGGAACTTTAGATGGCAAGAAAAAGAGAGCTAAGGGCATACTTTGCATGTTACCTGGATGCTCATTTTTGGCCAAGGGGATTTCTTCTGAGAAGTGAAAAATATCTTCAGACAGTTTGGTTCATTTGGTGATTGTCCTGCTTGCCAGGTTGCACCAACTGGTATTTTCTACTTTTGTTCAGTAAATCAACCAAAGGCCCACTATGTGTAAGGTATTTTCTGTGGATTCAAAGTTGAACAAGACTTCCTTAGCCTTCCTGGTCTTTCAGTCTGGTCAGGGAGATGAGACAGACACACAAATAACCACAATACAAAGGACGAAGAGGAAAGCTAGGCTTGGAAAAAGGGCTGTTGGGCTTGGAGGAGGCAAGGAAAGATTCCTGGAGAGATGAGGAAAGTCTTGTGTGCAAGGGGAAGGGAGAAGAGGGAGGATTTCAGACAGAGCAAGTATTAAGAATCTTGAGCCTAAATGTTGTGAAGCAGTTAAAATAAAAAAAAAAAACACAAAAAAAAATTTGGTCAAGTTATGTCTCCTATTAGTGACTTATTATTGTTTAACAAATCACCACAAAACTTAGTGGCTTGACCCAACAAGAATAATTTATTCTCTTTCATAATTTTAGTGGTTGAGGAACCCAGGAGCAGCTTAGCCAGGTGGTTCTGGCTAAGGGTCCTTTGTGAAGTGGTGGTCAGATGTCAGCTGGGGCTGCAGTCATCTGAAGGCTGGACTGGGGCTGGAGGACTTGTTCCAAGATGGTGTGCTCCTGTGGCTGACAAGCTGCTGCTGGCTGTGGATGTCTCTTAGGGCTGCTTGAGTGTCCTTATGACATGGTGTCTGGCCTCCCCCAGAGTGAAAGTTTCAGGCAGAGACAATCATGTGGCATCTTTTTTCTCTGACCTAGCCTTTGAAATCACATAGCATAGCTTCCCACACACTCTGCGTGTTAGAGAGGAGTCACTAAGGTGGGTCTGGGGGAAGAGGATTCACCTTTTAAGGGGAGGAGCATCCAAGGATATGCACCCATGTTTTAAAACCAATACCATTCTTGAAAAAAAATGACAAGCTAAAATGATGGTTGCATTAGTTTTTCTTTAGTTGTTGTGTCTGCACAGTGTTTAACTATAGTAGTTGGCACACTGTAGTTTTTTGATTGGTAAACTATGGTATATATAATGTCTTCATCTGTTAAACTGGTCGTTTAAAGTAGAAATTGGCAATTTATCCAAGAGACATCTTACCACAGAAGCCTCCTATAGAAGACAGATAAAGTAGAAGTCAGGGGCTCAGGCTGAGGTGGTGAAGGGGGCTGGCACAGCCTTTCCTCAGTGTCCAGGAGGACCCCACAAACGCCCTGGCTCCTGAGAATAGAACTCTCTGGAAGCCATTTCATGGACCCGTCCATTCCTTCCTGTGATTTTTTTCTTTTGGAGTTCAGTTGTTCCTCTGAAGAAAGAACAAAAGGATTTCATGTTGTTTTGCAAAATATAATTGTAAGAATTATTTTCTGAATTATAAACACATAGTTTGATGATGTGTAGCACTGAATGATGGTTAGAATAATTTCTTCCAAAACATTTTGTGTGTGTGTGTTTGTGTGTGTGTGTGAGAGAGAGCAGAGGTAGGAAGTAGTTGAGCGTGAGGAAGGGACTTTAATTTGAACAGAATTTTCTCCTCTGTGGAGCATATTAATTAAATATGTACTTGTACTGAACCATAACACTGTGTTTAAAGCAGTGAAAGACATGAGCCACCATTCTCAGCAGTATCAAAGCTGAAGCCCTCCATGACCATGTGATCTGACACCATCATGACGTTCCTGCTGGAGTGGGAGGCAGAGTTCTGAGAAGTGGAGAATGTGATGCTTTTGAATTAAGTGTCTTTGATAATTACCAGAATAACGGAAAAAGTTTATGAACCAGATCAGGAAAAAATATGCTCATTAGTCATATGAATATTAGTTTTCTCAACATAACAATACACTTCTGAGGCTCCCCCTTCTTCCTTGGCCCCGCACACACAAAAAAATGCCATTTCTGTGGACTGTATGGCCATTTCTGTAGACTGTATGAAAAGGGACCCTCTAATACAATAGAGAAGTTGGAAAAGCTGAATACATTCTCTCTAACTTAGCACACTTAAAGGGCAATAGCCAGAAAATTAAATTTTATTTAAAGAATTTTGAGGATGAAAAGCACGAGGATATTAGTTTTTCTCCACTGTCACTTTCCACTTTCATCACTGCTACAATTTATTGTACCCACTTGTTCCTGGAAAAGAAAGAGCATAATAGCTTGTTACAGTGATTTCGTTTTAAAATAAAGTGTTGTAGGATGTTGAAAAACTAGAAGAAACCAACGGCTAGCGGTAAATGAAAGAGAGGGAACTTTGTTTGCTAAGATGTGGACAGGGAATAATATTGCTCCTTGAATTTATCCACTAACAATCCAGTATTAATATCTGTGGGACTTCCCATTTAGAATATTGGTAAGGTAGAATTAGTTGCTACATCTCCATAATTATTTCTTAAAATGGTTTTCTGAGAACCAGGAAAATGTTATACTACTTCTTGTTCCTACTTCCTGTTCTTGCTGTTCCGGGTTTTATTATGAAAATGTGTAAGTGGGAGTAAAAGCCAAACTCTTACTTAGCAGAGTGCCTGGTGTGCAGTAAACATTAATTCTCTTCCTCCTCTATCCTGATGCCTTCTGCACTGACCCCAGGATCCACAGAGGGAGGGTGACAAAAAGTGTCACAGCATATAGCTCGGAATTGCATCCTTTTCTTCAGTTAGCTAAAAACTCTTTCCACTCATGTCTTCTTCCCTTTGCAGTTTTTTTTCTCCAACAGGAAACCCACTGTTTTTTGTTTCTCTACCAAAATGTGTCAGGTTGCCTTCCTTTAGGGGTAGGCCAGCAGGCTCTATGATGGGATCTAGTTTTTCTCATTGTATTAGTTTTCCCTTGTTTGAATGGAGAAAGTGATTATAAATCTGGATTACTGTTCATTTCATTTTCATCCATGTATGTCATTTATTCATTCATTTGTTCATTATAACATTTGTAGAAGACCCACTGTGTAGGGCTGTGTGTGTGTTAAGGGGTGAGAGGGACTAGAGCAGACGGTTACTGGAACTGGGGCATCTGGCCCTCTGTCCCTGCTTTTTAGTGGCTCACAGTATGGGGTTGTGGGGAGGGTTGGAGAGAAAGTCACGAAGACAAGTAGATACATTTCAAATAAGCATTTACTGAACCCTTGCTGTGATCAAGGAACTGAATTAAATTTTATGTGGATACCAGGTTTTACTAAACTTGTTTTTTTCTTTCAAGGAGATTATACTTTAGTAGAGGAGAGAAGACACATCTAATTTAGCAAAACTTTAGGGATCTTTCTATGTGTCAGTCACCAAACTGCAATAGTACTGGGGAGTTCATTTTTTTTCATGTCAGTTACATAAAATAATCCTGCCTATGCAAAGAAGTTAGAGACTCTCTGAGCTAGAGTAATTACAGCAGGAATTGTAAAGGAAGTTGGAAGCAAAATAGTCATAGTAGTTAAGGGTTCTGACTTGGGAGTCAGATATATCTGGTTTTGGATCCTGGCTTCGTTGCTTAATAGCTATGTGACTTTGTGGGAAGGAGGGAGATAATTACCTTTTCAAGATTCAGTTTTCCTTCTTGCAAAATGGGGATTATAATGATAATATTTACTGTGGTAGATTGTATTTTCCAAAATGGTCATACCAGTATCTTTTATCATACATGATCTTACAATATCCCTGTGAAACTCCTGCCATCTAGCAATAGGGTTTATGTTCCTTCCATTTGATCTTGAGTGGAATGTTGTGACAGCTTTGACCAACAGAGCATAGCAGAAGTGATACTGTATGGCTTGCAAGGCTACATCATAAAAATGTTATTCACCTCCATCTTGCTCTGCAGTGTAGCTCTTGGAACCCAGCCACCATGCTGTGAAGAAGCCCAAACAGCCCGTGGAGAGTCCCAAGTGGGAGGAATTGAGACCTCTGGCCCACGGGCCTGGCTGAGTTCCCATCCAACAGTTAGCCTCAACTTTCCAGCCATATGAGTGACCATCTTACAAGTGGATCCCCCAGCAAGCCCCAGTTGAGTTGCCCTGGCTGTGCATGGAGCATAGACAAACCATACTTACCCAACCCTGCCCAAATTGTAGTTTCATGAGAAAAATGAAGTGATTGTTGTTGTGTGAAGCCAGTAAGTCTGGAGATAGTTTGTTACACAGCAGTACACAACCAGGACACTTGCCATATAAAGTTGCTAAGAGGAGTCGACGAAATGATACATATAAATCAGCATAAAACTAGTGACCCGTTAATGATAGCTCTCTTCATTATTATCACTAGTTAAGGGAAGTTATTTAATAGATGTCAGCATTAGTTCAAAGTAAGGTCAGAACCTAAAAAGCTACCCATGAACTTTTGGCATCCAGTAGGTTTTAGGAATTTTGTTCACTTTTTTTTTTTTTTTTTTCACTTGCAAAACCCTGCTGTGTGTCAGCTTCCGGATCACCTTTCTGCTGATATTGTGCTGAGTTTATTCTGAACTCTGTGCTTTCTGTTGTTTCAGAGTTTCACTTAGGCTTTCTGTGCCATGGCCCGATGTGTAAACAATGTTTAAACTTCCAGATTATTCTGTGAAAGTCATGCTCAGGGCTGTTATTTTATTAAAACAATTTTTTTGCATGTGGTAAAAAGCAACAGAAAATTTACAACTTGACCATTTGAAGTATACAGTACAATAGCATTAACTATGTGCACATTCTTACGCAGCAGATCTCTAGAGCTTTTTCGTTGTGAGTGACTGGAACTCTATACCCACTGAAAAACAACTTCCCCTTTCCCTTCTCCCCAGCCCCTGGCAACTACCACTGTACTTTATGTTTCTAAGAGGTTGACTACTTTAAATAATCCCTATGAGTATAATCATGCAGTATGGGTCTTTTTGTGGCTGGCTTATCTCACTTAGCATCATGTCCTCAAAGTTCATCTGAGTTGTAGCACATGACAAGATCTCCTTCTGCTTTAGGCTGAATAATATTCCATTGTATGTATATTCCTACCGTTTCTTTATCCCTTCATCTATTAATGAATATTTAGACTGCTTCTCCCTCCTGGCTATTGTGACTAACGCTGTAGTGTACACAGTAGTGTAAATGTCGCTCTGCTGTTATTTTTTCCACTTCCTACCAATAGCAGAATCTCGTTGAAATGCATTGGAAAGACAGAGCGTAAGGGCTTATCTGAGTTCTTTGTCATCTTTTTTCCAATGTATCTTAGAGAGTGATGCATAATCAGGTAGCCAGACTGCCCAGATTCTTCCTGGGGGTTTCAACTTCATTATGTATATCTACTGTGTAAACGTTGTGATTAGAATTAAACCTCTGCCAGGCTTTCTATTGCTTTCAGAGCAGTTTCACAAGCATTATTTTATTGAACCCTTGCTGCATGATAGCTATTTCTTTAGTATGGGGAACACAAGGTTACAAATATAGTGTGGATATAAAATCCAATGCTACTGTATATGTTTATTGTGGTATTCAATGTTCTTTACCAATGTAAAATTCACTTACAGACTTGACACAATTTTTTGAAATTACTATTTTTAAAATTAATAAATATTTTAAAAATTAATCAATTTTTTTCTAAGAGAAATTTTAGGTTTACAGAAAAATTGGGCACAAAGTACAGTTTCCATATCCTCTCTTTCCCCAGCAGGGCTTCCCTCTTATTAACATTTGTTACAAGCAATGAGCCAATATTGATACATTATTATTCATTGAAGTTCATAGTTTGCCTTAGGGTTTACTTTTTGTTTTTTACAGTTCTATGAGATTGAATGAATGCATAATGCCGTTTATCCACCATTTTCCTGTCATACAAAAGAATTTTACTATTCTAAAAATCCCCTGCAGTCCACAAGTGCATCCCTCTCTCACTGCATATTGCTGGCAACTACCGATGTTTTTATTGTCTCTATAGTTTTGCCTTTTCCAGAATGACATATAGTTGCAATCAGTCTGTGGCCTTTTTAGGCTGGCTTCCTTCACTTAGAAATAGCATTTAAGATTCATCCATGTTCTTTTTTTTTTGTTTTTTTTTTGAGATGGAGTTTCACTCTTTCGCCCAGGCTGGAATGCAGTGGTGCAGTCTCAGCTCACTGCAACCTCCGCCTTCTGGTTTCAAGTGATTCTCCTGCCTCAGCCTCCTGTGTAGCTGGGATTACAGGCACCCACCATCACGCCCGGCTAATTTTTGTATTTTTAGTAGAGACGGGGTTTCAGCATGTTGGACGGGCTGGTCTTGAACTCCTGACCTCGTGATCTGCCCACCTCGGCCTCCCAAAGTGCTGGGATTACAGGCGTGAGCCACCGCGCCAGACCCTCATCCATGTTCTTTCATGGCATGATAGTTCATTTCTTTTTATCTCCCAATACTGTGTCATTGTGTGGATGTACCATTGTTTATTCACTCACCTATTGAAGGACATCTTAGTTGCTTCTGAGTTTTGTCAAGTATAAGTTAGGCTACTGTAAACATGCGTGTGCAGATTTTGTATAGTTGTAAGTTTTTTCAATGCTATTATAAATTACCAAAGTGTTCTCCACACAGGCTATATTAATTTACCCTCCAATTCAGCAGTGTATGTGATTCTGTTTACTACAAATTCTTACTGACAGTTAATACTGATGAATTCTTTCATCTTTGCCTATCTGAAGAGTGAATGTGGGTGTCTATCTTACTGTTATTTTAATTTATATTTCCTGATTATTAGTGAGTCATACCATTTTAATCTTGGAAGGACCTTTGAGATCCTCTAGTTAATGCTATATTTTAAAAATGCAAAAAACAAGACTAAGAATATTTTCTTGGCCTGGTGCGATGGCTCCCGCCTATAATCCCAGCACTTTGGGAGGCCGAGGCGGGCAGATCAGAAGGTCAGGAGTTCGAGACCATCCTGCCTAACACGGTGAAACCCCCCCCCCCCGACCCCGTCTCTACTAAAAAAAAAAAATACAAAAAAATTATCCGGGCGTGATGGTGGCTGCCTGTAGTTCCAGCTGCTTGGGAGGCTGAGACAGGAGAATGGCGTGAACCCGGGAGGCGGAGCTTGCAGTGAGCCGAGATCGCGCCACTGCACTCTAGCCTGGGTGACAGAGCAAGACTCTGTCTCATAAAAAAAAATTTTTTTTCTTACTTCCTCACTTTCATTTTTCTTTCCTAAGAATATGTTTTTAGTTTCATTGCCTTATGCCCCTCATTGTTGTGGCTACTGAGTTCAGTGTCTCATCCAATGGAAATCTTTCACATTTGCCATGAGGGTGGAATATATACAAAGAGAGAAAAAAAAAAAAACGAAAGAGTAATATTGCAGATTTCTCCCTTGCACCAACTGCAGATTTTTCCCTTGCACCATCTTTATTTTCACTAACAAGAAGCTTCTGTTTCCCAAACTAATTATACACAGGGCCTGAACCAGCGTGAGTACTCAAGCGTTCCCATGAATGATGGAATGAACCCTAAGATGCAAGGAGTGGGAGATGAGGTCCGCTTAACGGCTTGAAAATACCCCTAGATCCCAGTGGTATCTCAGCTCTGCAGCTTGAGCTTGACTTCCGATTCTGCCTGTAGCTGCGGTGGACTGGGAATTACTGATAAGGGAAGCAAGTGTTGACATTTTCCATATTAGGATGGGTTCTCCAGTGAATTCTGACCCATGCTCTCGTGGTCAGCTCTCTTGAGGCCAACTTTCCAGAGGCTAGCTGTTGGGACCAGCGGAGTTGACCTCTGGGGCGGAACAGCATATGCACTGTCCTCTGAGGCTAGCAAGTTCAAGACACTCTGGTTTCCCCTGGAAAGCCTTTGGAGTATCGGAGGAGGATTGGCTGGGCTGATTCAGCCAGTCTGTATTTTAACTGCCAGGGAATGAATAAGCCTATCTTTCTGACTCGCTCCTTCCCATTAACAAGCCCGACGCCTTGAGTCCCAGGAAGCATGCCACACATGACTTCAGTGCCCCGTGCACGCAGAAGTTTAATTGCTTTGTGATTGCCTAAAATGTGAAATGAAGGAACACATTGCCTATAAGGATAACATTTGCTATTCTGTGCATTTCATTTCATCACACATATTTGTGTCAGTTAAAGCACACGGAAGTGTGTTTGCTGTACTTAAAAGACCTATCTGGATTTTGTGTTTCTCCGTGATTTGGAAGAATAACTGCAGATAAGCAAGCTCTGGGTGTGACAGACAGACATGGGGGCAGAGGTGAGACAAGGTGGAGGCTGGGGCGTGGGGAGGGGGTCGGAAACATTGGGCATTCCAGGAGGAGGGAACAATATGTGCAAGGGCTGGGACCTACAATAAAGCCTGACCTTTTTGGAGGAATTCTTAGTTTTTTTTTCCCCATTGTTGTTGTTTTGGTCTTGAAGTATAAAAAGCATCCATGCCTTATTCTTGGGAAAGATTCATTCAGATAAAATCCCATTGTCACTCAAAGTTATTATGCTTTCTCACATGACCATTTCAGTCCCCCAGTGCTGGTGGCCCACATTACCACTGCTTCATTGGTCTGGCCACAGTGACTTCTCTCCTGGAAATGATTGCTCAGCAAATGCCTTATTCTGGCAAATTTCAGAGCCCATAGTTACAATGAGGACTCCTGATCATGAGCTGTTTGCATTTTATTCAGAAAAAAATTAAAAATGGGGGGAACAAAGAGGGGAAAGGATGTGAGCCAAGCAATAGCTGAATGTTTTTAAAAAACTAGATATTTTGTTTTTCATCAAGTAACGATTACCCAGTTGCGACCACAATCTATTTAGAACTAAAAATTTAAGCCAGCCTTCCAAGCCCCAAAGAAAACTATGGAAAAAAAGATCCAGGAAACTTTTGGTACTGGGGTGTAGTATCTCCTTTTTATGCTAAGTTTGCAAACCTTGCTACATTGCCACAAAGAGGAGGAACATTTCAACACTGATTGGCATCTGGGCCTCGCAGATGGGGTGTATTTCTTTAAACAGTGTCTTGGTTATAGGAGAACCTTTATTGGAACAACCTGAAGGGCCCAGGGAATTTATTATATACCAGGTTGTTACTTCCATTAACATGGAGAAGCATCTAAAGGATACATTGTTTGTCAGATATGTCAATATCAAAGGTTAAAAATAGCGTGGGACCTAGGGATGCACCAGAAAGCTGTGCCAATGGCGGGGAGTGGCCATGATAGGACCAAATGAGAAAGAGCATAAGATACCCATAGAAATCATGGCGCACAGTCACCTGTATGAGACAGCATGCAGTGTACATGGGAGAGGCCTGCCACACGGACTGAAGGTGGAAGGGGGAGCCACCTAGACATTCAGAGATGGGTCTTGGTGGTATGGGAGAGGGAGTGGACCAGTGAGGATGGAAAGTGCTGGCCCAAACCTTCCCATGCATAGCTTAAAATGAATTTCTTTCTGGACTGATTGGAGAGAAAAAATGATTACAATTTTAGGGATTCTGTTTCCCACCCCTCATTTTCTCTTGCTTTTTTTCCCCATTAATATATTTTATTTCTTAGAAGTATTAGATTTACTGAAAAATTGACTAGATAGCACAGTGAGTTCCAATATATGCCTGCTATCCACACAGTTTTCCCTATTATCAGCATCTTGCATTAGTGTGGTACATTTGTTATAATTAAACTAGTATCCATTATTATGAATGAACAACAACAGTTCATTAAGATTCACTTTTTGTGTCGTATGTTCTATGGGTTTTGACAATTGCATAATGGGCTGGGCATGGTGGCTCATGCCCGTAATCCCAGCACTTTGGGAGGCTGAGGTGAGAGGATCACTTGAGGCCCGGAGTTCGAGACCAGCCTGGGAAACATAGTGAGACCCCCCATCTCTATAAAAAATTAAAAAAATAGCTGGGTGTGGTGATGTGTGCCTGTAGTCCAAGCTACTCTGGAGGTTGAGGTGTGAGGATTGCTTGAGGCCAGGAGGTCAAGGCTGCAGTGAGCTGTGATCGTGTCACTGCACTCCAGCCTGGGTGACAGAGTGAGACCCTGTCTTAAAGATAAATAAATAAATGAGAAAGACAGTTGCACCGTGTCATGTAGCTACTGTTACAATATCATACAGAATAATTTCACTGCCTTAAAAATCCACGATGCTTCACCTATGTACCCCCCTACCGTCCTCCTGGCCTCCAAACCCCTGGAAACCAGTGATTTTTTTTCAGAGTTGGGGGGATTTCACCGTGTTGCCCAGGCTGGTCTCAAACCTTGGCTTCAAGTGATCCTCCTACCTCACCCTCTCAAAGTGTTGGGATTACAGGTGTGAGCCACTGTGCCAGGCAAACCACTGAACTGTTGACTGTCTTTATAGTTTTGCCTTTTCTAGAATGTTATATAATTGGAATCATACAGGTATTTAGGCTTTTCAGACTGGCTTCCTTCACTTAGAAATGTGCATTTAAAACTTATCCATGTCTTTTTGTGGCCTAATAGCTCATTTAAAAAATTGCTGAGTAATATTCTATTGTGTATCTATACTACAGTTTATTCATTCGTCTATGGAAGGACATCACGGTTGCTTGCAGGTTTTGGTAAATAGGAAGAAGAGTGCTCTAAACATTTGAGTGCAGGTTTTTGTATGGACATACATTTTCAACTTGTTTGGGTAAATACCTAGAAGCATTATTGCCAGATTATATGACAAGATTACGTTTAACTCTGTAAGAAGGTACCAAACTATCTTCAAAGGTGGTTACATCATTCCCCCTTGCTTTTTGATTTTCCATGTGACTGTAGTTTGGGAACAGAAATTAAAGATAATATGTGGAAAAATGCAGGTACTACTTTTAAGGTGTAATACCCTGATTCTGAAATATCCAGAGAAGTGTGTTCTACTGGGTGAGATACAGACTAATAGTGTCCTTTAGTATAAGGATATTAATTGTTTACTTAACCAGAAGTCAGGGATCAGATGGCTTCAGATTCATTAAATAGCTCAAGACTGTCCTCAAGGATCCAGACTCTCTCTCCCTCTACTCTTCCATAAGTATGTTGGCTTTCTGTCTTCCTCTCATACTTCATGGTCTTAAGATGGCGGCTGTAGCACCAGGCATCAAGTTCCCAAACACTTAGGAAGAAAGAGGAAGGGGAAACACCAAGAGCTATCCTTCCATTTTGTTCCTTTTTTCAGAAAAGTGAACACCCCTTTACCCCACGAAAAACCCAGCAGATATTCTCTGATGTTTTACTGACCCCAAATGAGTTCTGTCGTCACTCTAGCTGCATAGAGGCCAGGAAACAGTAATTTAGAGTCTCTCTAATTTCTGCTCATGGTTTCTTCCTGTAACGATATTCTCACTCACAACCTGGCCTCATCCATTTATCAAGCAGAATATTGCTGGAGCCACTTGTAACTTTTTGTTGCTGTAGGGGAGGGGAAATAGCTTCTTCCCACTCATCAACAGGTTCATGACTGAGGCCCCTATAACAAAAGACAGATTGACAATAGAAAAGGATACACATGTATTTGATGTAAGTTTTACGTGCCACAGGAGTCTTCATAGGGAACGAAAGACCTGAAGAAGCAGGTAAACCTGCGTATTTTTATGCTTAGGTTTGGTGAAGAGTAGACAGTCTTAGAGATGTATGATTGGACAAAGGAGCTATCTGTGATCTAATTGTAATGAACTGTGAGAAATTTAGCAAGGCCTGTTTGATCAGGTTCTTCTTCTCACTTCTATGTCTTCAACTCCTTTCCTTTGGGTATAGGGAAGGAGTCTCTCTCATATGGCTTGGCTGTGTGCCCACCCAAATCTCATCTTGAATTGTAGTTCCTATAATCCCCACATGTCATGCGAGGGACCTGCTAGGAGGTAATTGAATCATGGTGGCAGTTACCCTCATGCTGTTCTCGTGATAGTGAGTGTATTCTCACAAGATCTGATGGTTTTTTAAGGGATTTTCCCCTGCTTTTGCTTGAATTCCTCTCCTTCATGCCACCTTGTGAAGAAGGACGTGTTTGCTTCCCCTTCTGCCATGATTATAAGTTTCCTGAGGCCTCCTTAGCCATGCTGAACTGTAAGTCAATTAAACTTGTTTCCTTTATAAATTACCCAGTCTTGGGTATGTCGTTATAGCAGTGTGAGAACAGACTAATACACTGTCTCCTGAGGCTCTTACAAAGTGCTTCAAAGAAAAGTCAGAAAATCCTTCCTCGATTTTATGATCTGCTTTAGGAGAAAAGGGGTGAGGGGAAGGTAAGAGTGACCTTCCTGCTTCTGCTGTTTTCTCAAATGCCAAGGTGCCATGTTTTGGGGTAGTAGGTCCTGAACCCATCCCTTCAATGTCCTTATTTTATCTGTGCATGAGGGCTGAATTATTCCATCACTTTCAAACTGTGTTTTATGGAGCCCCATATTTCTGACATGAGTGTAGGCATCTCTGCAGGGAGAGTGAATGGGATTTGAGAGGGCAGGGCTCTGGCTTCCCACTTCTTCCTGGACAAGCTTACCTTCACTTACTCAAGCTTCCTCCCAGGGTAGGGTTCCTAGGGGTTTTCCTTTGAATTAAACTTCTGCAGATAAAATTAAGGGTGAAAGCATTCAGTCAGGCGGATGTCTTTTTCAATTCTAAGAGTCAAACTTTTGGACCAAGATGAGACAAGGCTATTAGTCTTGTCTAAGTCCTTTGCAAAATCCCTAGGATTTTTTGCCTTGAAAACTGTACCAAATACCCATATTGTGCACAGGTTGGAAGAAAATTGTTTTGTCTTCTGTCCTAAAGAAAAAGGAATTTCTTTGCCATTTAAAAAGCAGTTTAAATCCTAGCTCTTCCTTGTCAAGTTGATGGTCTGGACCGGGGAGATAAGAAGATGGCCATCAGTCTAAGTGTTATTCCTAAAAAGTAGAAGTTTTGATCTTTCCTGGTATCTCTAAATGGAATTTATCAAATATTCTGGAGTAACTGAAAGGGGTGATCTGTATTCTCTTCCACCGTTTCCTAAATCTCTCACATGTTTATGTGAAATTTGTGGACTTTTCAGATGGGCATTTAATATACGATATAGTATTAATTTGGGTTGGAAAATATTCTGGGCTTTTAAAGTATATCTTAGTTAAATTGCTTTGTAATTTGCATATATGCCCTGAAGTAATTTTATGGAATAGAAAAATACATGAAAACAAAAACAGAAACTAGGTCTGTGCTGAATTTGCTGTTTGGTGAAGCTGACTTTTTTTTTTTTAATTTTGAAATAACTCCAGTGGCTTCATGGTCCACACAGCAAATTGTGATCTATGGACAGTGTACCGATGCGGATTCTGCCTGCCTGATCCTGGAAGGCACACTGGCTTGCCATGCTTGTTGGTGCAGTATTTAAATAAATGAGCCCTGCTGTGTGCGAGACAAAGGGCCTCTGTACTAACTGAGCATATGCTATCTGATGTTCTATATTTACATGTGTCATCTCATTTACAATGTATAACTCCCTCCAAAATAAGTGTTATCCCATTTTGCTGTGGAAGACAGTGACACATCAAACTCGTACCATATTAAATAGCTAGGAAGTGTCAGAGCTGGAGCTAAAGTCTCCCAGAAGCTTGTACATTTGTCACTAAATCAGTAGCTCTGCCTCACTAAAATTAACTGGCATTCTTCACAGAAATGCAGGGGGAAAGGAACTAGTAAATTTTGGAATGCATTTTTGTGCCAGATAATTTGCACATTTCAAGTTGTTTAATCCTCACAACAATCCTGGGAGAAGGGGGTTTATGCCGTGTGTGGAGCGGGAGCTATAGTATTACTCCCACTTCAAGTCACGGGAAATTGAGGATTGAAATTATACAGGAAATGGGCCCTTGAAGATCATGTAATCTCCCCTAAAGATATAGCAGTAATGATGCTGCAGATGACTTTAGGTGGTGGAACTTCTGGCCTCTTTACCAAAACAGAGTCACTCAGCGTATTCTGAATACTGGAGGCCGATGTCATGCATTATCCAAAAGCATGTTGAATGTTCATCTACCCGAAGAATAAGATGAAAGTTTCTGATTTTCCTCCTTCTCCATGTACTTGACAGCAGCTAGTGGGCAAGTACTTGGCTTCCCCACCCTGCGTGTGCTGGGCTCGTGTTGGGCTGAGGTAGAGGAATAACATGTGCCTGGTGCAAGGTGGCTATGCCCAGGGCTTCCTGAGAGTGGGTTTATGCCCTGGCCCTGGTAGAATGCAAAATTGGTGGTCCCTTCAGCAAGAACTCACTGGCAGAAAATCCTTACACAAAACCTAAAACTTAAATTGATCTGCAACAAAATTGCCCAGGAACCCACTGCCTCCACTCCAGTCCCGGGAGAGATTTGCTCCCATCTCTGTCTCCCTTCTGCACGAGTTTGTTGAATGAAGGACGTGGTCCCAGCCCTCATGGGCATTTCCTGGCAGAGCCTGGGCAGGCTATGACATCACAGCAGGGGGCAGATCAAGGAGGAGCCAGAACCTGGAACCCCTGTACCTCTGGATCCAGGTGGCTCCTGGATGGGAAGGCAGAGACTCAGCAGGAGAGTGAGGATCGCCATTCACCCAAGAGGCAGGATGTGGAATCTGACCAGAGGGCTCAGTGACAGGTGCCAGGCAGGCATTGGCTCGTTGGGCTGGTATAGGTACATAAAAGTACATATGGGATACTGCTCCATGCCGCACTAAGCTGTAATAATGTTCATGGAGCTGGGTTTGGCCTGCAGGAACAGGGTGCCTTGAAAGAAGCCTTCCTGTGCTTCTTGGGGGCGAAGGAGGGCCCCACATTGTAGATGCAGACCTGGCTCATGAGTCCAGCAGGGGACTGAGTCTAGCAGAAGGGTCAAAGTGCTGCCCCAGCTGAAGTTATCCTTCTCTCCATTTTCCGAGAGGAATTAATGGGTGTTGGTGCAGCAGAAAACTTAGGATGAGACGACAGCAGCAGTACACGTGAGCAGGGGGTGTCCTCCCATCCCACATTCTTTCTTGTGATTTCCCTAGGGAAGGAAACTTCAGCCCGTTAGTTTCCTTGCATAGAAAGGTTGACTTTTGTTTCAAGTGTCCAGGAATCTAACATCAGGAAGTAAATACAATCCTGGAAACAAAGCAGAAAGATAAACAAGGTTAGTGAATCCATCGCTTTCTGGTTCCTCCCTGAGTTGCCTTGTCTTTTTTCTTGAATGGAGCAGTGAAGAGGGCTTCAAAAGAAAGACAATGCAATGATTAATTGAATGTTTACATTTCCATGAATATATGGATTGGGTTTTTGTTTGAAGGAAACTTTGATGTTTTTGAAGATAGGAAGGGAAAATAAAAGTACATCTTTACTAGCATCTGTTATGTGTCAGGGAGGCTCTGTGCTAGAGCTCTGTGAGCTCTTCTAATTCTCACAGCAGTCATAATGAAATGTGTATTATTGGCCATCTTTTTTAAAATTTAAATTTAAATTTTAAGTTCTGGGATACATGTGCAGGATGTGCAGGTTTGTTATATAGGTAAATGTGTGCCATGGTGGTTTGCTGCACCTATCAACCCATCACCTAGGTATTGAGCCCAGCATGCATTAGCTATTTTTCCTAATGCTCTCCTTCCCCATATCCCACCTGCTGACAGGTATGTTGTTGTGTGTGTTTTTCTTCTCCCTGTGTCCATGTGTTCTCATTGTTCAGCTCCCACTTATAGGTGAGAATATGCAGTATTTGGTTTTCTGTTCCTGTGTTAGTTTGCTGAGGATAATGGCTTCCAGCTCCATCCATGTTCCTGCAAAGGACATAATCTCATTCCTTCTTATGGCTGCATAGTATTCCGTGGTGTATATGTACTACATTTTCTTTATCCAGTCGATCGTTGATGGGCATTTGGGTTGGTTCCATGTCTTTGCTATTGTGAATAGTGCTGCAGTGAACATATGCATGCATGTATTTTTGTAATAGAATGATTTATATTCCTTTGGGTATATACCCAGTAATGGGGTTGCTGGGTCAAATGGTATTTCTGGTTCTAGATCTTTGAGGAATCATATTGTCCATCTTGATGAGGAAACTGAGGTGCACAGAGGTGATGCTGCCCAAAGGGAAATCACGGACAAATAGATCTGAGGGGTCCAGCTGCATCTTCACAGGCATGCTGTCCATAACGCCTTTTGTGCATGGATGCTGCCCAATGGGGCTGTCTCACAGATGCCTTTTATGACCCATACCTTTACCCTATGTATTCCTCATAGAGTTGGTCCAAAGATGGGCTTGAGCCTTCTATCAATTTTCTGTCAAACCTTTGAGAACTAAATATTTCTCTTTTGAGCATGAGATATTTTAAGTGTTGTTATTCAAAAGAGAAGAAAGGGAAATGACAAATAAAATTAACAAAGTCTAATTTGAGAGGTCATGAAAAAAGTATTTTTAAGTTTTTTGTGGGTCTTATGTTGTTCCTTGCCTTGATATATAAGTAAATTAAATAAGGTTCAGTTGACTATATATTTTGCAGACATTCTAACCTGTTCATTATAGTTTACGACTGTGGCTGTCTATATTCCAGCCAGTTTATTTCTTTCTGAGAAAAATTCCTATCTTCAGTCTACCTCAGTCTCTCTTTGGGTTCAGCTATCAGGTAGACAGGTAGTCCTTTATAACATAATATAGTCATATTTAATGTTCTTTTTCTTAGTGCAAGCACTTGATGCTACCAATTGTCCTCTTATTACTGCTTTGCCAATGTCCTATGGAATTTCATGTATAGTAATTTCAGAATCACTAATTTCTGGCTAACACTTATTGAACTCCTGTGATGTACTGTAAATGAAAAATATATGCATCTAACACTTGGAAACAGGCAAATAGGCAAAAGTATAACTGCATGTCCCTTCAATGTCATAGTGAATTATTGTCCCCACTCAAGATTATCCAATTCTCTAGGGGTAGGTGCCTTTCTCTGCTATTCTTTAATTTACTGTTTGCTGTTGGTTGGGATATTTTACAATCCATAAGGGTAAATGAATACCTATAGAAAATGGACAGTGATGCAAAGGATTCCTGTGTGATAGCAGTGTGAATGATTCTTGTCCATTAGAAAAGATAGCCCCCAAATTGCCATTTTAATGCCCTATAAAGCATTACCTAGGTTTTTAATCTACTTCAGCAATCTTATTTTATCATTCTTTTCTTTCAGGGACTATATTAATGGCTCTGACATGAATTATACATTTTTTTTGCCTTTTTTGTTTTGTTTTGTAGAGATGGAGTCTCGCTATGTTGCCCAGGGGTCTTGAACTCCTGGACTCAAGCAATCCTCCCATCTTGGCCTCCCAGAGTAGTGGGATTACAGGTGTCAGCCACTGTGCCAGGCTGCTTTATGCAATTTAATCTTCATATAAATCCTCTTAGGTGAGCTTATCATTATGTCTACGGTGCTTAGGAAGAAAGGAGGCTCAAAGGTGTTCAAGTGGCCTGATACAAGATGGATGGCTAGTAATTTGGAGCCACCAAGAGAGCAAAGGTTTATCTGAATCAAGGTCCACTGTTGATTACACTTTGTGATGTTACCATGAAAACCCACATTATTCTCACCAAGGACTGCAATGATGAAGTGCAGCTGAGGATGACTCAATAAGGTGCACAAAAGAATGTAGATTAATAAACGGAAGAAATAAGTAAAGGCGAAAAAGCTGAGACTGCCTACAAAAAACTATGACACTATTGCATTTTTTCTCACCGTTAATCAAAAATAAAGTGTGCAAAATGTCTGTGCACTTGTTTTTATTCCTTGTAGCACTACACAGTTTTACTTGGAAAGTCCCTATCTCCTACCTCAGCCCTGAATATTTGCTTACAGTGAGTATATAGAGAAGTGGTTTAAAATAAGAAGTAACAGAGGTGCTTGCTTTACATTAACAAAGCAAAACAAACAAGATGTTGAGAGAGAAGAAGAGCCATAATTGCTTCTAGACTCTAACCAAACCCTGGGTTTTCATCTTCCAACATGTAAATGTACAGTTTCTAAGTTCAGCTTTTTATCACTGCGGGATGTTTTCACTTTTTCTCAAGGATCTCATCAAGTTCTGAAAACAAAATTGGTTATAACTTACTTTCCTTAAAAGTAAATATATGAAGTGTGTCCTATGAAATTAAGTCAATGATGGGCTGCCCCAATTCTAGAATTACTGGAAATGATTAGGGAAGCATACATACATGGTAGGTGGCATTGAGAGAGGCAGGATGAACAACTCTTTTTTTTTTTTTTTTGAGATGGAGTTTCACTCTTGTTGCCCAGGCTGTAGTGCAATGGTGTGTTCACTGCACACGGCTCACTGCAACCTCCGCCTCCCGGGTTCAAGC